>NW_028270171.1:22096478-22414756 GCF_037043375.1 Chiloscyllium plagiosum
TTTTTCCAGGATCTACCCAATAAGACAGCTCTGGGTGGGGGGGGGGTGGTCTTGTCTTGATTCTCTTTGGTTTCCCAAGTGGATTTGTTGGGATTTCCCTGGGTTACAGAGTTGGTGATCACGCTCTTCCTGGTTACCAGCTTGTAGTTTGCACGTTTCACTGGATCTACTGTGAAAAATAGCAGAATCAGAAGTGCCTCACGTGAACTCCCTCTTTCCAGTTCCCTCTCCATTGGAGCCGAAATCACTGCAATTTTTGGATGGCGCTGGGTAGGGAGGGATGGAGAAATGGGTTTGGTATTTTCCCTCCCTTTCTGGTTGGAGACAGGCCGGCGAGGTTAGATTTACCCTGAGACCTTGCTCGAGGGATGGGCAAAACTCTGGTTCCTGTCCCGTTTCTCAGCCAGGGACTGAATGTAGCGTTTCCCTGGGTTGACCTCTGTTAACTCCGAGGTTGAGAAACTGGCGCTTACTCTGTTCTGTGTAGCTCTGTCCATCACTCTGCGACACAGTGACATGTGAAACTCAAGTCTGTGACCGTTACATCTTACTTCATGCTACATCCCAGAGAATGGGGAGTGAGCCAGATAGGAAGTTATACCCTTTGATTCACGCTCAAATGGTCAATGCTAACCAAGTCCCCAGTGTTCCCATCCCTGCCTGCTACATTCCACCATGTTGTCGTTCCCTACACTTCAAGATAGATAGCAGCACAGAACAAAGCCATTTGGCCCGTCCACCCTGCACCCGCTCTTTGAAAAGATCTCTGATCAGTCCCACTCCCGCCGCCCTTTCCCCGCAACCCTGAGCAATGTCCCTTTTGTGGGAAATTTCTCAGATGAAACCTCCTGTCGAATCAGCCCCACTGCCCCCTTAAGCAGCACCAAGCTGTGTCAGACATTGGCACGGTGGCTCAGTGGTTAGCACTGCTGCCTCACAGCGTCAGGGACCCGGGTTCGATTCCAGTCTCGGGTGACTGTGTGTAGAGTTTGCACATTCCCCATGTCTGCGTGGGTTTCCTCCCACAGTCATGTAGATGTGCAGGTTAGATGGATTGGCCATGCTAAATTGCCCGCGGCATCAGGGAGGTGCAGGCTAGAGGTTATAACCAGAATTATGCACAATTTAGACAGCTGGGAGACATCTGTCCCCTTCAAAACCTGAAATATTCACATTTTCCAAACCAGAACTGCATGGTGCCATCAGATGGGGTGGAGTTTGTTACCATTTTCAACATACTCGTCAGTACCATTTCTGAATGGAATCTCTGGGATCCCATTTGTCTGTCCTCCACGATGGCAAGCCATGCCCTCAGCTCACTCTGGGATTCCCTCTCTGAAACCTTTCTGTGCCTTCCATCCTGTACGAAGCTCCATTTTAAATCTCCCCCTTGGTTAGGCTGTCAGTCACCTGCCCTGTTATTGTCGGATGTGGCTGTGGACTTGTTTCACTCCAATGATGCTACACATCGTGGGCGGCACGGTGGCACAGTGGTTAGCACTGCTGCCTCACAGCGCTGAGACCCGGGTTCAATTCCCGCCTCAGGCGACTGACTGTGTGGAGTTTGCACATTCTCCCGTGTCTGCGTGAGTTTCCTCCGGGTGCTCCGGTTTCTCCCACAGTCCAAAGATGTGCAGGTCAGGTGAATTGGCCATGCAAATTGACCCGTAGTGTTAGGTAAGGGGTAAATGTAGGGTATGGATGGGTTGCGCTTCGGCGGGTCGTGTGGACTTGTTGGGCCGAAGGGCCTGTTTCCACACTGTAATCTAATCTAAATCTAAATGAAATTTGGTGTTCAATTCAGCATAAGAACAGCCTCCGACTGGCTCACCAGGTACACAGGGATTTAGCGTACTGGTCGTTTCACTCACACTAAAGGCCTTGGCCCATGTTTTGGGGATGTGAGTTCGAATCCCATCAGGCAGCCGGGGCAATTTAAATTCAATTCTTTAAAAGAAAAACACTAATGTCGATTACCAACCCAGTCAAGTTCACCAGTGTCCAAATAGAGAAGAGAATCTGCCACCCTTACCCGGTCTGGTCTACATGTGAGTCCAGACCCACAGCAAAATAGTCAACTCTTAAATGCCCCCCTGAATTGGTTATTTCAAACACAATCAGGGACGGGCAGCAAGTGCTGGCCTCACCCCTGCGGGAGTAAATTAAATCAGAAAGTAACAGCCCCAGCGAGGAAGAAATGTGAAGTTTAGTGTAGATATATTGTCACTTGTACCTGGGTACAGTGAAAAGTAGATAATGTCACCACATTCTGGCCCCATCCGGATTATAGAATAAACTATTGAAGCAATTGTATAAATGGTGAAATACTGAATAAATATATGTTAAATTGACATTACTGCAACTGCTTCAGAGGTTTATGGGGACTGGTTTGCCTGGGTTTGTAGGGGTGGGAGTCAGGGAGAGCTCTCGTCCGAAGGTGAGAGTGTTTGAGAAGCAGCTCGCGAAGCTGTTGGTGAAAACAGCCTCTGTTTTTGTTAAGGCCCAGTATTACTTCAGTGGTTAGTTTCACATTTCTGTAATTAGGAAGGGGAACTTGATGATTTGGAGGGAGCAGCTGTAAGAATTTGACTCTTTGCTTAGCCTTAGCTTTCCCCTGAGTCACCCGAGCCCTGTGAGAGAGAGAGACCCGGATAGAGTTCACTGATTCCTCCCAGTTAACACATCAAGACAGATAGCAGTGCAGGCTGATACAATACAGTAGGCCATTCAGCCCATCGACCCTGCATCCGCTGTTTGAAGAGAAAAACATTTCCAATTAATTCCACTCCGGCCGCTCTTTCCCTGTAACACCGAGAAATGTGTTTTGTGGGAATTTATTGGTTGAATCCATCTCTGCTGCTTGAAGGGGACAGTGTGATCTGGACCACAGCACCAGCCGAGGGGGAAATCATTCTCTCACCTTCTGGCATTTACATAGCGCCTTTCCCATTCTCCTAGCCGGCACTTCGTCGGCTCAGTCGGCCGCTTAGTTAGGTGCTGTCACTTAGGGCAGGCCTGGCAGCCAACAGGTGCACAGCAAGATCCCACCAACTGCAATCAGGTTAACCGTGCGTTCGTCTAGTGGCATTGATGAGGGGAATCATTCGGTCATGGATCCGGGGCGGATTGTAACCCCCGTCCACTGGTGTAAAAACTCGTAGGGAGGGAAATCTGCTGTCTTTATCCGGTCTGGCCTACATTTGACTCCAGACCCAGACTCAGTACCAGCAGGTCATACCATCCACAAAATAACGTGCATAAATTCACCAAGACTCCTGGGACAGCACCTTCCAAACCCATGACCACTTCCAACTCGAAGGACAAAGGCAGCAGATACTTGGGAACACCACCAGCTGGAAGTTCCTCTCCAAACCATACACCATCCCCTCCATCCTGACATGGAAATATATCACTGTACCTTTGTTGTTGCTGGGTCAGAATCGTGGAAATCCCTCTCAAACCGCCCACCGGGGTGCAGTGGTCCAACCACCGTCTCAGACACAGTTAGGGATGGGCAATTAATGCTGGACTTGCCAGTGATGCCCACAATCCAGGAAAGAATAAGTGGACAGAGCTGGGATGTAGCCACCAACATCCTCTGACCTGAAAGGGCACAGAGAGTTACTGCCGAGCTAGGTGTGTTGTTATGGAAGATGGTCGCCAATCTGGATTTCGGGGTGGATGTGTTTGGAGGGGGAGGGGAGGTTGCAATCAGCCTTGTTCCAATTCAATTGTGACCCACCTGTTTCCATCATTCTGCAGGCCCTAGTAACCGTGGCAATGCACATCAACGATCGGCAATGTCAGCCATGACAGTTAGGTTCGGTGGGTGGAGGACACCACGGACGGCCGAGTGACTTGCTCGCGCTCCCTCACCACCCCGCGTCATGGCGAGAATGGCCACAGCTTTGGGCGGAAGCGCCGTCGGGGGCAGGACCATGTCCTGCAACCTGGACGCACCCGCCAACGCCATCAGCGTCTGTCGTGACGGCTCCCAGGTGGCGGTAGCCGGGCGCAACATCTTCAAGGTCTACGCCATCGAGGAGGAGCAGCTGTGCGAGAAGGCCAACCTGCGGGTAGGCCGCAAGCCTTCGCTTAACCTCAGCTGTGCCGATGTGGCCTGGCACCAGGCGGAGGACAACCTGCTGGCCACGGCGGCT
Source organism: Chiloscyllium plagiosum (assembly GCF_037043375.1). Taxonomy (NCBI): domain Eukaryota; kingdom Metazoa; phylum Chordata; class Chondrichthyes; order Orectolobiformes; family Hemiscylliidae; genus Chiloscyllium; species Chiloscyllium plagiosum. The sequence continues at coordinate 22,100,639 of NW_028270171.1, forward strand.
ACCAATGGGGCAGTGGTGACCTGGAACCTGGGCAAGCAGTCACGCAACAAGCAGGACCAGCTCTTCATGGAGCACAAGCGCACAGTCAACAAGGTGTGCTTCCACCCCGTGGAGCTGCACATCCTCCTGAGCGGATCCCAGGACGGCTCCATGAAGTGCTTTGACCTGAGGAGGAAGGAGTCCGTCTGCACCTTTTCAGGTAGGCCCCTGACCGAGCTCGATGTGGGGGAGGGGAGCGGGGGAAATCGGATCGAAACTCGCAGAGGCCTCTGGGTAGAGTGGGCATGGGGTAGGTGTTTCCATTCAGAGGAGAGACTAGAACCTGGGGCCGCAGCCTCAGGGTGAAGGGATGACCCTTTAGAACTGAGGTGAGGAGGGATTTGAATCCCACCAGGGCAGATAGAGATGTACAGCACGGAAACAGACCATTCAGTCCAACTCGTCCATGCGAGCCAGATATCCGAAACTCATCAATCCAATTTGCCAACACTTGGCCCATATCCCTCCAAACCCTTCCTATTCATATAGCCATCCAAATGCCTCTTAAATGTTGTAATTGTACCAGCCTCCACCACTTCCTCTTGCAGCTCATTCCATACATGTACACATTCACACACTCTGTGTGAAAAATTTGCCCCTTAAGTCTCTTTTATATCTTTCCCCTCTCACCCTAAACCTATGCCCTCTAGTTCTGGACTCCACCACCCAAGGTGGGAAAAGACCTTGTCTACTTACCCTATCCATGCCCCTCATGATTTTATAAACCTCGATAAGGTCATCCCTCAGCTGGTGGGATTTGAATTCAATTAAGAGTCATAATCCTCCAGCACGGAAACAGACCCTTCGGTCCAACCAGTCTGTGCCGACCATAATCCCAAACTAAACGAATCCCACCTGCCTGCTCCTGGCCCCTATCTCTCCAAAGATTTCTGGTTTCCTGGTTTCGAGTGGAGGGGAGGGCCTTGGAGTCGGGGACGTGCTGGGTGGCTGGGGTCTGGGCTGACGCTGCCGCAGGACATAGCGAGCAGGGCAGCGGTAGACGTCTGGTTCATGGCCACTGCCGTTCGGCACCTTAAAACGGCGGTGCTCGGACCTGACGTAGTGCCCCAGTTGGAGGATGCTCAGGTGTGCGGTGGGATCCCGTCTGTGCTCACTCCTGCCCGGACGGAATTTCACATTGGCCCCCAGGGTCCTGTACTTCCTGCGGGAGCCTGTGCCCCACAACCTGAGCTGTCTCTGGAGTTTTAGTTTTGTCCCTTTCAGGGGTGTATCACAGAGGGCCCTGTACAGACTGCTGCTGCACACCCTCATCCACCTGGACACACCCTGGGGTGCCCATTTACCACCGGGCGGTGGGGATCAACCCCAGTGAAGGGCTCTATACGCGGGAGTCCTCCCCCTTCCTCTCGGGAATCTGGGATGGAGGGTGCTGCATGCGGTAGTCCCACAGATTGCGGTGGTTCACGGACTCCCAGCCCAACTGCTTGTTCTGTGGCGCTGTGGAGTCCGTGGACCACGTATATATTGGGTGTGGGCGTTTGCACTCCCTTTTTGATTTTCTGAAAAACCTCCTCCTCTGCTTTTGGCTGCACTTCAGTCCCACGCTCCTGATCTTTGGGCACCCGGTACGGAGGAAGGAGGGCAGGTCTGAAGACCTCCTCGTGGGTCTGCTCCTGGGCCTGGCCAAACTGGCCATCAACAGGTCCAGGCAGCGGGCCGTGGAGGGGGTCGTTAGGGCCGACTGCCTGCCCCTCTTCCGCGGTTACGTTAGAGCCCGGGTGTCCTTGGAGAAGGAGCACGCGGTGACCACCAACACCCTGGAGTTGTTCAGGGAGCGGTGGGCGCCGCAGGGAGTGGAGTGCATTATATCCCCCTCCAACTCTATTTTGATGTAGTCCCTGCCCTCCCCTTCACTGTTTTGATCACACAGCACTGCCCTTTGATGTGAAGGGCAGTGCTTGTCACTGGCCACCCGGGTGTTTTCCTATCTTCCTGGTGGTGGAAATTGAACAAAGATTTGTACACCTGTTGTCTCTCACTGTGTCCCACACCTGCACACACACACACCATGGGTGCTGCGGAAAAATACATACTACTGCTATTAGGCAGTAGTGTGGGGGGATAATAAAAAAAGAAAAAAATTCTTATTCATGTACTTATGCAAATTAAAAGAAAAATCTTGAATTAAGAATTTACTGATGACCATGAAACAATTGTCGACCGTGGTAAAAACCCATCTAGATTCAATAATGTTCTTGAGGGAGGGAAATCTGCTGTCCTCACCCGGTCTGGCCTACATGGGACTCCAGACCACACAGCGATATGGTTGACTCCCAACTGCCTTCTGGGCAATTAGTGACGGGCAATGATTGCTGACCTAGCCAGTGACACCTTCATCCTGTATGAATAATAAAGAAGAAAACTATTTCTTCAGCCAGAAGGTGGTTAATCTGTGGAGTGCATTGTTGCAGAGGGCTATGGAGGCCATGTCATTGAGGGTATTTAAAACAGAGACAGATAGTTCCTGTCTGCTAAGGGGAAATCTAGGGTTACAGGGAAAAGGCAGGGGAATGGGTTCGAGAAACATATGGTGGAGCAGACCTGATGGGCTGAATGGCCTAATTCTGCTCCTATTTAGATTAGATTCCTTACAGTGTGGAAACAGGCCATTTGGCCCAACAAATCCACACCGACCCTCTAAAGAGTAACCCACCCAGACCCCCTACCCTATATTTACCCTGACTAATGCACCTAATACTACGGGCAATTTAGCGTGGCCAATTCACCTGGCTTGCATTTTTTTTCGGACTGTGGGAGGAAACCGGAGCACCCGGAGGAAACCCACGCAGACACTGGGAGAATGTGCAAACTCCACACAGTCAGTCACCCGAGGCTGGAATCGAACCAGGGCCCCTGGCGCTGTGAGGCAACAGTGTTAACTGCTGAGCCACTGTGCCAGCCTATTTCTTATGGATGTGCTGCTGAACAGTTACCGAGAATGTCCCACGTTTACAGAAATATAAGATTTACAATTGGCCATGTGCTTAGCTGCCCGCCACAAACTTCATTCTTTTTTAAAAATCATCTTCCTCCTTCCTTCCATGGGCTGTGTGTGTCATTCCATCCCTAATTGGCCATGAGCGGCTTTCCGGGCCATTTCAGAGGCCAGTTGTGAACCTACCATGTCACTTTGGGCCTGGAGTCACGTGTAGGCCAGAGTGAGCAGATTCTCCTTCCCTAAAGGACCTGAGAGGGAGAGTTTCTAACCACACAGTGGTCAGTGTCACTGAGACTCGCTCTCGAATCCAGATTTAATCGATCACATTGAATCTAAACTCCGTCTGTCGTGACGGGATTTGAACCTATGTCCCCAGAACATTAGCATGGATTGCTAGTCCAGGGAGGTTACCCTGATCTCCCCCCACCTCGGTTCCAAATGGTAGTGATTCCTCAACAACAATCCTGGATTCCTGTCTGACCTCCTGACCTTCCTGGGTGACAGTCAATGTGACATTTTCCTGTGCCCTGGCCTGATCAGCTGCTGGGATTCTCACCCATGCGTTTGCCAGGTCCACACCCAGCTCTTCCACTGCCATCCTGTCTGGGGACTCTTTCTCTGATGCTCACTTTGTGTCTCTTGTACCAAGTCCTGTTTAACCCTCACTCATTGTGCTCACTAATCTACACGGATTTGGAGATGATGGTGTTGGACTGGGGTGTACAAAAGCACTTCCAATTAAACCTGTTGGACTATAGCCTGGTGTCATGTGATTTTTTAATAATCTACACCGGTTACTGTTCAGGGTAAGCATTGATTTTTAAAATTGTTGTTCCGTTCAAATCTTTCGGAGTCCCTTCCCTATCTCTAATCGTCTGCAGCGTTCCCACCCTCTGACTACGTAATCTCTGGCTTCCTCTTCTTCAATCTCTTCTCCCACTTTTTTTTTAACCATGCTCCAAGCTTTGGAAATTTCTCCCTGTTTCTCATCACCATGTGCTCCTGATATGCTGCTTAAAAGCAACGGTGAGGAAGGGCAGGGGTTAAATGTATCAGAAAGGCTCTTTTAATTAGTAGAAACATAGAGGATAGGTGCAGGAGTAGGCCATTCAGCCCTTTGAGCCACCACCACAGCTCAATATGATCATCCTGATCATGCAATGACTTGTACTGTTAGCTCTGTCGAATGAGTACCAATCCACAGTGCAGTACCAACAGAGCCCTATTGGAGGTGCTGTCTTTCACACTGCCTGCTCTCTCAGGTCAATGGGAAAGGTCTCGGGGCAGGAGCCCATTCTTCAAGGGAATCTGGCCAATGTTTATTTGTCACTGAAACTGGACAGCGTGGTGACTGTCGATTTGCTATTTATTGGAGCTTGCTGTGTAGAAATTGGCCTCCGTGCTCTCTATGTCACAACGGTGACCCCATTTCACGGGCACATCGCCCAGCTTCCTATTGTTTGTGGAAAGTATAACTCTGGTCTGGTTTGTTAGGCTGGGACTCCCTTGTAATGTTACTGTGCTGCAACTGCCTCCTGCAGGTCAGTCGGAGAGCGTGCGCAATGTCCACTTCAGCGCCCGTGATTTCTTCACCTTCGCTGCTACCTTTGAGAATGGGAACGTCCAGCTGTGGGACATGCGGAGACCTGACCGGTGTGAGAGGATGTTCACAGCCCACAACGGGCCCGTCTTCTCTTGTGATTGGCACCCGGATGACAGGTAGGACAGAGCCTGGGTGAGGGGACAAGGTGTGTTTGTACACTGGCATGTGAAAGTACACATTCAGGTACATGTGACAGCGTACTCAGAGACTCCTCCCTTCCGTTTGGGTCAGTGCCACCTCACAAAGTGCTGCTCCGTTGTGGAGGAATTTACTTACTCAGGGCACATGGGCTTCATCGCGTTGGCCATCATTTGCTGTCCATCCCTAGTTGCCCTCCAGATGAGCCGCTGCACTCCATGTGGGTGTAGGGCGACTCACCTCCAGAGTTTTGACCCAAAACTGAAGGAACAGCGATGTATTTCCTTTGGTTAGTTATATTGAGTCACCTACTGCACTAAAGAAGCCATTCATCCCGTTCAGTCCATGCTAGCTCTCTGAGCAGCAGTTCCATTTCCTGGCCTGTGATTGTCTTCCTCCAAAAGCCCACCATTTCCTTTTTAAATGGATTGTTCATCATCTCCACTTCCTGAGCTCCGAGTTCCAGCTCATTAGTGTCTCTTCCCATCCAAACCCTGCATCACTCTCCCAAAGCATTCAATCTGTCTCTCCTCTCCACCTCTACCCAGCTTTTCCTCATTTACCCTAATGAGACCTGACCTCCATCTCCACTGAATCTCCCCTCAGTCTCCTCTGTTCACACTGTCTCCAACCTAACCCTTGTAGCTACATTCCCTCATCTCTGGAACCATTCTGATAACATCTACCCACTCAGGGACCCTCACATCTGTCCTCAAGTGTGACCAGATCAGGAGGTAATTCTCTTGTTGGGGCCCACCCAGACCTTTATAAAGTATAAAGGTCTGTTTTTGTACTCAGTGCCCAGGATCCTATACACGTCTCTCACGACTTCCTCAGTATATCCTACCACCTTTGAAAGATCGATGCCCATGAACTCCCAGACCCCTCTGTCCCTGCTCGCTCTGTAGAATGGGGCCACCATGTCTAGATGGTCTCTTCCCCCCCACCCCCCCCGACTCTTCTCCCCCACTCCTCCTCCCCCCCCTTCTCCCCATCATCTTCTCCCCCCCCTTCTCCCCATCATCTTCTCCCCCCTTCTGCCACTTCTCTTCCCCTTCTCTCCCCCCTTCCTCCCCTCTTCTCCACCCCCTTCCCCTTCTCTTCTCCCCCTCTCTATTCACCCCATCTCCCCATCTCTTCTCCTCCCCATCTCTTCTCCTCCCCATCTCTTCTCCCCCCCTCTCTTCTCCCCCCCCTCTTCTCCCCCCCTCTCTTCTCCCCCCCTCTCTTCTCCCCCCCTCTCTTCTCCCCCCCTCTCTTCTCCCCCCCTCTCTTCTCCCCCCCTCTCTTCTCCCCCCCCCTCTCTTCTCCCCCCCTCTCTTCTCCCCCCCTCTCTTCTCCCCCCTCTCTCTTCTCCCCCCTCTCCTCACCCCCTCTCTCTTCTCACCCCCTCTCCCTTCCCACCCCCTCTCTCTTCTCACCCCCTCTCTCTTCTCACCCCCTCTCTCTTCTCACCCCCCTCTCTTCTCCCCCCTCTCTCTTCTCCCCCCTCTCTCTTCTCCCCCTCTCTCTTCTCACCCCCTCTCTCTTCTCACCCCCTCTCTCTTCTCACCCCCTCTCTCTTCTCACCCCCTCTCTCTTCTCACCCCCTCTCTCTTCTCACCCCCTCTCTCTTCTCACCCCCTCTCTCTTCTCACCCCCTCTCTCTTCTCACCCCCTCTCTCTTCTCACCCCCTCTCTCTTCTCACCCCCTCTCTCTTCTCACCCCCTCTCTCTCCTCACCCCCTCTCTCTTCTCACCCCTCTCTCTTCTCCCCTCTCTCTCCTCCCCCCTCTCTCTCCTCCCCCCTCTCTCTCCTCCCCCCTCTCTCTCCTCCCCCTCTCTCTCCTCCCCCCTCTCTCTCCTCCCCCCTCTCTCTCCTCCCCCCTCTCTCTCCTCCCCCCCTCTCTCTCCTCCCCCCCCTCTCTCTCCTCCCCCCTCTCTCTCTCCTCCCCCCTCTCTCTCTCCTCCCCCCTCTCTCTTCTCACCCCCTCATCTCCACCTCCCTCTCTTCTCCCCCTCTCTATTCACCATCTCCCCCATCTCTACCCCCCTCTCCACCCCTCTCTCTTCTCCCCCCCTTCTCCACCCCACTCTTCACCCCCCCCCCCCCCCCATCCCACTGCAGTCAGTTTCATCACCCTCATGTTTTGTTATTCCTCAAATTTTGCTATCGAAGGCAAATGAGTTTTTAACTCTGTCTTTACCGGCTATAACCGCAGAGTATGGTGGGGAGCTCTCTGTGCCGATGAATGGTAACGTAATGAGTTGGGGGAGCGGGTACAGCTAGAGGTTTCCAGCCTGCTCCTTATTGGTTGAATCTAGCCTTCGCCTCTTTCTGTTTCTTGTGCAGGGGTTGCCTGGTGACCGGAGGCCGGGACAAGATGGTGAAGGTTTGGGACCTGACTGGTTACAAGGCCAGGGAGATGTATTGTGTACAGACCATCGCCTCCGTGGCACACGTCCTTTGGCGGCCAGACAGGAGGTACCACATCGCCACCTGCTCCATGATGGTGGACCACAACATCTACGTGTGGGATGTCCGCAGACCCTACGTCCCCTTCGCCATGTTTGAGGAGCACCGGGATGTCACCACTGGCATTGCCTGGCGCCATAGCCACGACCCCCACTTCCTCCTGTCCGGCTCAAAGGACAGCACCCTCTACCACCATTTCTTCAAGGACGCCCAGCGGCCGGCAGGCCAGGCCGTACCCGAGGGCCTGTGCTTCGGCCTATTTGGGGACGTGGCTTTCGCCGTCAAGGAGGGCCTGTGCTCGGCCGAGAGCCACCGCAAGGCCCTGGCTGCCGACCGCCGGTACCCGTTCTTCTTTGCCCGGCGTCCGGACCCCGCTGAACAGTTCACCAACGTCTCGAGTGCCCTCAGCCTTTTTGAGACGCGGCCCGGTGCCGCCTCCATGGACTGGTTCGCTGAGACAGCGGCCCGGTATAGCCTGAGCGGAGGGCCCCTGCCTGAACTCTGTGACCGTAACGCCGCCGTCGCCCGGCAACTCAGCCGCCACCAGGTGGCGCAGATCTGGAGGATGCTGAAGATCATTTACACAGGAACGGGAGCGACTGGCAACATAGTGCCAGGATCTGGAAAGACAGGACCCCCCCTCACCCCCCTCAGCAGGTACAGTCGCCCCCACGTCCTCATCCCCCTCACCTCCCTCAGCAGGTACAGTCACCCCCACCTACTCACCTCCCTCAGCAGGTAAAGTCGCCCCCACCTCCTCACCCCCCCCCATCAGCAGGTACAGTCACCCCCATCTCCTCACCCCCCCCATCAGCAGGTACAGTCACCCCATCCTCCTCACCCCCCTCAGCAGGTAAAGTCGCCCCCACCTCCTCACCCCCCCCATCAGCAGGTACAGTCACCCCCACCTACTCACCCCCCCTCAGCAGGTACAGTCACCCCCATCTCCTCACCCCCATCAGCAGGTGCAGTCACCCCCCTCTCCTCACCCCCATCAGCAGGTACAGTCACCCCCACCTACTCACGCCCCCTCAGCAGGTACAGTCGCCCCCACCTCCTCATCCCCCTAAGCAGGTACAGTCACCCTACCTCCTCACCGCCCCCCCCCCTCAGCAGGTACAATCACCCCCACCTCCTTATCCCCCTCACCTCCCTCAGCAGGTACAGTCACCCCCACCTCCTCACCCCCCTCACATCCCATCAGCAGGTACAGTCACCCCCACCTCCTCACCCACCCATCAGCAGGTACAGTCACCCCCATCTCCTCATCCCCCTCACCCCCCTCAGCAGGTACAGTCACCCCCACCTCCTCACCCCCCCCTCAGCAGGTACAGTCGCCCCCACCTCCTCATCCCCCTAAGCAGGTACAGTCACCCTACCTCCTCACCGCCCCCCCCCTCAGCAGGTACAATCACCCCCACCTCCTTATCCCCCTCACCTCCCTCAGCAGGTACAGTCACCCCCAACACCTCACCTTCCTCAGCAGGTACAGTCACCCCCACCTACTCACCCCCCTCACCCCTCCCATCAGCAGGTACAGTCACCCCCATCTCCTCATCCCTCTCACCCCCCATCAGCAGGTACTGTCACTCCCACCTCCTCACCCCCCCTCAGCAGGTACAGTCACCCCCAGCTACTCACCCCCCCTCAGCAGGTACAGTCACCCCCACCTCCTCACCCTGCCCTCAGCAGGTACAGTCACCCCAACCTCCTCACCCCCCCTCAGCAGGTACAGTCACCCCCATCTCCTCATCCCTCTCACCCCCCTCAGCAGGTACAGTCACCCCCATCTCCTCATCCCCCTCACCCCCCTCAGCAGGTACAGTCACCCCAACCTCCTCACCCCCCCTCAGCAGGTACAGTCGCCCCCACCTCCTCACCCCCCTCAGCAGGTACAGTCGCCCCCATCTCCTCATCCCCCTCACCCCCCTCAGCAGGTACAGTCACCCCCACCTCCTCACCCCCCTCAGCAGGTACAGTCGCCCCCACCTCCTCACCCCCCCCATCAGCAGGTACAGTCACTCCCACCTCCTCACCCCCCATCAGCAGGTACAGTCGTCCCCACCTCCTCACCCCCCATCAGCAGGTACAGTCACCCCCACCTCCTCAGCCCCCTCAGCAGGTACAGTCCCCCCCGCCGCCTCATCCCCCTCACCCTCCCCCCCCAAGCAGATACAGTCCCCCTCACCCCCCCCAAGCAGGTACAGTCACCCCCACCTCCTCATCCCCCTCACCCCCCTCAGCAGGTACAGTCACCCCCACACCCTCACCCCCCTCAGGTACAGTCACCCCCACCTCCTCATCCCCCTCATTTCCCCCCCCCCCTCAGCAGGTACAGTCACCCTCATCTCCTCACCCCCCCCCCCCCGTAGGTACAGTCGCCCCCACCTCCTCATCCCCCCTCAGCAGGTACAGTCACCCCCACCTCCTCACCCCCATCAGCAGGTACAGTCACCCCCATCTCCTCACCCCCATCAGCAGGTACAGTCGCCCCCACCTCCTCACCCCCATCAGCAGGTGCAGTCACTCCCACCTCCTCACCCCCCCCTCGGCAGGTACAGTCACCCCCACCTCCTCACCCCCCCTCAGCAGGTACAGTCACCCCCACCTCCTCACCCCCATCAGCAGGTGCAGTCACCCCCATCTCCTCACCCCCATCAGCAGGTACAGTCGCCCCCACCTCCTCACCCCCCCCATCAGCAGGTACAGTCACCCCCACCTACTCACCCCCCCTCAGCAGGTACAGTCACCCCCATCTCCTCACCCCCATCAGCAGGTGCAGTCACCCCCATCTCCTCACCCCCATCAGCAGGTACAGTCGCCCCCACCTCCTCACCCCCCCCATCAGCAGGTACAGTCACCCCCACCTACTCACCCCCATCAGCAGGTACAGTCGCCCCCACCTCCTCACCCCCCCTTAGCAGGTACAGTCACCCCCACCTACTCACCCCCCCTCAGCAGGTACAGTCACTCCCACCTCCTCACCCCCCTCACATCCCATCAGCAGGTACAGTCACCCCCACCTCCTCACCCCCCTCAGCAGGTACAGTCACCCCCACCTCCTCACCCCCCTCAGCAGGTACAGTCACCCCCACCTCCTCACCCCCCCCTCGGCAGGTACAGTCACCCCCATCTCCTCACCCCCATCAGAAGGTACAATCGTCCCCACCTCCTCAACCCCCCCATCAGCAGGTACAGTCACCCCCACCTCCTCAGCCCCCTCAGCAGGTACAGTCACCCCCACCTCCTCAGCCCCCTCATCCCCCCCTCAGCAGGTACAGTCACCCCCATCAGCAGGTACAGTCACCCCCACCTCCTCACCCCCCCCTCGGCAGGTACAGTCACCCCCATCTCCTCACCCCCATCAGAAGGTACAATCGTCCCCACCTCCTCAACCCCCCCATCAGCAGGTACAGTCACCCCCACCTCCTCAGCCCCCTCAGCAGGTACAGTCACCCCCACCTCCTCAGCCCCCTCATCCCCCCATCAGTCCCCCCGCCGCCTCATCCCCCTAACCCCCCCAAGCAGGTACAGTCACCCTCACCCCCCCCTCAGCAGGTACAGTCACCCCCACCTCCTCATCCCCCTCACCCCCCTCAGCAGGTACAGTCACCCGCACCTCCTCACCCCATCAGCAGGTACAGTCACCCCCACCTCCTCCCCGCCCCATCCCCCCCTCAGCAGGTACAGTCACCCCCACACCCTCACCCCCCTCAGCAGGTACAGTCACTCCCACCTCCTCACCCCCCTCAGCAGGTACAGTCACCCCCACCTCCTCACCCCCTCACCCCCCCATCAGAAGGTACAGTCCCCCCCACCTCCTCACCCCCCATCAGCAGGTACAGTCACTCCCACCTCCTCACCCCCTCAGCAGGTACAGTCACCCCTCCTCCTCCTCACCCCCCATCAGCAGGTACAGTCACCCCTCCTCCTCCTCACCCCCCATCAGCAGGTACAGACACCCCCACCTCCTCACGCCCCTCACCAGGTACAGTCACCCCTCCACCTCCTCACCCCATCAGCAGGTACAGTCACCCTCATCTCCTCACCCCCCTCAGCAGGTACAGTCACCCCCACCTCCTCATCCCCCTCACCCCCCTTAGCAGGTACAGTCACCCCCACCTTCTCATCCCTCTCACAAGGTACAGTCACCCCCAACTCCTCCTCCCCCTCACCCCCCTCAGCAGGTACAGTCACCCCCACCTCCTCATCCCTCTCACAAGGTACAGTCACCCCCACCTTCTCATCCCCCTCACAAGGTACATTGTGCACCTGTCCCATCCCCTTGCCCCCCCCTCAGCAGGTACGGTGCCCCCCAAGCTGAACCGTCGCCCCTCCTCCCCATCTCGGCAGGTACAGTGTGTCGGAAGGGGCACTGTGGCCTCTGACCTGGCCTTTGCCTCAGACGACATTCAACCATGGAGGCAGGTTGGAAACGGTTCGTTAGATTAATTCCAGAGAGGAGGGATTTATCTTACGCAGAGCGATCGAACAGTCCAGGCCGACTTGAACTGGGGGGGAATAGATTTAGGACGGAGCTGAGGGAGGAACCTTCACCCAAAGGTTAGTGAGTCTGAGGAGCTCCCTGCCCAGTGAAGCAGTTGAGGCTACCTCGTTGGATGTTTTTAAGGCAAAGATAGATTTTTGAACAGTAAAGGAATCAAGGATTATGATGAGAGCGCGGGTAAGTGGAGCTGAGTCCGTGAAAAGATCAGCCGTGGTCTTATTGAACGGTGGAGGGGGCTCGATGGGCCTGACGGCCTACTCCTGCTCCTAGTTGTTACACTTGCTCGAGTTTAGAGAATGAAAGGAAATCTAGTTGAATTTACAAGATGTTGTACCAAGTGCCTGTGGGGATGATGATTCCTCAGCAGTCTAGAACCCCAGGTCACTATTTTAAAAAATAGGGGCCAACCTTTCAGGACAGGGATGAGGGGAAATGGCAGCGTCTGTGGAGAGAGAAACCGAGTTAACCTTTCGAGTCTGATGTGGCTGTTCTTTAGCACTGAGGAAGAGTTAGCTCTGTTCCTCGCTCCACAGGCACTGCCAGACCTGCTGAGTTTCTCTGTGCTTGTTTCAGATTTCCAGCATCTGCAGTTTCTTTTGTTTCTTTTTACTGAATCTTGCCATTATTCCTTTGGTTCACGATAACAGGGTGTTTCTCTTGCTGGTGACTTGAGTATCGGAATGGAGGGCTATTCAAATGCTAACAAGTTGTTGGAAAAGCTCAGCAGGTCCGGCAGCATCTGTGGAGAGAGAAAGCAGACTTAATGTTTCGGGTGCAGTGACCCTTCTACAGAACAGACGTGTTCAGCCTCCACTCTGTCTGCCTCATTGATGATGTTGTTTTCACTGGGGAATAGACGCGAGTCGTGGGTATTTGCTACTCCTCGGTTAACCAACCCCAGATACGGATCAGTCTGTCGGATAATTCTTTTGGCAGGAGTCTGCTTCGCGCCCCTCGCAAAGTTTAAAGAGCTAGTGTGTTCTCCCCAGTCTCCAGCCGAATATTTATCCCACAACCAACATCACCAAAGCAAATGGTCAGGTGTTAACCCTCTTGTGGGAGCTTCCTACAAGCAAATTGACAGCTGCTTTTCCTATGAAATATCAACGATACTTCAAAAAGTGCTTCATTGGATGTACAGGGCTTTTAGCAGTCCTGCGGTCACAAAAGGTGGGCGGCACAGTGGTTAGCACTGCTGCCTCACAGCAACACGAACCCATGTTCGATTCCAGCCTCGGGTGACTGTCTGTGTGGAGTTTGCACATTCTCCCCGTGTCTGCGTGGGTTTCCTCCGGGTGCTCCGGTTTCCTCCCACAGTCCAAAAAAGTGCAGGTTAGGTGAATTGGCCATGCTAAATTGCCCGTAGTGTTAGGCAAAGGGGTAAATGTAGGGGAATGAGTATGGGTGGGTTGCGCTTCGGTGGGTCGGTGTGGACTTGTTGGGCCGAAGGGCCTGTTTCTATACTGTAAGTAATCTAAGTAAATGCAAGCTCGATTCATTAGAATACTTTGCTCTGACTCTTCTCTCTTAGCAGAGTGGGGTTAAGCCCAAGTGTAATAGCCAATACTCGCCAGGATCTAATTAGCCGATATTTTCACTGTAAACGGGACGGGGAAAGCACCCAGGTTCTCCTAGGGGTTTCTACGGAAACGCAGCCTTGGCTGTCCTGGTGCCATCTTAGGGAGGGTTAGGGATTACTGTCACTGTCTACCATGGTCTTATTCTGTAGGTTCAGAGTCAGGAGGGCCCCAGATGTGTTCCACTCGGCACAGGAGCTGATGGGAGGAACCTCTCATCTGGACCAGGATGGGGACATGAGGAATGTTGGAATATTGGAGCCTGAGTAGGCCGTTCAGCCCATTGAATTTGGTCATGGATGATCTCAGGCAGTTGACCGTTACATTTGTAATTTGATGCTGGCCTCACGTCAGTTAATCCAGAATTGAAATCGCGTCTCGGTGACCTTGAGGCTGTCATTGCTATAAAAACCCATCGGGTTCACTAATGTCCTTTAGGGAGGAAGACCCGGTCTGGCTGGCATGTGACTCCAGACCCACAGCAATGTGGTTGACTCATAACTGCCCTCTGCAATGGGCTAACATGCCACTCAGTTCAGGGGCAATTAGAAATGGGTAATAAATGGCCAGCCTTTGCCAGTGACACCCTCATCCCATGCAAAACTAAAAGAAAATTTGCCTCGATGCCACTTTCCTGCACCATCTCACCATCTTTGTATCCCCTAATATCACTAGTCTCCAGAAACCCCTCTGTCTCAAATGCGCTTAATGATGGTGCTTCCACACTCCTCTGTAGCACAGATTTGAAAGAATCCCTGATCTAAGTGTGAAGAGATTCCTCATCACAGTCCTAAATGGCCAGCCCCTTATCCTAAGATTATGCCCCATAATTATAGAGTCACCAACCTAGAGAAACATCCTATCTATAGCTACCCCATCATGCCTTGTTGAAATTTACAAAATGCTTACAAGATCATACCTCATTCTTTGCAACCCTGGAGAATACAGACCTGGTTTCTTCAATCTCTCCTTAAGGCAAGGATTACTTCAGTCACACTTCCTGTACAATAAGTTTTTTTAATTTATTCAGTCATTTATTCATTTTAAAAAGAAAATATAAACGACAACCAGTTGAGAATACGTAATAAATAATACTGTGTTAATGACATGAGTTTCATCCAGTTAGACCAGCAACTGGCATTCCTCTCTTACACCAGACCCTGTTGTTTCCTTCGTACAGTCACAGAGTCAAACTGCACGGAAACAGACCCTTGTGGAATGTGGGCGTTACTGGCTGGGCCCAGCATTTATTGCCCATCCCTAGTTGCCCCTTGAGAAGGCGGTAGTGAGCTGCCATCTTTAACTGTGCATAATATCTCCAGGATATAGATGGCAATTAACTGCAATCTGAAGTGCACCACCTGTAGGAAGGGGCAGGTTCAATAGCAATTGGAGAAGTAACAGAAGTGACAAGTTTTGTGGGACTGGTAATGTCAAAGCAAGTCTGTGTCCATGGGCAATGTTTAAGACTACCATGTTCTTTGAGTTAGAAAGAATGGCTGGATCGGCTGGGACGTTTTTCACTGGAGCGTAGGAAGTTGAGAGGTGACCTCACAGAAGTTTATAAAATCATGAGGGGTATGGCTTGGGTTAATGTCTTCCCTCTAGGGTGGGGGATTTCAAGACTCAGGGGCACATTTTTAAAGTGAGAGGAGAGATATTTAAAAAAGACATGAGGGGCAAATATTTTACCCAGAGGGTGGTTCGTGTGTGGAATGACCTTCCTGAGGAAGTGGTGGATGCGGGTACAGTTACAACGTTTAAAAGACATTTGGATAAGTTTATGAATAGGAAAGGTTTGGAGGGATGGGGGCCAGGACCAGGCAAGTGGGCCTAGATTAGTTTGGGATTATGGTCAGCATGGACTGGTTGGACCGAAGGGTCTGTTTCTGTGCTGTTTGACTCTGACTCTGTGACTGTATGAAGGAAACAACAGGGTCTGGTGTAACAGCGGAATGCCACATCCGGGTGTAGCTGGATGAAACTTGTCATTAACATGTTGTTTATTACATGTTCTCAACTGGTTGTCATTTACATTTTATAAAAAATGAATTGATGGGATGTGGCAAGAGCAGCATTTATTGCCCCTCCCTAATTACCCTTGAACTGAGTGGCTTGTTACGGCTGTGAAGAGTCAACCCCATTGCTGTGGGTCTAGAGTCACACACAGACCAGACCAGGGTAAGGACGGCAGATTGTCTTCCCTAAAGGACATCAGTGAACCAGATGGGGGTTTTTAACAACAATTGATTCTGAGATCTCCATGATCTTAGCTTTTAATTTCAGCGTGGACTTGTTGGGCCGAAGGGCCTGTTTCCACACTGTAGGGATTCCATGATTCCAAGAAGATCAAATCTTCCAGTCTCACTCCATTGACATTATAAGCTGGTCTGCCCACAAACATATTACATCATCAGAATGGGTGGTGCTTAGGGCACGCCTAAGTGTTAACCCCATTCACCACCTTACACAGTTAGACAGCAAAGAGCAGGGAGAGATGTAATCAGTCGAATGGCCTCTAGCTGCGTTGTTTCTTGTACAATTCTATTATCTGGACCCTGCGGTGTTGAGGGAGTGCTACATTGCCAGCCAGTGCTGTGTTCTTCAGTTGAAATGTTTAACTAGGACCTGGCTTTCTGCTGGCTCAGATTGGAGCCATTAGAGCTCCCATGTCTGTATCTCTCAGCCTGACCCTCCTCCCTCGGCCGACACATCCAGATTGAGCGTGCACTGCCCCTAGGCATTTGGTATGCTTTCCTTTATCAGAGTATTGAGTATAGGAGTTGGGACACTGTTGGAATATTGCGTGCAATTCAGGTCTCCTTCCTATCAAAAAGATGTTGTGAAACTTGAAAGGGTTCAGAAAAGATTTACCAAGGATGTTGCCAGGGTTGGAGGATTTGAGATATACGGAGAGGTTGAACAGGCTGGGGCTGTTTTCCCTGCAGTGTCGGAGGGGCATGGATAGGGTAAATAGACAAGGTGGGGTGGGGGTGGGGGAGTCCAGAACTAGAGGGCATAGGTTTAGGGTGAGAGGGGAAAGATATAAAAGAGACCGAAGGGGCAACGTTTTCACGCAGAGGGTGGTACGGGTATGGAATGAGCTGCCAGAGGATGTGGTGGAGGCTGATACAATTGCAACATTTAAGAGGCATTTGGATGGGTATATGAATAGGAAGGGTTTGGAGGGATATGGGCCGGGTGCTGGCAGGTGGGACTAGATTGGGTTGGGATATCTGGTCAGCATGGACGGGTTGGACCGAAGGGTCTGTTTCCGTGCTGTATATTTCTGAGTCTATGACTCCATGGGGAGATGCAGGGATGGAACAGGAGAACCAAGTAAGGTATCTTTTAACAAGGGATTCATTGAGTGGAGTGTTTGAGACATTTCGAACATGGTAATTCCCGAATTGACAAAGGCCTTTTGCTCCTTAAACTGGATGTAAGGATTCTCCCACTGCCCCCTTATACCCCGTGTTTTATCACCAGACACTGGGTAGGGTGTTGCTATTGGTCAAAACAATGACTGCAGATGCTGGAAACCAGATTCTGGATCAGTGGTGCTGGAAGAGCACAGCAATTCAGGCAGCATCTGAGGACAGGCAAAATCATTGTTTGTAAAGGATTCTCTTCTTGTGTTCTCCTCTCCGTTTGCCCCACGCCCTGACCCTGCAGCTTTACATTAAAGGACGGTACAGCTGCATTGGGAGGTGAAGCCAAATTGGAGCGAGGTCGGATGGAGAACCGACAGGACAGTCTCCCTCTGGATTCGACCGTCACCTCACTACAAACAAACGAAGGTATCCTTGTTTTTAATCATCTTTTACTCACTGCAACTTGAGAGCAGGAGTGGTCTATTTGGCCCCTTGAGTTTACTCCAGTATTCACAGCTCGTCTTCCACCTCAATCCCACTTTTCCCATATCCCTCGTCGTTCAAAAATATCTCAGTCTCTAAAATGCTCAAGGTCGGACTTCCTTCTGGGATGGAGAATTCTGAAGCTTTGCCATCGTCTGGATGAAGAAATTCCCCCTCAGTCTCAGACTTAATGATCGGCCATTTTGTGAGCTCACCGACTAGGCTGGTATTTGTTGGCCAGCCCTAAGTGCCCTTGAACTGAGTGGCCCATGAGATATTTTCAGAGGGTGGGTATGAGTGAACTACATTACTGTGAGTCTGGAGTATATCAGATCAGGTAAGGATGGCAGATCTTCCTTAAAGGGTACTTGGTGAAACAGTTTGGGTTTTCTGGCCATTGACAACGGTTTTACGGTCACCATCCCTTAAGATAGCTTGGAGATTTTGAAGAACTGAATTTAAATTCCAGCAACCGTCTTGTTTAGGATTTGAATTTGTGCTCCCAGAGTATTAAACTGAGCCTCTGGATTACTGGGAAATAAGGTCGGGCAAGTGTCACTGGGGGAGCACTTTGGAGCCAGTGATCATATTCTCCTGTTTTAAAATAGATATGGACCAGATCTAAAAGTGGAAGATCTAAATTGAGTAAGATCAATTTTGATGGTATAAGGCAAGATATTTCAAAAGTTGGTTGGGAGAGGCTGTTTTTCAGGTGAAGGAACAGTTGGAAAATGGGAGGCCTTCAGAAATGAGATAATGAGAGTCCAGAAACAGTTATGTTCCTGTTAGGGTGAAAGGAAAGGCTGTTAATGTAGGGAATGCTGGATGACTAGATAAATTGAGGCTCTGATCAAGAAAAGAAAGGAAGCATATGTCAGGTATGTCAAGTGAATCCCTAGAAGAGTATAAAGGAAATAGGAATATACTCATGAGGAAGATCAGGAGGGCAAAAAGGGGAAATGAGATAGCTTTAGCAGATAAGGATAGGGAGAATCCAAAGGGATTCTACAAGTACATTAAGGACAAAAGAGTAACGAGGGAGAGAATAGGGCCTCAACAAGACCGCAGGAGATGGGTGAGATACTAAATGAGTATTTTGTGTCAGTATTTACAGTGGAGAAGGATATGGAAGCAAGAGAACTTGGATAAATATATAGTGATAACTTGAAACATGTCTATATTGTAGAGGAGGAGGTGCAGAATGTTTTAAAATGCATAAACGTAGATAAATTCCTGGGACCTGATCAGATATACCCCAAAGCTTTGTGGGAAGCTAGGGAAGTGATTGCTG
The DNA here is from genome assembly GCF_037043375.1 of Chiloscyllium plagiosum. Lineage (NCBI taxonomy): Eukaryota > Metazoa > Chordata > Chondrichthyes > Orectolobiformes > Hemiscylliidae > Chiloscyllium > Chiloscyllium plagiosum. Next base: position 22,119,065 of record NW_028270171.1, read on the forward strand.
GGCCCCTTGCTGAGCTATTTGTATCATCAATAGCCATGGGTGAGGTGCCAGAAGACTGGAGAGTGGCTAATATGGTGCTACTGTTTAAGAAAAGTGGTGATGAAAAGCCAGGGAACTATAGTTTGGTGAGCATGACATTGGTGATGGGTAAGTTGTTGGATGGGATTCTGTGGGACAGGGTTTGCAAGTGTTTGGAAAGGCAAGGACTGATTAGAGGTAGTCAGCATGGCTTTGTGTGTGGGAAATCATGCCTCATGAACTTGGTTGAGATTTTAGAAGAAGTGACAAATAAGATTGATGAGGACAGATTGGGGGACGTGATCTATCTGGACTTCACTAAGGTATTTGACAAGATTCCGCATGGTACACTGGTTAGCAACTTTAGATCATATGGAATCCAGGGAGAGCTGGCCATTTGGATACAAACTTGGCTTGAAGGTAAGAGACAGGGTGGTGGTGGTGATTGTTTTTTGGACTGGAGGCCTGAGACCAGTGGATCGGTGCTGCGCCCACTGCTTTTTCTTATTTATATAAGTGATTTGGATGTGAATCTAGGAGGAATGGTTAGCAAATTTGAAGATGACACCAAAATTGGAGGTGTAGTGGACAATGGAGAAGGTTATCTCGGAGTACAACTGGATCTTGATCAGATGGGCCAATGGGCTGAGGATTGGAAGTTGCAGTATAACTTGGATAAATGTGAGGTGCTGCATTTTGGAAATAAGCAAATCAGGGCAGGACTTGTATACTTAATGGTAAGGTCCTGGGGAGGGTCACTGAACAAACAAACCTCAGGGCACAGGTTCATAGCTCATTGAAAGTGGAGTCACAGATAGATAGGATAGTGAAGAAGACATTTGGTATATTTTCCTTTATTGGTCAGAGTATTCCGTATAGGAGTTGGGATGTCATGTTGTGGCCCGACAGGACATCGGTTAGGCTACTTTTGTAAGACTGTGTTCAATTCTGGTCTCCCTGCTATAGGAAAGATGTGTTGAATGGGTTCAGAAAAAAATTTACAAGGATGTTGCCGGGACTGGAGGGATTTGAGCTACAGGGAGAGGCTGAATAGGCTGGGCTATTTTCCCTGAAGTGCTAGAGGCTGAGGGGTGACCTTTATAAAAACAGGAGGGGCGTGGATAGGGTGAATAATCAAGGTCTTTTTCCAGGATGGAGGAGTCCAAAACTAAAGGTTTAGGGCGAGAAGGTAAAGATTTAAAAGGGACCAAATGGACAGCTTTCTCGTGCAGTGGGTGGTGCATGTGTGGAATGAGCTGCCAGAGGGAGTGGTGGAGGCTGGTACAATTACAACATTTAAAAGGCATCTGGATGGCTATATGAATAGCAAGGGTTTACAGGGAAATGGGCCAAGTGCTAGCAAATGTGACTGGATGAGTTTAGGATATCTGGTCGGCATGGACGAGTTGGACCGAAGGGTCTGTTTCCATGTTGTACATCTCTATGATTCTTCTTCTGTGCTGCTGACTGTCCGGAGGACCCATGGATGCCCAGTTTTGAATCAATCCCTTTCGGCTCAAAGGCAGAGCCACACAGTGTGATGGAGGGTGGCCTCAGTGTGACAGTTTATCTCCACGAGGACTGGGTGATGGTCACTCCAGTCAATGTGGTCAGAGACTATTGTGGGGAGGTTCATGACAATGAAACCAAGTAGATTTTCCCTCCTGTTGGATTGGTCGTGCACCCAGTCTAGTAGCTCTGTCCTTTAGCTCAGTCAGAAGTGATGCTGCCCAGTCACTCTTGGTGATTGATAACAAAGTCCCACAGTCCAGGTTTCGAGGTATACTTTTGCCTCTCTCTCTCTCTGTCAGTGCTCCTTCCATGTGATGTTCAAAATGGAGCAGCATGTTTTTTAATCATTCACAGAATGATGGCCAGGTCAACATGTATTATCCATTCCTAATTACCCAGAGGGTAGATTAAGAGTTAACCACATTGGCTGTGGGTCTGGAGTCACATGTAGGCCCAGACCAGGTAAAGCTGGCAGTTTCCTTCCCTAAAGGACGTTAGTGAACCAGACGGGTTTTTCCAACAATTGACAACAGATTTATGGTCATCACTTGACTTTTAATTCCATCTACTGTGGCGGGATTTGAATCCGGGTCTCCAGAACATTAGCTGGGTCTCTGGCTAACAGTCCAGCGATAATAGCACCAGGCTATCACCTCCCCTTGGTGGGGGTTAGCAGGAGACCTCTGTGCTTGTGACTGTTGCGAGAACAGGAACCGTTAATGTGTACTGCTCTCAGGACCTCCCTTCTGATTGTGTCCCACTGCCCTGCCACATTTAGTAGTTCACAAGAATGCCAATAGACCACTCACAGCCTTAGGCCCACTCCACTGCTCAATTAGAATGTGACTGATTAACCCTTAGCCTCTTTCATTTACCTTGGTAACCTTTCACTGGCTGGAAATTTTCTAAGAATAAGTCTTGAAGAATCCGGTTCTGTGGGGTGGGGGATAAGGAATCAGCTTTTTACAATCCTTCGTGTGATCCCTGAAGCTTGTGGGGTTCTCTGTCCCCACTCGCTCCATGACTGACTGTACGCAAGGCTGGATTTAGACAGAGTTCCCTCCCCAAGAGCATTGTGGGTCTACCTCCAGCACATGGACTGCAGCAGTTCAAGAAGACAGCTCACGACTAGCTTCTCAAGGGGCAACTAGGCCCAGCCAGCAATACCCACATCTCACAGGTGAACAAAAAGATATTGTTATTGACGAGGAGGTCAAGGGTCACAGGTGGCCAAGCAGGGAAGAGGAGCTGAGGCCACAGTCAGAGCAGCAATGCTCCATTCAGATGGTGGGACATGCTCAAGGGGCTGAATGGCCTACTGCTGCTCAGGGTCTTGAGCCCTGAGATCTTGCAGAGTAGCATGGCCTGATCACACCTTTGTGTTCCCCCCTCCCGCTGGGCTCTCGTACTGAGGTTTTATATGAGGATGCTTTTTGTGTCGATCGATGTCTCTCAGCATTTCCCCTCCTTTCAGAGAACGAGGAGACGGAGGGGAGTGATGCGCCAGCGGACTATCTGTTTGGCGATGGTGAAGGTGATGAAGATGACTTCTTCATTATCGGCCACGAGAACGCTCCAGGTGAGTGAGCGTCGGCTCCGGCACTGAGCAGGAGCTCGCTGAGTATCAGGAAAATCCAATCTGACTGGGGAGTGGGTCCTCTGTCAGCCAGGCAATGACCAGCGGGCTAACAGAGCTCTGTCAGGTTCTGGAGGAGTTTGATAGGTACATGGGTGGCACGATGGCTCAGTGGTTAACACTGCTACCTCACAGCACCAGGGACGTGCGTTCAATCCCAGCCTTGGGAGTCTGTCTGTCTGTCTGTGTGGACTTTGCATGTTCTCCCTGTGTCTGTGTGGGTTTCTTCTGGATGCTCCAGTTTCCTCCCAGAGATGTGTAGGTTAGTTGGATTGGCCATGGGAAATTGCCCATCGTGTCCAGGGATGTGTGGGCTAGGTGGGTTAGCCATGGGAAGTGCAGGGATAAGGTAGGAGGGGGTAAGTCTGGGTGGGATGGTCTTTGGCAGTCGATGGACCGAATGGCCTCTTTCTACGGGTTCTGTTCTATTCTAATTGTCTTCGTTCGGAGATTCAGAGGCAGCTTCCTCTGTGACAGGAGAACATCCTTCCAGATTGACTCATTTTGCTCTGTTTGCAGGAGAGGACTCCGAGTTCATCCTTCCACAAGAAGGCTTCCCACTGCGACACGAAATTCTCGATCACCCGACTACCCTCGACCACTTCCAGGACAAGACTGACTCGCCCCACATCAGCGGCAACGAAGCAGACCTGGTGTCACTGACCCCGACCGAGGGCATTTCTCTGGTCTCCGTCTCGCAGCTGCCCTTTGAGCACGGGTTTTCCGCCGATTACTTCAACCTCGTCGTGAGGGACATGATGTGCTTCTACGCCGAGCAAGGCGACGTGCAGATGGCAATCTCTGTCCTCATTGTACTCGGAGACAGGATCAAAAAGGAAATTGATGAGCAGACACAGGTACGGCCAAATGTCATCAGGGACAAGCTGACTCCGTTGTGTCTCGCCTGGCTAGGCTGGGTCAGTAAATATAGATTAGAGTGGTGCTGGAAAAGCTGGTGCTGGGTCAGTAAATATATACAGGCCTGAGATAGATTTTTAATCGGTGAGGGAGCCAAGGGCTATGGGGAAACGGCAGGAAACTAGAGTTGAGGATTATTAGGTCAGCCATGATCTCATTGAATGGCAGGGGCAGGCTAATGGGCTGAATGGCCTACATTAGCTCCTGTGCCTTATTACTGAAACTTAAAGGGTTGTGAGGTGGGGTGACAGGGTAGGTCCTGAGAGGATGTTTTTCTGAAACTGGAATGAGTGATGGCACATCATGTGACCATCGCCCCCACAACAAGGTACACTCTTCCCACTTAGACCAGAAAACATGGGAGCAGAAATTAGGCCATTCAGCCCATTGAGTCTGCTCCGCCATTCAATCAGGGCTGAGAAGTTTCTCAACCCCATTCTCCTGTTTTCTCCCCATAAGACTTGATACTCAAGAACCTATCTAACTCCATCTTAAATATACTCAAGACCTGGCCTCCACAGCCTTCTGTGGCAATGAATTCCATAGACTCACCACTCTCTGGCTAATGACATTTCTCCTTATCTCCATTCTAAAAGGTCTTCCCTTTACTCTAAGGCTATGCTCTCGGGTGCTCATATCTTCTACCAATGAAAACAATTCAGTATTCTGTGTGTTTCAATTAGATTCCCCCCTCATCCGTCTAAACTCCATTGAGTATAGCCCCAGAGTCCTCAAAAGTTCCTCACGTGTTAAGCTTTTCATTCCTGGGACCATTTTTATGAATCTCTTCTGAACACGCTCCAGGGGCCAGTCCATCCTTCCTGAGATATGGGGCCCAAAACTGCACACAATATTCCAAATGTGGTCTGACCAGAGCCATATAAGCCTCCAAAGTACATCCCTGCACTTCAGTGGCTGCAGAGTGGATTCTCCTATTTTGGATTGAGATGCAGGTGGTTAATGTTTGGAATTCTCTTTCATGATGGAGCCTATGGGGAGGTGATGGCCTAGCGGTATTGTTGTTGAATGGTTAATCCAGAGACCCAGGTAATGTTGAGAGGACCACAAGACCATAAAGCACAGGAGCTGAAATTAGGCCATTCAGCCCATCAAGTCTGTTCCGTCATTCAACCATGGCTGATACGTTTCTCAACCCCATTCTCCATGTAACCCTTGATACTCAAGAACCTCTCCATCTTAGTCTTAAATATACTCTTAAATATGAATCCTGCCACAGCAGATGGTGGAATTTAAATTCAATACAAATCTGAAATTAAGATTCTAATGATGACCGTGAATCCATTGTTGATTGTTGTAAAAAGCCATCTAGTTCACTAATGCCCTTTAGGAGAGGAAATCTGTCGTCCTTACCCGGTCTGGCCAACACATGACTCCAGACCCACAGCAACGTGGTTGACTCCTAACTGCTGGATGGGCAATAAATGTCCATGAAAGAATAAATGATTGAACACATTCAAGGCTGAGTTAGAGAGATGTTTGATGTGCAAAGGAATCAAGGATTACCGGACACTCGCACACAAACTCTCACACGCTCACGCTCACACTCACACACACGAAAAGGCACTTGAGACAACAATGAGATTGGCTGTGAACTTATCGAATAGTTGGCAAGCTTGAGGGGCTGAATGGTCTGCTTCTGTCTCCAGATTTGTATTTTTTTTATAAGGAGTTAGTTTGCTTGTTGGAATGTTCTATTTAAATTGGTAGGATTTATAGCTGTTGTTGTTTTGAAACCCTCCAGGAACACTGGTACACCTCCTACATTGACCTTCTCCAGCGCTTCCAACTCTGGAATGTAGCCAACGAGGTGATCAAACTGAGCACGTGCAGATCCATCACATGCCTGAACCAGGCTTCGACCACCCTGCACGTCAACTGCAACAATTGCAAACGGCCAATGAACACTCGAGGCTGGATGTGTGAGAGGTAAGTGAACTCCGCCATGAGTAAACCCTCGAGGGGGTTTGCCAGCTGCATCGGGTATCCATGGCAGTGTTGGGAGCTGCCCATCGTCCTTGAGGGAGGGAGAGAGAGAGATGGGGAGGGGCGGCGGGTGACAGAGGGAGGGAGTGAGGGTGGGCGATGGAGGAAGGGACAGAGTGGCAGACAGACAGGGAGAGATGGATTGGGGGGGGGGTACATGGAGGGCAGACAAGACAGAAAGAGACAAGGTAGGTCTGGGAGTGTGGTACAGGTAAACGAATCCAGGTGCACAGATATTTATTTATATCTTTTTATTTGCTGTGCTCTTTGTTGCTAGGTGTCGGCGTGGTGCCAGTACATGTGCAGTGTGCCACCACGCAGTGAAGGGGCTCTTTGTTTGGTGCCAGGGCTGTACACATGGAGGACACCTGCAGCATCTCATGGACTGGTTTCAGTTCCACACCCATTGCCCGACAGGATGTGGACACCTTTGTGAATACACATAGTCCATACCACACCCTCGCTTCCTCCCAAAACCCCCACCGTGTCTCGTCACAATAGCATGTGTTGGGCTGAGATGTACAGAGTGGAAGCAGTTTGGTTACTCCCCTCCTCCCAGCAAGATGTGATTTGGAATGGAGGGGGCCTGGAAAGTATGTGTTGGTGCAGAGAGATGTGTTGCTAGCACAAGCATCTGTTGGATACACCCACAGCGTGGGCACATTTCAGACACTGCATGTCCATTATGAACTGTACATAGACTGGGAGAAAGTGAGGACTACATATGCTGGAGATCAGAGCTGAAAAATGTGTTGCTGGAAAAGCACAGCAGGTCAGGCAGCATCAAAGGAGCAGGAGAATCGACGTTTCGGGCATAAGCCCTTCTTCAGGAATCCTGGCAAGTTTACAAGAAGCAGCACTGTATTCTGTTATTATGTGATGCGATTAATTTCCCTTCACCATACCTCCAGCCCCTGCTTGATCTGTAGACGGATGCTGCAGGTCTCGCTGCTAACACTGTTACATGGAGTCGGATTGCAGCCTCTGTCAAAGAAGTTAAAAATCACCCAACACCAGGTTATAGTCCAACAGGTTTAATTGGAAGCACACTAGCTTTCAGAGCGACGCTCCTTCATCAGGTGATTGTCGCTCCGAAAGCTAGTGTGCTTCCAATTAAACCTTCGAGGAGAAAGTGAGGTCCAATTAAACCTGTTGGACTATAACCCAGCATCTCTGAATCATGACTGTCAAAGAATGTTCTCTCCAGAGAAGAGAAGCCACAGGGGTAGATTCCATTGACTCGGGGCTAGGTAATGTCTCAGCTCCTAAATCCTGCAGCCTACAGCAAGGAGGAGCCTTTCCAATCGAGGGTATTAAACCACAGAAGGGGACATGGCAGCAATGGCCTGGGCTGCAACGACAGACAACAAACAGAAAATTACTCCTCTCGTGCTCAAGTAAAGGTTTCATGCATTTTTGGGCTGAAGGCATCAATAAGGCTGGTCTGCCCCATGATTGAAGACAGAGATATTTATGGAATTGCTTCCTCCTGTTGAAGGTGGCAAACAATTCACAACAGGAAGGGCAAGACTAACAGAGTCTGACTTACTGTGCATTGGTTGTGGGATCACATTACCCTGCCTATTGCATGCTGCTCCTGTGTTGTAGCAACCACCAGGCTGACACCTCATTGTTTCAAGTTTCCTGTAGTGTACCTGACCCTCTCCTCGATGGCACTGTAGTGTCCCTACAGCACATGGATGGCAGCAGCTCACCACCACCTCAAGGGTGATAAGATTAGATTAGACTTAGTGTGGAAACAAGCCATTCGGCCCAACAAGCCCGCACCGACCCTCCGAAGAGTAATCCACCCAGACCCATTCCCCTAGCCTGTATTTACCCCTGACTAACGCATCTAACACCATGGGCAATTTAGCATCGCTAATTCAGCGAAGCTGCACATCTTTGGACTGTGGGAGGAAACCCACGCAGACACGGGGAGAATGTACAAAATCCAAACAGACAGTCGCCCAAGATGGGACTCAAACCCGGATCCCTGGCGGTGTGGCAGCAGGTGCTAACCATTGTGCTGCCTGGTGCAGTCTGTGACACCCACATCTGTAAAACAATATTTTACAAAATTAAATAGAGGAAGGTAGTACAGCAGATTGGAAAAACGGTCTCAATTGCTGGGGCTGCAGATTAGATGTAATTCCTTCCCTTAACTCTGACATCTCTGGGTCTTCTCAGAGATGCAACTGTCCATAAACACAAGGCTGGATGCTGGTGGCATTCGCTTTGAACCACAATAAATCCGGTTAGTTCAGCTTATCACTGACAAGAACAGAGAAGGGCAAGGAGAGGAGCTTGAATTAAATCTCTCCCACTTGGTCCCCAAACACAGTCAGATGGGCCAAAGTCCTGCGGCCAGCTCTCTGCCCAGTGTTAATACCTAGCCAGCTGTCAGAGCTATGCAGACATGCCTGAAAGCCAGTTTACTGAACTCCTTTATACAAACAGCAAGAGAGGCTTAGGGCACACGTTCATCCACTTAAAATAAGAACATAACTGGAGACAGCTAGACAACACAGTGGCTCAGAGGTTAACAGCACCAGGGGCCCGGGTTTGATTCCACCCTCAGGTGACTGTCAGTGTGGAGTTTACATGTTCTCTCCATGTCTGCGTGGATTTCCTCCCACAGTCCAAAGATCTGCAGGTTAAGTGGGCTGGCTAAGCTAAATTGCCCCAGAGTTTCCAGGCATGTGCAGGCTAGGTGGGGCAGCAATGGTAAATGCAGGGTTATGGGGAGAGGGTGAGGGCTGGATCTTTGGAGGGTCAGTGTGGACTCGATGAGCTGAATGGCCTCTTTCTGCACTATAGGGATTCTAGAATTTGATTCTATGATCTACAGATAAGGTAAAGATCTGCATTTCTACTACCTTTCGGTTTCTGAACCGGAGACTGAACCCCATCCTCAGGAAGGCTAGAAGCCAGTCTTCAACTCGTTCAATTTACGCCATCCCATGTGATGTTAAGAAACAGCAGAAAGCCCTGACTGGTCCCCTGACAGTACCTTGGCATTAATACTGACGACTAGTGGGCTGCAGAGCCAGATAGTCAACACAGGATCAGCTCCCCTGATTTAACAGTTTCCAAACATTTTTAAAAGTATCTGTTCTCTTAATGTACATTTTGCTAACACCACCTCCCACATGGTCGATGATACCCTCCAGCGCATCTCCTCTCGTTCCTGCACCTCTGTCCTTGAACCCCACCCCTCCTGCCACAACAAGGACAAACCACCCCCCCACCAGGTCCTCGCCTTCCACTCCCCCCATCGCATTATCAGTTGCCTCATATTGCCTCCCCCCATGTTATCCCTGTCCCAAGCCTCCAACTCAGCCCCGCCCTCTTGACCTGTCCATCATCTTTCCCCATTTATCTGCTCCACCCTCCTCTCTGACCTATCACCTTCTCCCCCCACCTTCATCTACCTATTGCATTCTCAGCTACCTTGCACTGAGCTCCATCCATGCAGGCATGAGGAGAATATTCCATCACACTCCTGACGTTTGCCTTGTCGATGGCAGGAGAGAGATTGGGATTCACAAAGAGCATTATTGCTCTTAAACCACTAAACAAAGAAAAGGCACAAGGACAAGATTCCAGAGAGCAGCCAGAACAAAGGAAACAAATCTAGTTATCAGCAAACCAGGCAGGAAATTAGGAAGTCAGAGTGTCATCCGCAGCTCATTTCTCTCGCCTTTATTTTGTCTGTTGTAACTCAAGACTCTGCTCAGTTCATCCTCCGGCCTCTCGCACCAATTCACTAAATTAACAACTAACTCACTCACTAAATTAATCCTCAAGTCTCACCTTGAATTTTTGTTGAAGGCAAGAAAGGGAAGTACTGTCTAACCGTCCTCAGTGTTTGTAATATTTTAACTAATGCTATGTTTTAATTTAAAAGGAAGCTTGCAAAACTGCAGTGTGCAGATGGTATTTAATGGTCTGTATTTGCTTCAGCTGCTGGATTTATTCAGTTTGACTATCAATGTATGTTTATTTACCAGTGGGAAATAGTAGGTCAATTCAGAATCCACCAGCACCGTAGCTGGTGTTCACAGTCCAGATGTGCATAATTCCTGGGGAAAAGATGATAGTTTATAGGGAAAGGTTGGGCTTTTACTCACTGAAGATGAATAGAATCAGAGGTGATCTAATCAAAAACATACAAGATCCTGAAGGGACAAGACTGGATAGAAATGGAAATATCCCCCTTTTGTTGGGGGAGACCAGTATTAAAGGACATAGTTTGTGAACGGGGTGGTGGGTGGTGTCTCCATTTGCAATGGAGATGAGGAGACCCCTCTGGGGGTTGTTGGTCTATGGTGTCTTTCTCAGAGAGTGATGGAGGCTGAATAAGGTTCAAGGAGAAAGTGAGGTCTGCAGATGCTGGAGATCCAAGTTGAAACTTTATTGCTGGAACAGCACAGCAGGTCAGGCAGCATCCAGGGAACAGGAGATTCGACGTTTCGGGCACAGGCCCTTCTTCAGGAATAAGGTTCAAGGCTGAGTTAGATAGAACTTTGATTGTCAAAGGAGCAGAAGGTAGGCAGGAGTTTGGAGTCAAGGCAACGAACAAATTGACCAAAAGATCAGCCACTGTTTTACGGAATGGCAGATTAGGCTTGAGGGGCCGAACAGCCTTCTCCTCATTCTTGTGTCCTTGCTCGACAAATTAACCAAGGCGAGAAAACAAGCACATCCCAGACATAAAACTCATTAATAATACGGAGCAAAGCCACAATGGCAGAGGTTCATTTGAAAATTCAGAGGTTTCACCTTGACTGAGGATATTTTTAATCTGTTCAGATGAGATACCTTATCTGAACAGATTAAAAATATCTTCAGTCGTGTTGTGATACAACTCCGGAATAGGTGGGAGTTGAACCCAGACCCTTTGACTGACCACTGCACCACAAGAGTTCTTTCACCGTCATTGACTTCTTACATGTGTACAGATTTTCCCTGCTCCATCTCCTATTGGATTTCTTGCAGAGAGGTGTCAGGTGGCCTGTCAGCAATGGTGAGTCATGACGTGAGGTCAGTAAAATTAAACTGGTGTTTATTTATATGTCGCCTTTCATGACCCCAGGATATCCCCAAGTACTTTATAACCAATAGAGTATGAAGTTACACTTGGACTGCAGAAAATGCAGCTATGAAATAGTTTGTAGCAAGCACCCACAGAAATAATGACCACAATATCTTCCTGGAATATTAGATAAGCTGGTTTGAACTAAAGTTTCATGTATTTTTTTTTAAATGTTTTTATTTTCAGATAACAGAAACTTTGTTTTTGTGATGGGTGGGGCTTAAATATCATCCAGGACTTTAAGAGCTGAGCTCTGGGGAGTTGTCTTTTCAGAAATGTAGACAGCAGGAACAAAATCCTCTCTAGGCTGGGAGTGCACACAGCTGCTCTGATGGTTCCTGCACGGCGACTGGCACTGACCTCTGGTTACTGAAGTCTGTGACGTACATTGACCTTGAGGCCTGTACAGCTGGTAAGAACATTAGAAGGAATGCCGAGCAGCAGGAGGCCATTCCTCCCATCATTCAATATGATCACAGCTGAGCATCTATCTCAACACCCCATAATCCTTGAAAATATATCACCATTGTGCATCTACCTACACCGCAGGCACTGCAGAGGTTCAGGCCACCATCTCAAAGAGCAACTAGGGATAGGCAATAAATGCTGACCTGCCAATGACACCCATATACTGTGAACAAATGAAAAATCATGGGATAGCATGGTTATGTCCTGTCTGTAAAAAAAAAATCTAATCTAACCATGCCAAATTATTATCCCATTAACCTACTCCCATATCCTTAGTAAAGTGATGCAAGAGGTAATCCGAAATGCTATCGAGTAGCACCTATTTACCAATACATTAGGGTTCTATCAGGACAGTTCTGACTCCAGTCCTCATGTCAGTTTTGGTCTAAACATGGACACAAACAGCTGAAATTTCCAAGTGAGGTCAGAGGGACAGCTCTTGGCATCAAGGCAGCCTTCAATCAATTCTGTTGCAGGTGTTAGTCCTTCTTGAACCACTGCAGCCTGCCTAATGAAGGTGATGCCATGGAGCTATGGGAAAGTAGTTTCCGGATTTCAGTGCAGTGACAATGAAGGAACACTGACACGCATAAGGTAGGCTGGTGTGTGCTCCCCTTTGGGTGAAGCCCAAAGACCACCATCTCGGCCACAGCACACCAATGCAGATGACCTGGTGGAGCTTCTAGATCAAACCACCAATCAACCAAACAATATTCAGATTTAAAGTGATAAGTGGCAGGTTACTTTAGCAGTGAGCCATGACCAGCTCCAACAAGCTGGAGTAGGCCATTCAGCCCATTGAATGAGGTTGTGGCTGACCTGATTACTTTCCCGCCTTTTTCCCCATAACCCTTCCATTCCCTCACTAATTAAAAATCTCTCTCACCACCTGGAATGCATTCAATAATTCAGTTTCCACCTGTGAAGAATTCCACAGATTCACTATCCTCAGAGAACAAATTCCTCCTAATCTGACGTAAATAGGTGAACCCTTATTCTGAGATTATGCCTCCTGGTCCTAGACTCTCCTCCAAGCTTAAAGCTCCCTAAGAACCTTGTAAGTTTCAATAAGGTCTTCTCTCATTCTTCTAAACTCCGATGAATACACGTCCAACCTATTCAACCTCTCTTCATATGATAGTCCCTCAACACCAGGGATCAGCCAAGTGAACTTTCCTTAGATAAGGACCCCAAAATGTTCACAGTATTCCAGGTGTGATTTGACTAATGCCTTGTAGTTTTGGCAAAACCTTCTCTAGTTTTATATTCCATTCCTTTGGAATATTCCATTTGCCTTCCCTAACTTTTGTAATTCATGGATGAGGACTCCCAATACCATTTGTTCGGTAACTTTCCAGTCTTTCTCCATTTAAATAACGTTCAGCTCCTGATTCAGTTTGTGTTGCTCAGTTGGAAGACTGTGTCCAGTTCTGGGAGCCGCACTGAAGGAATGATGTGGAGAGCTTTGGAGACGATACAGGAAAGATTCCCATGAATTGTTCCAGGGAACAAGAGCCTTCAGTGACATGGATCTCTTGGAAACGCTGGGGCCTACCCTCCTCAGAGAAGGTTGGGGGTGTGGATAAGGTCAAGAGTTGGTTGGGGGGACCTGAGAGGGAGTAGAGAGTGAGAAAAACGTTCCCACTGGCATAGAACCTAATTAATTTCCCTTGGCACTGAATTACATCATCACCACCAATTCTCCCAATATTAACATCCTGGCACCAACAGTGAGTGAAGACACAACCAGAGCTGCCACATAAACACTATGGGGGTATTACAGCAGGCCAGAACGGGGATATTCTTCAACAAGTGAGTCAGGTTCTAATAACTCAAGGCCCTTGTACCATCTCCAAGGCACAATATTTTCCTTCTGCCTTATACACTTGGATAGCATTTGCTCCCCATTCCTAAATACCCTTCAACCAAGTGGCTTGCTGGGCCATTTCAGAAGACAGTCGACAATCACCACATTAACAGAGCTTGAACATACATCACCATTCCTTCAATACCAGTGAGTCAAAATCTGGGTATGTCCTTACTAACAGTCCCATGGGATTTGCTTCATGATGAGAACTGCAGCTTTTTTAGAAAAAAACCATCCATGCAATTTGGGCATCTCCACCATTTACATTTCCTGCCCGTCCCTAGGTGCCCCTTGAGAAGTAGGTGAGAGGCCGTCCTGAACTACTGCAGTCCACGTGCTGAGGGGACACCCCTAACGCCGTTAGAGGGGGAATTCCAAGATTTTGATCCAGAGGCAGTGAAGGAACGCTGAATGGCTTGGAGGGAAACCTGCAGGGGGTGGTGTTCTCATCTATCTGCTGCTCTTTCCTTCTAGAAAGAAGTGGGCATGGGTTTGGAAGGATCTTGGGTGAACTTCTTGTAGTCGGTACACACTGTTGGTGGTGCCAATCAAGTGGGTTGTTTTGTCCTAAAGTGCTGTTGGAGCTGCACTCATCCAAGCAATTGATTCTATTCCATCATATTCCTAACTTGTACCTTGTAGATGGTGAACAGGTTTTAGGAGGTATTCTATAAAGGGCCACCATCATTACTTTGAGAGGAACTGGGATAAGGCAAATATAACCTACCAATGCCACACAAATCTCCTACACAGACTGGCAGTCATTCCCCAGTTGTCTGGGTTCCCTGTTCTTCTGGAAAACAAAAGTACGCACCTTCCACAGAAATCATTTATTAGCCCGCAAGAATAAGTTTCAGTTTTCTAATTTTATTAGGTCAGTCTTTTCGTTGAAACCCACAGGGAACCGAATGTTACGTGATTTGGTGACACCTTGAAACATTCAAAAGGAAGCAAACTCATTAGCTTGGCTTCTCCTGGCAAATGCAATGTACAGAAAATAAAAAATAAATACCATCTAAGAGGACAACAGAAATCAGGCTCCATTGACTTCACAGCGCGGTAGGAGACAAATGAACAAATTATATTTTAAAATTGATGGTTAACACAGGCTGATTTGGGATTGTCAGACTGGACTGTGCACAGCTGCTGAGTGTCATGGTGTGTATCACTGCTGCAAAAAGCAGCAATCAAGGCTGAGCATAGCGACACGAGTACAACCGAGTCCTTGGGCACACAGTCTTCCCTTTTCCCTACCCTTATGGGAGCAGGTGGCTTTATTTCTGCAACTCCTTCATCCTGTTGAGCGCGCTGCCGGCTCGGAACCATTCAATCTGGCCCTCGTTGAAGGTGTGGTTGAGCACGATTTTATCCTGGCTGCCGTCCTTGTGCTTAAGGATACAAGTGAGAGGCTGAAAGAGGATGAGGAAGAAAAGAACCAATAAGAAACGAGAGACCTGCCTGGAGGTGGTGAGGGTGACTAAATTAACACAGAAGGCACCCAGCTACTGTCGATGAATAAACTAGGCTGGGTACAATGCTATTGCCCTTCCTTTCTGGTAGTTGTACTTAAAATTGTTCCTCTCCTTACTTGCCACATCATGATAACTTCGTTCCCAGGGCCTCGAGGCTGTAGTGCATTGACAGGGTGAGATTAAGATGGAGCATAAACACTGGTACGGACCAGTCAGACTGTAATTTCTATGTAATTCAGTCTTCTTCCTACAAACTCAGTTTTGTCTGACTTCATCTAACCCCTACTTCTCCATATCTCTCACAGTTATGTTAAAAATCACACAACGCCAGGTTACAATCCGAGCGCTGCTCCTTCGTCAGGTGGTTGCGACCCCAATGTATACCCCAGTCCAACACCAGCATCTCATGGCTATGGCAGCATGTGGGGGATTCGGGCACCTGAGAGTTTGCAGACTGAGGGACAGATTTTGTGGCTTTATTTCTCTGATAGCAAGGACCCTGGAAGCACGAAGGCAGATGTTTCTTTTTGGCTGTCTCTTTTATTTCTCCTTTTGTTTTTAATCCTGTCTTTTGTATACTAACATGGAACTTGAGAATGGCAACTTTGTACATTTTTCACTGCACTCTTGTGCTCAAGCTTGCATGACAATAAAATCTGAATCTCTTCCCCTTGGAGGTCCTGACTGTCAAAAATCTAAGATTCAACAATTTAAGAAATATTACAAGTGGAAAAATTCACAGCTTGAAATGTCTCGAGAAAAATATAATGAAGTTTCTGCTTTCTAATTTGATCGAGAACTCAGGCCTTTGAAAGTATTTGATAAACAGGGATTCTGTGGTCCAAAAACAACTCTGACATCTAGTAGACGTAACTAACTGGTGTCACACTCTCACTAGCGGATTTCAACATTGAAACACATACAAAGTTAGACTGTCGATCAGCTTTGCTCTTGACAAATGGAAGAGCAGGCCAAGGGGCTAGATGTTGAATTCCTGTTCTGTGCTATTATTTCCTTGACACATTTAGCTTGCTAAGAGAGTGTGCAGGTAAAGGGATCACTGATTCTGAGCCACAAGAACAAGCTCTCAGACACACCCCGTCCTCAAGCACAGCCTGTGTGTTAACCAGGCCTATAATCCTGATGTTAAGCATGCATTAGTGAAGCCCACAGTCATTTCCCACATAATAGGCAAACTATTAATCAGACGATGGCCTAGGTGTTACGCAGAGCTGAAAAATGTGTTGCTGGAAAAGCTCAGCAGGTCAGGCAGCATCCAGGGAACAGGAGAATCGACGTTTCGGGCATAAGCCCTTCTTCAGGAATTCCTGAAGAAGGGCTTATGCCTGAAATGTCGATTCTCCTGCTCCTTGGATGCTGCCTAACCTGCTGCGTTTTTCCAGCAACACATTTTTCAGCTCAAGGTAAAACCATATGTAAAGATTAAAATTAGAAAATGAGTATATGGTATTAAAATTAGGAGAAAGTTGTCAGGTAAAATGGCTTTCCTGAATAATGGAGATTTAGAACAGCTAGATGCTATAAATATTAATAGGCCTCAAGCCATCTGGCGAGGTAAAAACAAAGCCTCAATTTTTTTCCATAGAGTTTGTTGGTTTGCAGAGTTTTGGAGTTCATTTTCAAACATGCCCAGTGTCCCAGTCCCTCTGTATTTATGAATATGTGAATATTTTTAAACAACCTGTTAATGCACAGCTCTAGTGCATATAGGACTTGAATTCAGGACTCCTGGCCCAGAGGTGGGAACATTACCACTGCACCAGTCTCATTTATATGTGCTTGTAGACAATTAATACTCATCATCTTGTCTTAACTTTACAAATAACATAAACAAACCTTAATGTGATGGATGAAACATGAGCGGGGATGAAATGGATGGGATAAATTCTAGTATTTCACGCTCACTGTTACATCTGGTTTTCTTTAAACCTGTAAGCACATGTCTGAACAAATGTCAAGGGAGCTCCAAGCTGAAAGAAGTCCAACTCGGTGTACCGACCTTTCCAGGGGCAAAATCCTTCAGCCCAATGATGGAGACTTGATCGTCTGGTTGCACTTTGTCATAATCAGCAGGATCACTGAAGGTCAGCGGCAGCAAACCTTGTTTCTTCAGGTTAGTTTCTGCAAAGAAACCACAGAATTCACACTGCACCTGGTGACTTCTCACCTACTGCAAAGAGAAACGGTATAAGGATTGGGCTACAAAGTGTCAGCTGGACTTGCCATTGGTAGAAACGGCCAGAGGCTGTATCTCCAGTGCCACCTTCTAGGCTGATACTCCTGTATGATATGCACACATATGCTGTCCCTCACTTTCTTCCCAACTCCCTTTCATAGGAAGTTATTTTTTTTTAAAAATCTAGCCTGTCAGTTTCGACATCGCAATTAGACCATTGCCTAGTTTTCCGTACCGATGGGAATAGGTGCCTGGGATCTACATAACCTGTTCTCTCCATTCTACTCTTCAAGGCCCAATGACACATCGAGGACGACAAATCCTTCTTCAGCCCACCTCAACCACTACTCTCGCAGTGACACTGTCGCTGGACAGGCAATGAAAAGCTGCAGTAGTAGGTTGGACCCCATAATATCACATGCAGCCCAGGTTACAGGGCAGAGAACCTAAGCCTTGAACGTTTCCAATCTCTGCCCCTTTTCTCTGGTTTGTTGCTGCCTGAGCCAGCATTTATAACTCTTCCCGAATTGCCCTTGAGAAGGTGGTGATGATGAGCCATCGAGCAGAGCAATGGCCTTCTGTGCTTCTACCACTGAGCAAACCAAAAGGAGAAATCTCTTCTAACTCAGAACCACATTATTTCAGTTAAACCTACTGTTGCAAAGGAGCATCTTGGATACCGACAGTGGGTGCACAAACAGCGGATCTGTTCGTTACAGTCACTCTCAGTCTATGAACAATGCAATGCATGGTTCGTCTTTTTTTTTAAAAAAACAGCATTAAATTCCTCCGTAGCTGTCACATGCACCAATTACATTTTGTGAATGGGCTGACTGTTTCAGAGATTTCGATTTCCACAGCATCCACCTACCGTGAATCCGAGCAAAGCTCTTGACAATGATGGCTCGACCTCCGAGATGCCGAGGTTCGAGGGCAGCATGTTCTCTGCTGGAGCCCTCACCGTAGTTCTCATCACCAACCACCACCCAGCTGACGCCTTGTTTCTGGGGAAGGACCAAAGAGAACTTTAGACTTTGCTCTGAAACCCTAATCCAGCACCGCTAACTCTGATTGGACATTTCCCTGAAGGTGGCTCTACGTGACCACTTGAAAACTCCCTTGGTCAAACAGCCGACTTGTTTTCTCTCTGTTACCCTTTTAGATGTAATGGAATCAAACTGCTTTGTTTTTGAATACCCTGATCCTTTTAATCTGTTAAGGATCACACAACACCAGGTTATTTATTTGGAAGCACTAGCTTTGAGAGCACAAGCTTGTATTTCTAAATCGACCATTGGACACTAACCTGGTGTTGTGAGATGTTTAACTTTGTCCACCCCAGTTCCAACACAAGATCCTCCACATCATGACTACCTTTTAATCTGGTATCAGGGTCTAACACAGATTGATTCGTTCACTCTTTTTAACCACTCTGCCTTCTGTCCTGGCTCAGCGTGCTCAGATACCTTGACAGGGTCATGCTCAGGTTAATTAACTGCTGATAAGTGATGAAGGTGGGCAAAGCCAGAGTCTTGATACCATTGTTAGGGCAGCATTTTGCAGCAGTCACTCAGATCTTCCTTCTCTTTAGCGCAGGGCCAACAAACCTAGCAGTTCCTACCTCTGCCCGACATTGACCAGCTAAAGACAATGAGTGATCGAGAGATCTTCCTCAGACTCATGTACCTTGTAAGCACGAGCGGTTTCTGGCACAGGCCCATACTGGTTAGTGAGGTAGTTTTTGACCTCATTGACTTTGTTATTCTCGATGTTAACAGCTCCGATGAGCAAGTTGTTTGAAATGTTGTCAAGGTGCCCACGGAACTTCAGCCAAGGCCCAGCAGCAGATATGTGATCGGTTGTACACTTGCCTTTCACCTAAAACATAGTGCGACAAATCACAATGGGGAAAGCGTCAGAACAACTAATTCCCAGACCAATGGTTAAAATCCAGAGATGTGCCAATATTTGGATGCAGATTTCCTACGAGAGGACCAAAGGCCACATCTTTGTCATCCATGGAAAGAATCTAGGAATAGAACATGTCCTTCATGTCATTTCTGCAGTCAGTATCAATCACCCCAAATGGTCTATTTTACAACAGACCAAGAATAGCAGTTTCTAAATAAGTCAGTCAAGACCATTCCTCCTTTCCAAATGACACAGTAATAAGGACATTTGCCTTTGTAGACATTTATGGTAAATAGCATCATTTCCAATCAAAACGTCCATCATCAATTCATGCTTATAGTTCTAATGGTTGTGAGGGAGAGGTGGGGGGGAGATAGGATGAGAGAGAGAGAGAGAGAAAAATAGGTCTTCCATCCCATTCCATTAGGTTGGGTTGGCTCCAAAGACAAGGTGGAATGCTCCAATATATTCAAATTGCACCGAGTCCCGACTGAAAGACCTGCGTGCTAAGATAAAGGGAAGTACATTCTTACAATGAATATCAGACAGCCTTCTAAGGATGGTGCAGGAACAGACAGATCTGGAGGTTTCTGCCCACAATCACTGAAAGTAGTAGGGGAAGGGTGAGGAAGTGTGCATACGAAATCCTGGGCTTCGTAAACAGTGGCACAGAATTCAAAGTTGAAACTTTATTGCTGGAACAGCACAGCAGGTCAGGCAGCATCCAGGGAACAGGAGATTCGACGTTTCGGGCACAGGCCAATTCAAAAACAAGGAAGAAGTGACTAACTTCTTAACAAAAATGGTTTTGCACCTTTTCTTCTGTCATTCCCTTGTGGGATGTGGAATGTGGGTGTTGATGGCAAGGTCTGCATTTATTGCCCATATCCAATTGCCAGAGGGTAGTTAAGAGACACCCACATTGTTGTGGGACTGGAGTCACACACACAGGCCAGACTTCCTTCCCAAGGACATAAGTGAACCACGACAACCATGAACGATTCAATAAACTAAGGAGCGGTTCTCTCACAATCTGCAACTGACCTTGATGAGCACCCTCAAGTCCACCAAGTCCTCGTTGTTCCACCGGTCAAATGGCTCCAGCAGCTGCAGCCGATTACTTTCTGGGCCCACAACTACAGAGATGCCCTTGGAATCTTTTGGTGGGTACTGGTATGTATCCTCACCGGGATCAAAGCCCTTCAAGACAGAAATAAAAAAAACATTCAGTGACCTCTCAACACATTCTCAGCAATTTCCTCTCTTCCCCACACTTTAGAATCTTTACACTGCATATACAGGCCATTTGACCCATTGAGTCTGCACCAACCCTCCGAAGAGTATCCCACCAACACTCTCACCCTAACCCGTAACCCCACATTTATCGTGGCCAATCCACTTCACCTGCACATCTCTGGAGACTAATGGAGCAAGTTAACATGGCTAATCCACATCTTTGGACTGTGGGAAGAAACAAGAGCACATGCAGGAAACCCACATTGACATGGGGAGAATGTGCAAACTCTACACAGACAGTCACCCGAGGCTGGAATTGAACCTAGGTCCCTGGTGCTGAAGCAATAGTGCTAACCACTAAACCACCTATTGATCCTCTATCCCCTTCCTTCTCCTTAAATAGGTGCTGATCTTGCTGGGTGTGGTCCCACATACACCAGGCAGATGAACGTGGTCACTCTTGCACCCAAGCAGCCCTACGTCTTGCAGGTAAGCAAGAATCAACTGGTTACTTAAACAGAGGGGCATCACAGCTGAGGCTGGTCCATCCTCTGGCTGAGATCTACTTGTGCTATCCAGCACAGTCACTACCCAGAAGTGGAAAAACCTCTCCCCCTCCCTCAGGATCACCAAAGCAATTTTAGTGTTTCTACCCCATTTACCTCCTCCTTGCACAGCGAAGTAACTCAGCAAAGATCATGCAACCGGACTAGTCACGCTCAAATCTGAATGCAAAGCCTGATCAGCAGCTGAGTAACCCAAGACCATTGGTAGGGCTCTCTCAGTCAACATTGCATCCAAAATTGACAACGTTTAAATTGGTCATGAGCTCACCTGGAGATTTAATTTGATTAATGCTTTGTCCACCATCTGGAAACTATACTCTATGTATTACAGAGAAAAACAAAAGAGACATGCCTTTCAGCTTGCACTCATCAGAACAGACACAGGAACACCCCATTTCAAAGGGGAAAAATGCTACATGGGAAAATAGTGCTGATTGGTTGGCAGGTCAACTTTGAATGGTTGAGATTGATTTTCTCTTGCAGTAAAAGTTATTAGCTCTGCCTTTAAATATGGCACTCTTGCATCTATCTGGAGGACAAAAACCTTCGACTGTATGTTTCTCAGCAATACACAAGGTGGATACCACAAATTTTATACATGCTGTAAAGACACTCCTCCATCTCACTGAAAACCTCAGAGTACGTGATACAAGACAGTAGATCTTTATAGCTCCAACAACTAGAGAGCTAGATTAGATTAGATTCCCTACAGTGGAAACAGGCCCTTTGGCCCAACCAGTCCTCACCGACCCTCCAAAGAGTAACCCACCCAGACCCATTTCCCTCTGACTAATGCACCTAACACTATGGGCAAATTAGCATGGCCAATTTACGTGACGTGCACATCTTTGGACTGTGGGAGGAAACCGGAGCACCTGGAGGAAACCCATGCAGACACGGGGAGAATGTGCAAACTCCACACAGTCGCTTGAAGCTGGAATCGAATGTGGGACCCTGGCGCTGAGGCAGCAGTGCTAACCACTGAGCCACCGTGCTGCTCCTGAATGTTGCCTTGAGGTTCTGGGGTGCTAGTCCAGTGACATGACCACTACACCACCGCCTCCTTCTAAATCGAAAGCAGCGAAGGGATGGGCTGCCCGAACAATTGTTGAAGGAAGTGATGACTAGCTGGGCATACACAAACGTCAACACTTCACTCACTTGTAATCAGACGGCAATAAAAATATGACAATAAAACCAAGTGGTGAGCAGCTTTTGACACCGAACTGAAAATATAGTGAAAGATGTGCCACAAGGCTTGGTTCTGCAAAAATACCAAGTGAATATTGTTTTGAAATGCACGGCATAAGATTCCACAGTTTAATAGTCTAATATTTGTAACAGTCACAATAGTGAAAGAAAAGCTTCCACCAATTTGCACACATTAAGTGCATCATGTAGATGAATAACTTGGAAATGAATAATTCTTGTCGTTTAGCCAAACATGTCAACCGTTTTGAAAATAGTAAGGTCTCAAACAGCTGTGCGATAAATAACCTGGAGCATAATCCTTTTTAAAACTGTTTTTCTGTGGGGAAAATGTGAATTTGTTCATTTTGGAAGGGAGAACAAAAAAGGACAGAATATTAGTTAATGGAGAAAGGTTGCAGAAGCTGCAACACAAAGGGAAATGGGGGTGCTTATACTCGACACAGAAAGCTAGCACACAGGTGCAGCAAGTAATCAGGAAGGCTAATTCAATGTTGGTCCTTTTTTCAAGGGAGCAGGAGTAGGGAATGTCTTATGAGCAAAGACTAAACAGTTTAGGACTCTCCTGATTAAAATTTAGAAGATTTAGAGGTGATCACATTGAAACATACAGGATTCTTAAGGGGCTCGATAGGGTCAATGCTGAGATTTTACCCCTCATGGGAGAACCTAGGACCACAGAACAAGTCTTAGAATAAAGGGGTGTGCCAATTGAAGACTGAGATGAGGAGGAATTTCCTATCATACAGGGTCAAGTGTCTTTGGAACTCCTTGCCATTTGGTATTGTTTGGGGGGGTGGGGGGGAAGCAGAGTCCTTGCATATATTTAAGGCTGAGATAGATATGATTTTTGATCAGTCAGGGGATCAAGGAAAGTGGATGTGACAAATGTTGGATCGGTCACGATTCTATTGAATGGTGAAGCAGATTTGAGGAGCCGAATGGCCTACACCTGATCTTTTTTTAAAAAATGGTTTTATGGAATTAAACTGATTTCCAAAAGAGAATAAAACAATATGCAGGATGCTGAGATTGCAACCTCGGAGTGTGACAAGGTGCTGGTGACAGTAATGAGTTAGAAATTGTCAACGCACAAAGTGTGGGCTGAATGATGGCATCATGATCATATGTCCCTAAACGTTAGGGAAAACACCATGTCTCAAGAATTTCAGACTTTATCCTGCCTCTCTGCTTGAAGGATTGTAACAGATATGAGAGAGAGCACGAGAAGAGAGAGGATGCCAATAGATGTGAAACAGTCTTAAAATCTAGAACTGGAGTCACAGTCACAAGATAAAGGGGTCAGCCACTTAGGACTGAGGCGAAGAGAAATTGCACCACTTGAAGTGGTGTTAACCACTTGTGCAGGCTAGGTTGATTAGCCATGCTAAATTGCCTCAGTGTCCACGGATGTACTGGCTAGGTGGGTTAGCCATGGCAAATGCAGGGTTATGGGTATTTGGGGAGGATCTGAATAGGTCTTCTGGGGGGGGGGGGGGGGGGGGGAAGAGGGTTGGTGTCGACTCAATGGGCTGAGTGGCCTGCTATTGCACTATAGGGATTCTATGACCCTGAAACTGAAGCAGATTTGAGATACTTGTAACCACCTTGTAAACAACAGGATCTGTGTGTGTGGTTTAAAACGAAAGCGTACCATAACCCTGCATGTTGATAGCTAGCCTGCCTGTCAGAGAGTGCCAGTTACCTTGCTGGGCAGTTCGTCAGCATCCGGAGGATTCAGTTTGAACTTCTTCCCATCAGCTCCTACCAGTGTGTCACGCTCGGGGTCAAACTTCAAGGTTCCAGCGATAGCAAAGGCAGTGACAATCTGGGAACAGAAAACCATAATCAATTGGACTGCAGCTTCTGCACAACCTCCATAGGATTGCACTGGCATGTGCATGTTACTACTTGGAAATATCAATCCAGTTCAATACCATCACAATAACTGACATTATAACATCCCGAGGAAGCTATTAGTCTCTGTCAGAGCAGAAAGACACCACTTTCAGCTCAGTGATATTGTGTCAGAAAATGGACACCACAGTCTCTGCCCCTACCTCCATCTAAAAGGGTGGGGATGCAGGGGCAGTAAGAGGACACTTGCCCATAATCCCTTTGGTATCTTAAAGCCAGAAACAGCAAGATAGAGGACGGGGAAAAAAAAAAGTTGTGGCTGAGAGCGCTGCTCCTTTAAGGTATTTTAGGTGTTGGAGCGGATTTCCTTGAATTCCAGAAGCAGTAATCACTGTTTATAAACCGTTGCATTGTTTTGGAACTTTGGGGGGAAAAAAAGATCAAAACAATGGCACTTTAAAACAGGAGGAAGGGTCACAAAGGCAGAGACTGCATGATCAGCGAGAGAGAAGAGGAAAAAAAAGAGAAGAGAGAGAGACACTATTGTCTGACAGCAGTGGATCTGCACAGCCTTTGGCATTTGAGTTCAAGTATTTCGGAGACATCAGAAGTTAGTCTAAGAAACCTTTGGGGACAATTACAACGTTTAAAAGGCATCTGGATGGGTATATGAATAGGAAGGATTTGAGGGATATGGCCCAGGTGCTGGCAAATGGGACTAGATTAATTTAGGATATCTGGTCGGCAATGGACAAGTTGGACAGAGGGGTCTGTTTCTGTGCGGTACATCTCAATGAAGGCGAGACTTCCACCCCCCCCAATAGGAAATCCAGGCTTGGAGTGCTGGCAGCCAATTGGATTGGTCCCAGTGGTGCCAGTTTGGCGTGGTGGCCACTGCTGGGATTACAAGAGATGCCGTCAAACTGAACCGTTTTGACACGTCCAGGATCAAGAGTCTCGGCAAAGACATCTGGGTGGGGATGGCTGGGATGAGAAGCATTAAAAGGGGTGGCAGTACCTCCAATGACCCAGGAAGAATGCAAAGAATTTGTTGTCACCTTTCCTGATGCTAGCTCAGATAGCTAGTGCTGTCGGGCTTTCCACAGGGTGTTGATTCCACCCCCCACCCCCCTAATCTTTCGGGAGTTGAGTATTACCTGGGTTGGAACAGATTGGGCCTCAATAGGTCCAACAGCAGATGGGTCACCCAACTCCTCCCCATCCAATACCTGTAAACTTTTACACAGACCTGAGAGGCAGGTTAGTGTGTGCGCGTGCATACCCATGTGAGAGAAAAGGAGGAGGGTGTTTGCTGGGCAGACAGGAGTCATGAAGGCTACCCATATTCTACATTCAAATCCTATAGCATGGAAGATCCCGAAAGACCATTCCCCTCAGCAGCTCCAAACACCAATAAATGAAAACTTCAAATAGAATGCAGATCCAGACAAATCTTTCATCTCTGTACTCTATCCTGCTGGAGTCTTGATGCTGACTCACTGGAGTCTATAGCCCAGAAACAGGCCGTTCTGCCCAACTGACTCATACAAGCCTCCTCCCATTTCAGTAATTGCTTCCATTCCTGCACCCATAATGTTTTCTCTTTGCTCGCATTTGCTAACATTAATGAGTCAATCGTGACAAACTCATCAGATTTCTATGAAAATGAAAGTGAAAGCATAAAGGTGTCCATGTGCATTTTACCTCAGGAGATGTGACAAAGGCATGGGTGGCAGGGTTGGCATCATTGCGCCCAGTGAAGTTTCTGTTGTACGACGTCACAATGGTGTTCTTCTCACCTTTCTTAACATCCCGCCTTGCGTGGAGAAGTAAAAGGAAAGAGACAAAAATGAATAGCATGCGGGAAGAGGTGGTGGACAGCTTGAAAACACTCTTTAAAGGGGGTTTATTCAAACACTTGCAACAAGTTAATCAATACATCTCAGGGAAGTGGTATCAATTCTAACCAAACAATGAGCTAGACGGCAGCTCTGATCTGCTGACAATCAGATGAGGGAACTAATTGTTTTAATCATCCAAACAGAATCAAAAAGTGGAGCACACTTCTACTTTACAGAACATGAACTCACCGCATCTAACAGGGGGCTTATAGCCTTACTTTAGAGAGCAGCGTTTGCAATTACTGGAAGCATTCAGATAGCAGTGTCAGTTATAAAATGAACACATGGCTATGCTCTGGGCGGTGGTGGGGGTTTGCTGGGCAGGCAGAAGTCATGAAGGCTATCCACATTCTACATTCAAATCCTATAGCATGAAGTGGGAAGCCTCCCATTGTTCATCAGCCCCCACTTACATCACAATGAACTAAGCTTCCTTTTAAGTTTTGCCCTCTCTCTTCTGCTGCTACCAATTTCCTCTGAGCAGCAGGTCTTTATAAGGGAGTCCTGTTGGCACATCACCTGACTGAAGGCTTATATCTTAGCAATGTCAATACACAAAAGCTCAACTTGGCTTCACTGGCTAGCAATCAGTGATGAAAAGCCATGGCTATTTGCCAAACCTCATCCTTGCAGTCTCACCCCATAGCTGTGGCCATCTCTAATATCCACTGCTATCCACGCTCTGGTTAAGAACACACCTTGACACAATTCCAATCCATCACACCACCACACTCATTTTATTAATTTAACAGCAACAATAAGTATTGTTGAAAACCAAAACAGTGCTCGGTTCAGTGCAAAGTCACCCAAGTACTTTGCAAACCAACGATCTGGGAAAGCGAAGGCTGTTTTCTTTGATCAGGTTGTGCAAATTCCCAATTTGGACGCCATCTTTCATTTATTGTTCCACACAATGCACACCAGCCAATACCATAGGTGGAAAGATAAGCTAATTTTTGATGTGACCTCCTGCTTAGTGCAGGGAGTAGAAAATGGAAGTGCAACTCCTCTACCTGTCCCACTGTCCAATGCAGGGCCCGCAGGCATTAGCCAGAACAAGTCCACCGAAGTCCCTCAGGATTTTGGCCTGCAAAGACAAAAGTAGAATTAAGTTGGGAAATCTTTGTCTGAAGCACCAGAGTCCACAGAAACCTGGGTCACCAGTCCTTTCTGTAAATTTGTGACTCCACAGAACACTAAATCTCCACCTACCTCACAAGGTCCATGGAGCTGCTGCCAATTTGACTCATTTGTCCTAGTAGAGGCCAAGGAGGGGGTAAACCAGGTCTCAGGGAGGGATGGTCACAGGGCTGGTTGGTGAATTGGTGGCCAATGAAAGGGAGGTGGTTTCAGAGGAGCACTGCTTTCCCATCTCCAAATCCACTGCGAGGCTGGGATCCAGCTTGTGCCATACTATATTCATCGAGTCCAGCACTTCCTGCCTGGATGAGTGCGGCTCCACTGTCACATGAGCAGCTCGACAGCATCCAGGACAAAGCAGCCGTCTGGACTGGCACCCCCCTCCCTGCACAACACTTTACACATGCACTCCCTTCATTAGATGGCAGCAGTGTACCACTTACAAGATGTATTGCAGTAACTTGGCTTCCCCTGACAGCCCCTTCCAAACATGCAACTTCCAGCACCAAGAACAAAGGCAGCAGGTGCATGGAATACCAACTTCAAGGTCCCCTCCAAGACTCTCATTATCCTGATTAGGAACAATATTATCGTTCTATCGCTGACGTAACAACAGTTCCTTTGAGCTTCTGAAACGCCCTTCTGAACTACACAATGTACCTGCAGCATATTCAAGTCAGCAGCTCACCGCCAGCCCTTCAACAGCCAGTAGGGGGGGGGCAATAAATGGTGACCCAGCCAGGAATGGCCACATGCTGCAAATGAATAAAGGCAAAAAAAAACCCCTGCACTTTTAACACCAGTGTATCCGTAACACCTGAAAGGGTGGACAGTGCATTCCCAGACGGAAATGTCCAGGTGCCTCCTGTATGTCCATATTGGAGGTTTAGGCAGTAGTTTAGTGAGAGAAAATACCCCAGCATGGCCAAGTGTACGGGCTGCCCAAACAGCAGTAAACATGTGAAACATGGACATCATATTGAATTGGTAAAATCAGAGCTACCATATCAATATCTTACACCCACCACCCACCCAGAGAGACTCTCAGAGTGTTCACCCCTAATTATCCACTGTGTTTAAAAGTTTATCTATAGCAAGCCAAAATAGCCAAACATCTTTATTAAATGTAAAATAAATTGAAAGTACACATTTTCTGATGATAATTGTATTTGTTAATTTTATTTTGTACTTCCTCCGATTTACCAGCATGCTGTCAGGAACGGAGGAGTGAGATATGAAAATAGACTGGAAAGGCTGGACCGTAGGTGGTGGAGGGGGTGACCTTACTGAGGTTTATAAACTCATGAGGGACATTGATAAGGGTCTTTTCCCTAGCATGGGGGAGTTCAAAACTCGGGGGCATACTCTCAAGGTGAGAGGAGAAAGTTTTAAAAAGGGCATGACAGGCAACCTTTTGCTTTCTACTGCGCGCGCGGAACGAACTGCCAGAGAAAGTTGTGGATGCAGGTAAAGTTACAACTTTTAATTGATATTCAAATAAGTTCATGAATAGGAAAAGTTTGACGGGAAATGGGCCAAACACAGACAGGGTGGAGACTAGTTTAGTTTGGGAACATGGCTGATGTGGACCGAGGGGTCTGTATGACTACAAGACTCGGCCCCTGGAAGTAAACACAGTCAATGGGTCAAAATCTGTGGGTGTAGGCACAACCTTCTCCCCCTCACTCATTATTTCCAGCAAAGGGAAACATTGTATAAAAGTGGGGCAGTTTCACGACAACGTTACCGTTATTTGGTGAGACTGCACCTACAGTACTGCACACAGATTTCGGCACACACTTGAGCAGGAGGGACATATTTGCAATGGAGGCTGCTCAGGTTCGATTCACTAGGTTGGTTGAAGGGGCTTTTCTTTTGAAAAAATGGCTTCAGGCTAAGCCCCATACTTGGAGCTGAGATGAACAAAAGTTGATCTTACCCAACGGGGGACTGACAGGATAGATGTTGAGAGTGTGCTTACTCTAATGTGATAGCGAGGCTAGGAACAGGGAGAGATATCAGCTGAACACGTGGCTGCAAGAGTGTGTGCAGGAGGGAGGGTTTCAGGTGTGTAGATAATGGAGGCTCATTCTGGGGAATTGGGACCTCTACAAACAGGAGGCCTTCACTTGAACCAGAGGGGTACTAATATCCTGGTGGGAAATTTGCTAGTGCTATTTGGGTGGGTTTACAATAGCTCAGCAGAGGGATGGGAACCTGTGTTGTAGTTTCAGTGCATAGGAGGATGTGAGTAGGGAATACAGGGACAGGATTTCACCGTCACAGGAGTGTGCTGGCAGACAGCAAGCTGGTTTGAAGTGTGTCTACTTCAATGCCAGAAGTATGCGGACTGAGATAGGTGGGCTTGCAGCATAGATAGGTACCCAGGACTTTGATATTGTGGCCATTCAGAGGCATGGATAAGGCAGGGTCAGGAATGGATGTTGCAGGTTCCAGGGTTTAACGCTTTCATTAAGATCAGGAAAGGTGGTAAAAGAGGGAGAGATGTGGCCTTGTTAGTCAAGGACAGTATAACGGTAGCTGAAAGAATTTTTGACGAGGACTCATCTACTGAGGTGGTATGGGCTGTGGTTAGAAACAGGAGAGGAGAGGTCACACTGTTGGGAGTTTTTTTTTTAAAATAGGCCTCCGCAAAGTTCCAGGGATTGGGGGGGGGGGGGGGGGGGATTGGCAAAACGATTCTGGGCGGGAGTGAAAGGAACAGGGTAGTCATAATGGAGAACTTTAACTTCCCCAACATTGACTGGAAATGCTACAACTCCATTACATTGGATCGATCAGTTTTTTTCCCAATGTGTGCAAGAGGGTTTCCTGATACTGGTGGGATATTGGGTCCAGGTCAATGTGTTTGTTGATAGAATCTGTGGATGAGTGCCATGCCTCTAGGAATTCCCTGGCTGTTCTGTTTGGCTTGTCCTATAATAGTAGTGTTGTCCCAGTCAAACTCATGTTGCTTGTCATCTGCGTGTGTGGCTACTAAGGATAGCTGGTCGTGTGTTTCGTGGCTGGTTGGTGTTCATGGATACGGATCGTTAGCTGTCTTCCTATTTGTCCTATGTAGTGTTTTGTGCAGTCCTTGCATGGGATTTTGTACACTACATAGGACAAACAGGAAGACAGCTAACGATCCGTATCCATGAACACCAACTAGCCACGAAACGACACGACTAGATATCCTTAGTAGCCACACACGCAGATGACAAGCAACCTGAGGTCGACTGGGACAACACTACTATTATAGGACAAGCCAAACAGAGAACAGCCAGGGAATTCCGAGAGGCATGGCACTCATCCACAGATTCTATCAACAAACACATCGACCTGGACCCAATATACCGGCCACTGCAACGGACAGCTGGAACTGACAACCGGAAGCAGCAGAGACAAACCACAATAAATGCCGGAGGAAACATCTCAGAATCGCTTCACAGGAGGCTCCCAAGCACTGAGGATGTCACCTAGACAGGGGACGAAACATCTACCACACAAATTCCCAGCTCGGCGAACAGAACCACAACAACGAGCACCCGAACTACAAATCTTCTCACAGACTTTGATGGAAAATATTCAGCCTGGAGTCCGGTTACCAATGATGTGCCACAAGGATCTGTTTTGGGACCACTGCTGTTCGTCATTTTTATAAATGAGTTGGACGCAGGGATAGGTGGATGGGTTATAGAGGCATAGGGATGTACAGCACGGAAACAGACTCTTTGGTCCAACATGTCCATGCCGACCAGATATCCCAACCCAATCAAGTCCCACCTGTCAACACCCGGCCCATATCCCTCCAAACCCTTCCTATTCATATAGCCATCCAGATACCTTTTAAATGTTGCAATTGTACCAGCCTCCACCACTTTGTGGCAGCTCATTCCATATATGTACCATTCTCTGCATGAAAAAGTTGCCCCTTAGGCCCCTTTTAAATCATTCCCCTCTCACCCTAAACCTATGCCCTATTTCCCACCCTAGGGAAACGACCTTGTCTATTTATCCTATCCATACCCCTCATGATTTTATAAATCTCTATGAGGTCACCCCCTCAGCCTCTGATGCTCCAGGGAAGACAGCCCAAGCCTGTTCAACTACTCCCTATAGTTCAAATCCTCCAAACCTGGCAACATCCTTGTAAATCTTTTCTAACTGGAGAATAAGTTTGCAGATGACACTAAAGATGGTGGAGTGGTGGACAGTGTGGAAGAATGTTGCAGGGGAACTTGGAGAAACTGTAGAATTGGGCTGAGAGGTGGCAAATGGAGTTCAAAGCAGCTAAATGTGAGGTGATTCACTTTGGGAAGAATGACAGGAAGGCAGAATACTGGGTCAATAGAAAGATTCTTGGTAGTGTGGAGGTGCAGAGGGATCTTGGTGTCCATGTACATAGATCCCCGAAAGTTGCTACCCAGGTTGATAGTGCTGTTAAGACGACATACAGTGTGTTAGGTTTTATTGTTAGAGGGATTGAGGTCCGGAGCCCTGATGTCATGCTGCAACTGTACAAACCGCTGGTGTGGCCCCATTTGGAATATTGTGTCCAATTCTGGTCGCCCCATTACAGGAAGGATGTGGAAGCATTGGAAAAGGTGCAGAGGAGATTTATCAGGATGTTGCCTGGTCCGGAGGGAAGGTCTTCTGAGGAAAGGCTGAGGGACTTGGGTCTGTTCTCATTGGAGAGAAGGCGGTTAAGAGGGGATTTAATAGAGACATACAAGATGATCAGAGGATTAGATAGGGTGAACAGTGAGAGTCTTTTTCCTAGCATGATGACGCCGGATTGTACGAGGGGCCATAGCTGCAAATTGAGGGGTGATAAATTTAGGACAGATGTCAGAGTCAGGATCTTTATTCAGAGTGGTACGGGAGTGGAATGCCCTGCCTGCCAATGTAGTTAACCCAGCCTCATTAGGGACATTTAAGCAGTCCTTGAATAAGGATATGGATGATGGGATAGTTTAGGAGGATGGGCTTAGATTAGTTCACAGGTTAGCGCAACAGAGGGCCGAAGGGCCTGTTCTGAACTGTATTGTTCTACATTCTAATAGGGATTCAAGATTAGCATCACCAATTTCAGGTCAAGATGAAGAGAAATGTTTCTCATTGAGAGGGTTGTTAGCATTTGGAATTCTCACTCCTTGCATGCACTGTAGGTTGGGTTACTGAGTACATTCAAGGGGTAAGTTAGACAACTTGACAAGAGTTGAAGGTTATAGGGGACAAGCAGGAAAGGGGTGTTCAGGTCAAATCAGATCAATAGGATCTCTGCACAGTAAAACATTCCAGGTTCTTTGTAATGGGGGATGACAAACACATGGGACATTAACTCTAGTGAATAAATATGATTTAAAGTCCAGAATTGGAGGAGATGGTGATCTCAGGAGATATAGAACAGTACTTCAGAAAACATCTTTGCTTCTGTGCAGGAAAATAATATTGAGGATAGAGCAGAAAAAGGGTGGCTGGCTTGTCTGAAGTGGGGAGGCCGCATGAAATCAATTCTATTGCAGTGTACTGGGAACAGAATGGAGATCGTATACTTACATAACCGTCTCTCTCAATAGTAGCACGTATCTGCTCAGAGCCTGGTGTTACAGTGAACTGTGACTTACACTTCAGGCCGTGATCAAGGGCCTGTTGTGCAACAGCAGCTGAACGGCCCATATCCTCATAACTGCTGTTCGTACAGCTGCCGATCAGACCTGCCAACAGAAACATCATTTCAATCCGGTACTGGCATCCAGTAAGGATTATTCACCTGCAAAAGTCTCTCTCTTCCTTCTTCCCCTTTCTCCAAACAATGTTTAAACAAAAAATACGCTCAGCAGGAGCAATGGAACAATTAAGTAATCTCTCACTATTAGAAACCAAAGACTTCCAACAAACCAAAAAAGGCCAGCAGCCTGGGCTCCAAGGCTTCTTCAATGGCTCAGTACGTCCAGTGAATAAAGACCAGGGAGCCCCTACATTTGATTTGATTGTTGGCCATTGCAAGTTGACCGACTTCTCAAGGGTGGTACAATTGGCTTTGACACCTCTACCCCATCTATCTGGTCTGGTGGGTATGAAACACCAAATTAGACTATTGTGAAGAGGAGCTAGGGAGCTCTCGATGGTGTCTTAGACAGTATTCACCCCCTCAAACAACACTGCAAAATAAAAAAAAACAAACAATCTGCACGTTATCACTTACAATTTGTGGGGATATTCTGATTACAAATTGGCTGTGTTCCCTACAACAGTGACTACACCTCAAGGGTATTTCATTGGCTATAAGGTACTTTGAGAGAACCAGTAGTCACATACTCGGTAAAGGCACATCCTTTATGGTACATCCAAATATGTTTTATTGCCCATGTACCACAGTATATAGCTGAACATCTCAATACTTTTAAATTAAAGAAGGGCAATAAATACTCTAGCTCCTTGAAAAACAAGAATATTAAAGAGTGAGAAAATGAACAGGGTGACTTATGGAAAGCCATAATGATATAGATTTAAGAGTCCAATGGCAATTTCTGTGCTAGAACATTTTCAGATTGTTTATTTAGAAAATACTTTGAAAAGCTTTGTATAAAACATACACTCTGTATAGCCATCACTCTTCCTGTATCATTGCTGCTGTTACCAAACAAAATATCCTCCAACTCAGTAATTCATGCAAACAGAAACATCTGCAATCATATGTATCTGAAATAAGTGAAATAATGGGAGCAGAGCCAGAAGGTATAGTTTAGGAGAATCTTGTCATGTACAATGTTCCCTAATGTCTATATCTTAACTCACAAGAAATGCAGTTCACCCACTGCCCACTGTGCTTGCTGACCTATATCAGGGCCTGGTGGAACAACTTCAGTTTAAGGTTCCCCTCCTGGTTTCCTCATTCCCTCTATTACCACGCCCCTCTCAAGCAGCAGCTTTCTTTGGCCTAGGAACTCTCTACATCTCTGCCATCCTCCCGCTCAGCCCTGATTTTAATTGCTCCAGTAAAACCTCAGCTACCTAAACTCTAGAACTCCCTTCTTAAAGCTCCTCCAACACTTTACCAATCTGTCTGCCTTTAAAGACACTCATTAAAGCTGACCTTCATGACTAACCATCTTTCCTAATATCTCCTTACATGATTCAGGGTAAAATCAATTCATAACATTCCTGTGTGTGAAGATTTGGACTAAATCGGGCCTGCAGATGCTGGAGATCAGAGCCGAGAGGGTGGTGCTGGAAAAGTACAGCAGGTCAGGCAGCATCCGAGAAGCAGGAGAATCGATGTTTTGGGCATAAGCCCTTCATCAGCAATCCTGATGAAGGACTTGTGCCAGAAACATCTAATCTCCTGCTCCTCAGATGCTGCCTGACCTGTTATGCTTTTCCACCAAACTCTCAACTCTGTATTATCATGTTTTCTGACCTCAAAAGGCTTGATTTAAGAGCAAGTTGTTGCGTCACTGATGAAAGCTTGTATGGACTAAACAGTTGTTGAAACTGCCCTAGCTCTTAAATAAAAACCTTATTGGAGCCTGGAGGTGGAACAGGACCCAAATTAATACTCAAACCATTACTGTGCTGAGATACAGACCCCATCATTGGTTGGTGCACAAACAGCTATTTCATTTGTTCACTCTACAAAGGCTATCAGGCCAGGAGAAATGTTCTACTCCCTTCCACTAAATCTCACGAAACAGTTCTGCTGGGGATGGCCGACACCATTTGTGCATGAGCCACTGTTTTTGCAGGATGTGACAGCAAAGACCACTTTCCATGTGGGATCGCACCATCAGGTATGGGAACTGTGGATGACTCTCTGCCCTGTACTATGGGGAGACCGTGGACAAAACACATGCCCTCTTAATGTTGCAGATGTTGTCAAATAACTCCGCATTTGTGGGCCCCCTTCTTGTCAGAATATTTTCTTTCATCACAGGGCCATCGAACCACACCATTTCAACTCATATTCCAGCAGGAGGAGAGAGGAATACCTGTAATGATTTCCTAGGTCCCACCTTACTATATATTAATGCACCTCCATTAGGCCAAGTAAAACAGGGCTCCTTGTAGTGAAAGTGGCAATTGCTTACCAACGCGGATATCAAGAGGCCATCCATTCTTCTCTGCTGCTGCCCCGATCTCGGACACTGGGTGTGCAAGGTCAGGGGTGAAAGGTCCATTAATGTGCGGCTTAAGCTGAAATAAAAAGAAAAGCATTTTTCAGCAATGTGATGGGGAGAAAACATGAAATGCTTTCAAAGGTTGGTGTGTCAGGTAGAATGGCACAAGACAAGCCAGAAATGAGGATAAAAGTTGCACAGTCCGTAAATCGGAGATAAAACCAGAAAGTGGAGGAAATATGCTCCCCAGCAAAAGCAAACCATCTGAGTTTTCTTTTTGCAGGTGAATGACCTGCTTCTTACTTCCAACACAGATGGTTTTTATTTCAGAACTAGGACAAGTTCACTTTGGCCACTGAAGCCTGCCCCTCCACCACAGTCATACGAGTTTTGCAACGCTGGGAGCTGAGACAAAGACTGGGGGATTCGAGCTGTGAGAGTGGGAGCAGGCAGTTCAGGGTGGTGAGGCTGAGAGCTGGATCGGGCAGACAGCAGCAGGAGTGGGAAAAGGCGACCTGAGGCAGCCAGTGAGAGCAGGAACCCGCTGCAAGGAGGGGAGAGCAGGAAGCCTGGATTAACGGTGGGAACGAGGTTGAGCGTCAGCCCAAAGCAGTGAAAGTCAAGCCCATTATGGCCAGACGCTTATAGATTATGGTGTTGAACTGTAAACGATGTTTCTCTATTTTCCTGCTCTTTAGTAAGAAGGCCTATAATGGTTAACTTTTTAAACTTTGTTTTCCTTATTTTTCTGTTTTGAAACAAAGATTCTGCACCTAGGGACCTTTGTACCTAAGATAGCGTCGTAATGGGAGTACATGTGGCAATAAAGCGAATTCAATTCAAGTCAAACAGCATGGAAACAAACCCTTCTGTCCAACTCGTCCAAACCGAAGAGACATCCCAGCCTGACCTTGTCCCATTTCCCAGCATTTGACCATTATCCCCCTCAGCCCTTCCTATTCATGTAACCTTCCAGATGCTTTTTAAATGTTATAATTGTACCAGCCTCCACCACCTCCTCTGGCAGCTCATTTCATACACGTACCACCCTGTGTGTGAAAACATTGCCCTTCAGGTCCTTTTTAAAATCTTTCCCCTCTCACCTTAAACCTACGCCCTTTAGTTTTGGACTCTCCCTCACAGTTCCACCATAGCATCCAGTGCAGAATGAATAACCTCTATCTTGTGTTTCTTCTCTTAGTTGCTGTGTGGTTTAATCCAAACACGCCACTCTCTTAAGTAAAGAGCTTCATCACTTTGTTTTGTGTTTGTGACTACGGTTTGGCGAGTAATACTCAACTCTGATGACTAAGGTTCTGAGTTCAAGTACCACTCCCCAGGAAGCATGCACATTAAGCCCAAGGCTGACAGCACAGTGTAGTACTGAAGGTGTGGTGTGATGTCAGAGAGGCCATCTTTCAGATGACATGTTAAATCGAAGCCCCATCTTTCTGCTTTGATAGATGTAATAGATCCCCTGACAATATATAATCTAAAGATATTGCTATCTTTACCAATATTTTGCTGCCAAGCAACTCAAAAACAGTAATTATTGCAATGCAGTTGAAGGGAGTTCAGTGTGTGCAAAACTGGCTGGTGCCAGGTACAACTGATTGCACTTCAAAAGTGCTTCATTGTCTGTGAGCCAAACTTTCCGCCATGAAGTATAACAATCATTTTTCCTGTCACCAGATTTGCCTCCCTCACATGTTCCAGTCTCATTTGCCTAGCATGGTTTGAAATAATTGCCCGGTTGTCTTAATGGAAAACCATTTAATCCTTTGCACACTGCCCTTGTGGGATAATCAAGAGCTAGGGGAGAGTGTTTCAAATTAACAGACCTCCGATTTGATATGGGAGAAATTTCTCTTTCTCGGTGAGCAGAGCAGGTTGGATCATTGAATACATTTAAGACCAATTCAATTTGAAGTAGGAAAGGCTCCTCCTTTGGGATCACAAGGATGGGGGTCTAAGTCCCATGCTGAAGCTTGTATCCTGAATCATCACCTGGACTGTGGAAATACTTCACTGATAACTGTGGCACAGCAAATTCAGTAGCATAGGCCTTCAGGACCATTGCTGGAATGTTGTCAGAGCCCGTGGCTTTCACAGTACCCAGTACCTACTGCCATTCCTTGCTATCGTGATGTATTGCTCACTCTTGACTTTCAAATGGAAAGGGAAAACAAAGGATTCTAAGTTCTGAGTACGAAGGGTAGTCAAGGTTTTGTTGATGTCAGTAGAAAATACTGTTTGCCTTTTTGCTGGATAAACATAATGCAGTGTGCGAGGAGTCCTGTGGGATTAATGCACACTGGACAGATTGAGAATAGAGACACATTGATCTGTCTGTGGAGCAGGCAGCAACATCAAATCACCCCTCCTGTTCAGAACAGTGCAATTCAGAACCAGATTGCCTTCTCAAAACGAAAGTGCTCCAAGTCATGAAAAACAAGGCCGAATAGGTCTCCCCACCAAATACTCCCCCTGCGTCACTCCACCAAATAAAGCTAAAATTGTTCAGTTTGAAATGAGCGTGTATTCATTGAAAGCAGAGTTTTAAGTGGATTAATAGGTCTAGGAATACAGTCCTTCAATACAAAGTCTATTCAAACATCCCAAACAAATAAATGGCCAAAAGCTCTGAACCATAAAATAAAAAACATGAATCGGAATAAATCCACAACTGACTCCAATCTGAAGGCAGCATCAGTTGATCAAGTCTAGCTCCGTGGATAGAAATTGTTCCCCATCTACCTCACCCAGAGTGAAAGACAGCAGACTTGCAATTAACAATGACTTTCAAACCTCTGGCTGTCCCAAAGCCAATTAAGTATTGTTAAAGTGCAGTCACTGTTGTAACGTAATGAAGAAATGGCAATGCCTCCCCATCAGCCCAGACACAGCATGTCATTAGCTCACATTTCACCTGACATCCGAGCATTCGTTGCATTTCTCACAGTAACGTCATGTTAAGCAGCAATTTTAATCTTATTCTGGTGTGCGAAGGCCAAATACAGAGCTCAGAACCTAAGGAAGGAAGAAGCTATTCATTCCTGACCCTCTTGGATGACTTCTAGCTCAGCCCACCTTCCCAACACAACAAATCCACCTTCACTTCCCTCCATATTCAAACTTCTATCTTGAATATACTTAAAGATCGATCACAGAGTCTACCATTGCCAACATTTTGACTGAGGACATATCTCTCATCTCAGCTCTAAATAGCCAAACCGCGAGCATAAAATGTTTAGGTTAAATCAGCTGTATTAGCATTTACCTTGTTAGCATAATTCCATATGTTTCAATTAGATCACCTCTCATTTTTCTAAATAGAACCAGGTTTACACACACTCAACATAGGACAGTTTCAGGAACCAGTCTTGTTAAAGCTTTGCTGTATACCCTCTGGAGCATGCACATCCTTCCTGAGATGTCACGTGAAGTTATTACATTAAATTATGACCCATGGGAATATAGTAGCAGGGATTGAGGATTAGTTCATGGACAGAAAATGGGGAATAGGATAATCCACAGGACGCACACAAACAAATACAGACTGAGGCCTCTTCTAGAGTAGCGTGTTGAGTCCTGAATGCCCTGTTATAGTAAGACTATTACTTAAGCTGGAGAGGATTCAGAAAAGATTTAACCAGGATTTTGCTGGGAATGAAGAGTTTCAGTTATAAGGAGAGGCTAGATAGTCTGGGACTTTCCTCACTGATATGAAGGAGACCGAGGGATGACCTCCCAGAGGTTTATAAATCACAAGAGGTATAGATAAGGTGAATGGCAGGTGTCTTTCCCCTAGGGTGGGGGCTTTCAAGATTGGGGGGTATATTTTTAAGGTGAGAGGAGAAAGGTGTAAAAATATATAAGGAGCATTTTTTTTCCTAAAACCACAGTGGTCTGTGCGTGGAATGAACTTCCAGAACAAGTGGGTACAGTTACAAAAGACATTTGGATGAGTATATAAATAAGAAATGTTTGGAGGGATATGGGACAAGTGTAGGCAGGTGGGACCAGTTTAGATTGGGATTATGGACTCGTTAGACCGTAGGGTCTGTTTCTGTGCGATATGACCTTATGACTAAATTATTATCAAATTGCTCCACTTTCACCTCTGCCATTGACAATCATTTGCCCCATAATGACCTCCACCAAGAGAGGGCTAGCTACTGAACCATATGGTAAAGACACAGGGGGAGAGTGTTCAACTTAGCTGGTCACACTCTTGCCTTCAAGTCAGAAGATTGTGGGTTCAAGTCCGACTCCATAGTTTAGCACGTAACAGAGTCTGATGCTACAGTACAGTACTGAAGAGTGCTGCAGTGTCAGAGGGGCTCTCTTCTTAAGAACTTGTGCTGAAAAGCTGACACACAACGGTCTGCAAAAGAGCAGGAGAGTTTACCCAGTGTAGTTACGACACACATTTGGCACAGTAGGGATGAACACTACAGGCTCAGAGGCAATGATATTGCCTTTGCACCACATATAAAGCTCTGAAGTTTCCTCATGTATATTTCCTAATTAACCTGCTCAGGGATGTTGTTACGCACCTCTGGAGCAGGTGGGACTTGAACCTGGGCCTTGGGGTCCAGGAACAGGGACACTACCACTGAGCCACAAGAGGGTCCCATAAAGTTTGCTTACCTCACTGAGGTTAATTTCAATCAGCTGATCATATTCACAACCCTCGTCAGGAACCAGCAAGTCTTGGAAATTGTCAGCAAGAGCAGCGATCTCTGAAAATTGTGAAAGAAAAATATTTTCAAGAACTAGTCAATTGCAACTCTCCATCTCAGAATAGCACCTAACCACAATCTCTGAACCTATTCCACAAGTTGCTCATTATATGAAAATTACATTTTTAAAATTAGCAGCAAATGCATTTTCCTACTTTAAGGCAGCAACTCACCTCCACGTTCTGAAGGGTAATTAGAGTTGGGTAATGAATATTGTCCCAGTGAGTGACACATACATCCCATGAATGATTAAAGAAATCATGAACTCTATTCCTTTAAACTATTCTTGCAAGTTAATTTAAAATAGTTTGCTGAATTTATCCCAGCTGCTTACAATCTTTGATACCTCTAAAATTACCTGTCAAGTGCATGCTTTCAAGGTCAAAGAGCTAACATTTCCCCAGTCTTTCTTCATAACTCAGACCAGAGAAACTAGGGATCAGCTCAGAGATCCAACTTGCCCAGCCTTTAAAAAATTATGATCTAATGACTAGAAATGGACTAAGTATTCAAATTACAATTTGACCAAAGCACCTTCCTTTCGGATCATGATCGCCTTTGACTTTAGCATGTTATTAACTCAAAAACACAGAGTAAGGCACACAATTTACACTGCACAGGATGCTACAAGACAAGACCAACATTATTTGAAGTTAGAGTTCATTCATCAGTCTAATAACAGCAGAGAAGAAAGCTGTTTTGAACCTGTTGGTGCAAGTTTCTGTATCTTCTGCCTGACTGAAGAGGTTGCAGGAGAGCATTACTGGGGTGGAATGCACTGCCTCAGTGTGATGGATGTATTTTGAATCAGTCTGTTTGGACATGTTATACCTGGAGGTTACACTTGAGTTAGGCGTACTACCATTGCGCCACAAGCCCCCTTTTCAAAGTGGTGGAAAAACCAAATTAATGTTAGTTAGTTAATGATTCTGGCCGTGGTTGGGACTAGGGGATCAAAAGAAACACCAAGTCAGTAATGTAGTTATTTTGAATCAACCAGCTCAAACATTCTGGGACTGTCTGGGGCTAATGGGACTTGAATCTGGATCTTTAGGCTCAGAGGTAGGCACACTACCGCTGCACCCTTGAGACGGTGATGGCGATAGACTCAACGCAGAGGAAAAGACCATCACGTACGCCAAGACCCTTTCACTTGCCAATTCCAACATAATTCAATCAGTACCTTGCTTTAATTTCACTCGTGTATTGGTCACATGTCCCATCCCGCAGTCAATATTCATTATTAAAAGCTAACTTTGTCCTGCTCACGCGTTTATTTTTAGCCGAGTAAATCTGCATTTTCTGTGCTGCCCCCCCCCCCCCCAACTACAGTTTGCTATTAATTGCAAACATTACCTCTTCAAATTTGATTTCTGATACATTTAGTAATTCTAACATTCACACCACTCAGCACCCTACTCAGATATAGCTGTTCTATCCCACATCCTTTAGCCATTTATAGGCCTTGTCTTGGATTTCCACACCTTCTATTTTAACTAAAATCTTGCCCTTTTGGGGAAAAAGTCGTCAAAATGGCATTGGAAATCTTGGATGCCCTGACACAAACATGAATCTGAGCTATTTTCAAATAAAGTACTACACCTGATAATCCATTCCACTGTTTTACATGAGATTAGAATAATGCAGTTATTCTGTAGTTGGCTGTAACCTGGTGCGCTCTTTGAATGCAGACTTTATTGTCTGTTGCATTGGCAGTTGGCCAAATAGACAATTGGTGCAGGAGTAGGCCATTCGGCCCTTCGAGCCAACACCATCATTCGTAATGATCATGGCTGATCATCCACAATCGGCTTCCTGTTCCTGCCTTATCCCCATCAGCCTTGATTCCACTAACTTTAAGAGCTCTATCCAGCTCTTTCTTCAAAGTATCCAGAGACTTGGCCTCCACTGCCTTCTCGGGCACAGCATTCCATATATCCACCACTCCCTGGGTGAAGAAGTTTCTCCTCAACTCTGTTCTAAATGGCTTACCCCTTATTTTTAAACTGTGTCCTCTGGTTCTGGACTCACCCATCAACAGAAACATGCTTCCAGCCTCCAGAGTGTCCAATCATTTAATATATTGTTCACTGTCAACGTCTCACTAATCTCCCTGCTAGTCCTCCTTTAGCATACTGGAATAAATGCCTTTCACCATTTGGCATGTATAGACCAGATACTCAAAAAGACAGTTACAACTTCAGCAGAATAAAGAAGTAAAACCGCAAAAAATGGAAGGGATGGAGACACCAAAACAGAGTCATGAAGTAGCCAGAGTCATCGAACAGCACAGTAACAGACCCTTCAGTCCAACCAGCCTATGCTGAATAATCTCAAACTAAACTAGCCCCACCTGCCTGCACCTGTCTATGGTGTAAGCAGAACATTCCACCACCTAACTTATAATTCAGTATCTTGGAAAACTGGATATTTAGGAATGACCCAGTGCTCAGGGAGGATGGCGATATTCCTGCCAGTTTCTTATCCTCTCACACAAAGCACGAAGATAGATTTTTAATCAGTAAGGAAATGGAGACTTTAGGGATAAGGCAGGAAAAGGGACTTGAAGATTATCAGATCAGCCGTCTCTCTGCATGGCATAGCAGACTTGATGGACCAGATCATCTGGTTAGTCATTTTGTATATACTAAAGATGGAAGGTGAAGTTTGGAATGAGCAGTACTTTATTATGGCGATTAGTAGCCTGTCAGTATCACTAGATTCCAAGAATATTGGAGGCAGACAGAAAAGGAAAAAAATCGAGGCTATAATCAGATCAGCCACAAGTAGCCTCAAGGGAACAAGCTGTCTACTCCTGCTTTTAATTTGTATATTCATATGTAGATTCAGGCACATTATAGCGTATCTGAAAGCCAAAGACAAAACTAAAGCAGTAACTCATTGCTGCTTCCTACATCAGACCAAAGAACTGCTCTCCTAAATTTGATGAAATCGCTTGGAGACAGTCGTGGGGGTGGGGGGGGGGGGGGGTGGGAATGAGTGCAACTGCAAACCTGGAAATAACTGTGAATATTGCAATGAAATCCTCTAGTATATCTATTTTGTTTGTACTGAGTAAGCTAGTATCATTAGAGAGGCACGACTGGTGGTGATTTAACCCTAGGGCTAGCACACCTCAAGCGAGCAAAGAGGTTGAGAAGGCTAGTCCTTCATGGTAACATCAGCCAGTGATGAGAATTGGACCCATGCCATTGGCACCACACTGCTTCTCAAACCAAACATCCAGCCAACTGAGCTAAACTGAACCCCTCAGAAGTATTAAGGAGCAACATTCAATTCTATCCAGCAGTCAGGGAAGATTTCAACAGGTCAGCCAGTACAGTTTCAGAGTCAGTGATGAGGTAAATATGGAGGGGTGTGTGTGTGTGTGTTGGGAGGGGGTTGGTGGTGGTGGTGGTGTGCACAGAGGGGGCTCCGAGGGCGCAGGGTAGACTCCATGTTAGATCAGCTGTCCTTTAACTGTACTGCACGGAGACAACTGCAGAGTTGGAGTGCTCAGAATTTTTAGACTGGTTGATCGCTCTGTATAGCTGGGCTCACTGAAATCCTAGAAGAGTGGGAATTGAGCTCTATGCAGAAATGAGCTGTTCAGCAATACTGCTGAAAAGGCCCACTATAATACAGAGTTGTTGGCAACTTGAGAGGAATTCAGGATGCTGCCTGACCTGTTGCGCTTCACCAGCACCACACTCTTGACAGCAGTTGAAAATCACTGTACTGATGGAATGGAGACCAAGTTCTAGGTCTTACCAGATATCTGGGTATTGCTGTCAGGGCTTAGGAAAAGTCTTGAAAGCTGTGCTGGCTCCCAAGAACAGATACCAGTAATCGGTCAACATTGCTGGTTGAAAATCCACAAATCGATCTTGGCTTCAGGGAGTGAGCAAGATGTGAGCTCATGGTAAAGCACAAGGAAATGTGGCTTGGTGAAGCTAGCGGTCAGTGACTAGCTGGAGGAGTGCCTATGAATAAGTGCTCAAGTGCACTTTTCGCACTCATGGGAGAATGCACACTCACATGCATGAGAGGGGAGTGCAGGTGGTGTGTGGCATCGTGCATGGGGATGCATGCGCACTTAAGGGTGTCTGTGAAGTGATACATCAGAAACAGACCCAATTCATCTCAGTTGATAGCAGAGTGGGTTCATGTGTAAAGCACAATGATAAATATGGAACCCTCTCTTGCCATGCCTTAAGTGGAGGAAGATTTATTTGGAAGCACTAGCTTTCGGAGCACTGCTCCTTCACTAAATGGTTGTGATAAACCTGGTGTTGTGTGATTTCTTTTACTTTGTCCATCCCAGTCCAAAACTGGCTCCTCCACATTAAGTGGAGAGTGCTGACTAACCAAATTTTGGCAGGAGAGAATAAAGAATCAGCAAACAGGCTTGTGGGGATGCTGAAATCAGGAGGAGGAGAGAGCTGATTTGACATGCACAGTTTACATTATTGAAATAACAGCAGCCCTGCTCAGCCCTCATGAAGGCCAACTTAAAACCCCCTTAGCATGGGTCAGCTAATTCAATATAGACCAAGTCCCAAACTCATTGCATTGTCACCTTGCCCACCTCAACTTCATGCTGGTTGATGAATTTAGCAACACAATCAAAAGGAGCTCAAACTTAAAGTCTCGAAAAACCTTTAAATATGGCAGGCAAATTCATGATTTATGATTTCACGATACTGAGGATTTAC
Source organism: Chiloscyllium plagiosum (assembly GCF_037043375.1). Taxonomy (NCBI): domain Eukaryota; kingdom Metazoa; phylum Chordata; class Chondrichthyes; order Orectolobiformes; family Hemiscylliidae; genus Chiloscyllium; species Chiloscyllium plagiosum. The sequence continues at coordinate 22,163,658 of NW_028270171.1, forward strand.
TGTATTTGTATACTGCAGGTTATTTTTTTCTAACCTATGAATTTTAGCTTGCTTTTTGGCTTTTGTCTAAGTTACCTTTTTCTACAAGTTGAAGTGACCAGCTTCTGTAGTCTTCATTAAAATATCATGTTCTCTCAATTGTTTATTTTGAAATACACTGAAACACTAACGCATTGATTAAAATCTCGTATATTGCCGGGGCATGATGTTAAACAGAAACTATGTCACCGATTCTCACTGCACCCACCTTCTCTGCCGGTCTTGTCCAAGTATGCCTTCATCCTGGGGTTATAGGGAAAAATGGAAGTGGTTGCCCCGATTTCGGCACCCATATTACAGATAGTGCCCATACCTGGAAAGGGAAAGACTTTCAAACTGGGTTCTCATATTTTTGTTCAGCTAGCACCGTCATTCTATCGGCATCCTCTTGGAAACAAAAATCACCAATTGTTGAAAGATGGAGGATATTAAAATCAGGATTTAGTTTGATATGGTCCAGTAATCCCATTTTTGTTGACGGACATCCATGCCACTTGACCAGACATTAACGGTTTAGAGTTCCATAATTTTAGGCAAGGATCCAGTACCTTACAGTGTTACATTGGCACCCTTCAGCGTCATCAGTTCCAGTAAAAAGATGAATCAAGTCTCTTTTCAGAACTATAATCCCCTCAATCCTGGTAACATCCAACTGAATCTACACAGTTCCTCTGCCACTACATTTATATCCCTCAACATCCCAAACACTGAAACGCACTTGCTATCTCTGCCTACCCTACAATCTTTTAAAGTCCTTAACAATTTGCCATACTTCCAATTAATTCTCAATTCACATTTGTATTTACATAAATACTCCTATACCAACAGGAACTCTGTGGAACACTATACAATCACTCCAGTTTACCAGTCCAAGAAACCTTGTTTGTGCCCTTACCCTGTTTTCTGCCCTCCAACCATCTCTCAGTTCAACATGCCTTTACCTTTCCTAAGAGATAGTGAGCACTGCAGATGCTGGAGACATGTGGCACTGGAAAAAGCCCAGCAAATCCGGCAGAAAAAGAGTTGACGTTTCGGGCAGGCAGGACTGACCAAGGGTTAAACCCGATATGTCGACTCTCTTGCTGCTTAGATTCTGCCAGATCTGCTGTGCTTTTTCCAGTGCCACACTTTATCAACTTTATCTTGGCTATAAACATTTATAACGTGGTCTGTGTAGATTGCATAAGATAGTGCCTTTACTATGTGCATCGACTGCTCAACTGTCCACTTAAAAGGTAAATGAGAAGCTACAGAAACTGGATTTCCAGTATATCCTCCCCATTCTCAATGTTTATGAAATTTTAGGTACGAGAATCTACTTCATTTGTCTTTTGAAGAATCGTCCCCTAGCTGGAGCTGGGAAGCACATACCTCATCCAAGCAAAGTTATCCACGTGCAACCCAGAATGTTAGCTGTCAAATGGACCACAACAGAGCACGTAGCTCCACCAAACACTTGTCCCTAACCCCAGCAGGGGTCAATAGATTGTGATGAACAGGATACTTGCCTCTTATTTAGCCATGTCAGGGGTAATCATACTATTGCTTCACCAGCACAAGGTAAGCTGACAAGCCAAGGCAACATAGTGTAAGATGAAAAGAGACAGGACAGAAGATGAGGTAAACCAAGTCAAGTATTAGGTGAGAATAAACTTTGGTTTCAATGGCTCATAAGTTGGAGGAAGGAAAACAGAGGAATCAATATTATAAACACACCACGATAATTGCTTTAGTGATCTCACATCACAGTTAAGCTCTAACTTGTGTACCTGTACAGGACACAGAATGCACGCCTGGTCCATGATACTCGACGATTGCACCGGTTCCCCCTTTAACTGTCAAAATGCCAGCAACCTTCAAGATGACATCTTTCGGCGACGTCCAGCCTGACAGATGCCCCGTCAGCTTCACTCCAATGACCTACACAGGAAACAAATATAACAAGCTACTGCAAAGCATTCAGAGAACCTGGAGACCCAGGAAGAAACCAGTGTCCACCAGAATTACCAACCTTTGGCCAAAAACAGAGGCACAGGCAGAGTGCTTCAATCCAATCCAATGAGCACACTCTGTTGAGAGCTCGATGAAAGGTACCCACCTTAGATCTGGGATTTCCACCAGTTTTGGATTTTGCCTGAAGCTTAGAGTTGTGATTAACAAATGGAGCAGGCAGCCAGGGACATCAACAGCTAGGTTTATCTTCTCCTATTCTCTTCCTCCTAAAGCATCACCTGTCTGTTTAATGGTCCCACAAAAACCTGCACGAGCTTAAATTGCAGTTAAGCTGCATTTATATAGCCATTCAGGCATAAATCCAACACCAACGCCATATATTTGATACTTGCTCTTCTAGTCCTTTTGTACAAACAGGAGGGCAGCTATTTCACCCCCATATCATTTAAGAATCAGGAAGTTTGCAATAGTTTGCTCCTCTGGTTACTTACTTGCCCATCACTATTCACAACTACATGTGGCAGGAATCAGGACTGTTTTGACCTGATGTATTGGTTGTGGAATTACATGGTGCTATTGCTGTAAGGAATGCATGCTGTCATGGCTCACGAGAATAGCAAACTAGAATGGCAAAAGAAATTGAGATTAATTCATTAATAATTGACCCAGAAACAACTACCAATTGTAAAAAAAAAAACCCAAATTTCATAAACCCATTGCATATCAAAGTGGTTCCTAACTTCACTTTTAAATATCCTTGGCTCTAATATTTAGTCTCTGCCCTCTGGTCACAGACTTCCCAATCAGCAGAAAATAGTTTATCACCACCAACCTTATTTGCATAACTTAATGTTCTGAGAACTTTAATCAAATGACCCTTTAACCTACTAAAGTCCAGATTTAACAATCCAAGATGTTGTAACCTCTTCCAGCACTTTATAACAAGGTGTTCAGGTATCAGTTTGGTAAATCTATACTATATTCCCTCTAAAGCTATATTTAATCTTCCTAAGGTTCAAACTAAACAGAGCACTTTAGGTGTAGTCTAACTAGGACTTTGCCATTAACTATCAAACTAAAAGCAACTTCCAAGAGTGCGAGCTAAATAACTTGTCTTTACGGGTTGGTTGAACAGCAAGACATAAGGACTATCAAAAGTCAGTCCAGATCTGAGCTCAAGCAAAAGCAAGACCTGCAGTTGGACAGTAGCTGGGGAGAAGTAGCATTGCATTAAGATGTGCTTGGCTCTTCAGAACTGAAGGAAGGAGGAAACATGATGGACTTTATCCTATTTAAAGGGTGAAAGAGTAAGGGAGAACGAAGAGGAAGGACTGAAATTGAAGCAAGAAAGATTGAGTTGGATCAAAGGGACTGTTTCCATACTGTATGAACTGATGACAGTTGTCATAGGTAAAAGCTGTGGCCTCGCCCAACATTCGCCTGAATGAACGTTCCAATAGATAGTGATCAGCCACATACTTCCAAGGTCCATGCAAAAGTGTCCAATCCCAACATTTTTGTTGCTTTCCTGGTTAAGTTCAGCTAACCTAATATATCTCTGTGATGGACCCTGGAAGCTACCACATGGCTTAAAAATTACACTGGGCAATCTGTGTACTCACTGAACATTTAGCCGTTTAAAAAAAATCAACTGCCTTGTTGATTTTGCAAGGGAGACAGATAGGAGGCTGGAAGAATACAGCAAGCCAGGGAGCATCAGGATGTTTTGGGTGTAACCCTTCTTCAGGGCTGATTGTCCATTTTTGCAAACATACACTGACTTTGTAGTATAAAAACACTACAGAAACCGATAATTACCTAAAGTGAAAAGCTTGCAAAACTCAGGAAAGGAGAAGAAGAGGGAGACTAAGTGAATTGGTCTTCCACAGATATGACATATGACAGCCTGCTTGCGCTGTAACCATTATGATTTCAATATGGTAAAGGAATATGCCTTTGTTTTGAAGCATCTCTAAGGTGTATAATCCACTCATAGAAATGGATACTAATTTGCTTGTAGAGTATTATGGTCATGTTAAGTAGGGTGGCTGGGTTGCATTAATTGGGCAGAAATCATCCCTATTGTGATGGAGTTTGTGGAGGGGGTTGTTACAGGGCTGTCAACGCTTTTGGATGAAAAGATGTGTAAATGCTTCAACCTTATCGTTCGCACTGACACCCCAGGCTCCCATATCATTTGAGAATCAGGAAGTTTGCATAGTTTCCTCCTCTGGCTGTCTAATTACCCATCATATTCACAACTACATGTGGCAGAAAACAGGACTGTTTTGACCTGATGTATTGGTTGTGGAATTACAAGGTGCTATTGCTGTAAGGAATGCATGCTGTCATGGCTCACGAGAATAGCAAACTGGAAATAAGTCCCATTATTCACAGTCATCACAAAAGTTAAAGATTTTGTCAAAGTATGCAAAATTCTTCAACCTCTATCTTTTTAGACTAAGATTAACAGAAAGCACAGATCTGGTTTTTGTACTTAAGAATTTGTTGTTAAAAATTACTGGCTTAACTGTAGCTAGAATCATTGAACTGTCAACATATAGCTCAACAAAATAAAACTCTAACCCTCTTATAAAACTCTCTTTACACAAATACAGACAAAAAAAGTGCTATGGATGAAGGGAAAAAACTGTGACAGAAGTCCAATGGTCCCTGTCCGCAGGGGTCGCTGAGCTGATCAGTTAATCTTGACAGGAGTTCTGTTCCTTGATTGGTCTATTCTCACACAGCAGGAGGTACAAAGCAATAAGTTATGAAGATTCCCACATACTGGTTCTAAGCGACACATTACAGCAACTGAAGAGGGAAAATAAACCAGCTTCCTGCAGTAACCACACCCCAACCCCTTTTCCCATTTCAGCCTCCAATTTAAAAATCCAGAAAAATTAAAAGAGGAGGTGTTTACAATGTAGTCCTGTATATAACAAAAACAGAAATTGCTGAAAAAGCTCAGCAGGTGTGGCAGCATTTGTGGACAGAGATCAAAGTTAGCACTTCCTGTTGAGTGACCCTTCCTCAGAATCTGTATGTGACTGCTTTTATAGCTATTAGCATATGGTAAAGGAATATACCTTTGTATTGAATGTTTAAATTCTAGAGTGTGTCATTCTCTCAAAGAAGAGAATGCTGACTTGTTTGTAGATTATTAGGTCACATTATGTCAGGTGGCTAGATTGCAGTAGCTAGGCAGAAACCATCCCTACTGGAGTGTAGGATATGTGGAGAGGGTTATTACAGAGCCACAGATTTCCCCCACCTTGTCATTAGCAATGTTTCTACAAAAACTTGCATGACAGTCTTATATAACTTTTGCTTGGAACTGCTTTTAGTTTTGCCTTTAATCCCTATTTAAAAGCTGCTGCATATTAATAATTGGTGGAGCAGGTTTGAAGGGTGGAGTGACCCACTCCTGTTCCCAACTCTCAGGTTCATGTTTGACCCCAGACCTGGCCGATGCCAATAAGCTTCTCTTTATGTAGAGTTACAAGGGGTCACAATTACTTGTGATTTTGCATTTTTCTTCATGGGATGTTAGCACAGCCGTTTGATCTCGTATTTGTTGCCCATCCCTAATTTTCCCTTGAACTGACTGGCTTGTTCAGGTCAGTTCGAATGATTGTTAAAAATTGGTCAGAATATTGTGGATGTGGATTGTAGGCCAGATCAGATCAGGATAGCAGACTTCCTTCTCTATAGGTCATGAACGAATCAGATAGGTCTCTGAAACAGTCAACAATGGTTATATGGACATCAATAGGGTGGCTTTTAATTCCAGATTTTATTGAATTCATATTTCACCACCTGCCATGTTGTGATTCGAACCCAAGACCCCAGAACATCAGCCTGAGGTTCTAGATGATTAGTCCAGTAACATTACACTACCATTACCACTATTGGCACCTCTAATTTTAGATGCAGTGAAACAGAGAGGGTTATAGCACAGAAGGAGACTCTGAAGCCCAGCTATAACCATAATTTGATTTTGTCTTCCCACTGAATTCAATGTAGATTGAGCACATCCATGTGATGGAATTTTAATGCAAGGTTCCAGCGAAGTAACTCAGGATGTTTTCCTCTGGTGAATGGGTTCTGTAGATGCAAACTGTCATTATAACCTTTGTGTTACTTGCCATGCAGTTTCCAGTTATGGGCAACTGAACATTTTGGTCAAAACAACGAGACTTGTGAGATACTTTAGGAGATAGCTTACCTTTGGACACTTCAACTCCCAAGGAATCCCTGCCATCACATCAACTGCGTCTGCTCCACCAACTCCAACACACACACCACCCAAACCACCTCCATTAGGAGTATGGGAGTCAGTGCCAATCAGCAGCACACCAGGGTAGGCATAGTTCTCCAAAATAATCTGAAAGTAAAATTAAATGTTTTTAAGCACACAGTGGAGATTGTCAGTTTAGTTCACCATTAACTTTCTGCTCCAAACTATGTTTCTAGCAGGGAGTTTCACAGGAGCTGATCATCCTTTAGCATCTTGCTCCATGACCTAATACAGTGAGTGTCAACAGGGTCACCACAATCACAGAAACTGTGGCACAGGAGATGACCATGTGGCACACTGCATCTGCGGTTCTATCCTAGGGCAGAACAATAATCCTCTCTCTCACAAGTTATGATTTACTTGGTTTCGAATGTTTATCTTACTTCCCTTAGAATACAATCAATTCTGACCCAATCATTTACTGCAGCAAAGCAGAAAATGCTTTGAAACTCATCTCCCTTTCAGACTTTTAAATTAAATAAACAAAGGCAATGGTTTTCTTGATTCACTCCTTCAAAACTCTTCAAATTTGATGGGCTCCATTAAACATTTCCTCAGCCATAATGTCAAAGTAGAAATGATCCCTCCTCACAATTATAGTATTCCAATATTATCCCAGTGAAAAAACAGTCTCTGATTTTAAATTAGCAATGGAAACATTGCTTTAAAAAGTACTTGGATAAACTATTAAAATTATATTGGTTAACTGTGTCCAGTTATTTACTAAAACACTAATACATTTCTTTCAACTCTTAGTTTAAATTAGACTCAAGGATGAAAAAGAGCAATGGGTAAATCAACAGGAACAGCCATAACAATGTCTTCCATAATATTCTCAAACATTACTGACATCTTTAGGGGAAAAAAAAGCACTTTTCTGCAGCATTTTCTTCTACCTGTTCTGAACATTAACTGCATTATAGCCGCAACAAGACCAACATCATTGATTAAATGTTTAACTATTTATCACCATATGTCTCCTACCCATAACAGGGTATCCAAAATTGCAGTGACTACTTGAATCATTGCTTTACTAGTATTTTCTATAATTTGTTGCTACCTTACTTTTGTACTCCATACTTCATTCATAAAACCCTAATGCCGGCTATGAGAAACGAGATTATGACATTTGAACAAGGCTACTGAAGAGTGATGTCAGGAAACATTTCTCTACAAAAAGGTTTGTGGGCATCTAGAGGTGTCCCTCAGCAAAGCTGAAAATATCAAAGCCAATTCTGATAGATTTTTCTCCCCACAGCGGTTAAATGGAATACAGATTGACAATGATGAACCAAATGGTGGCAGAACAAGCTGAAGAGGCTGAACATCCTCCTTCAGTAGCTCGGCCACATGGGAAGTGAAGGGAAGCATTGGAGATGGTTAAGCCAAAGTTCCCTAGGTTGGCTCTTGGGCTTGACTGGGCTGCCCGAAGATGAGAGACTGAGTAAATTGGGCCTATATTCTCTGGTACTTAGTAGAATGAGATTTGATACCATTTAAACACGAGAGATTCTGATAGAATCTATATATCAGCATCTATCCAATTGATAGAGAAAAGGCCTAATTGTAGATTAAGAGGTGATTATTTAGGATTGAGATATAGAAGCCCAACAGTGTGGAAACAGGCCACTTGGCCCAACAAGTCCACACCGATCATCTGAAGAGTAACCCACCCAAAAACAGCCCCCCTACCCTATTACTCTACATTTATCCCTAACTAATGCACCTAACCCACACACCCCTGAACACTATGGGCAATTTAGCATGGCCAACCTGCCTAACCTGCACATCTCTGGTTTATGGGAGGAACCCAGAGAAACCTCACGCGGACATGGGGAGAATACGCAAACTCCACACAGACAGTTATCCAAGACAGTTATCCAGATCGCTGGTGCTGTGAGGCAGCAGTGCTAACCACTGAGCCATTGCAATGAGGATAATTTCTTTACATGAACAGTTGTTAATCTTTGGAATTCTCTACACCAGAGGATGCTCCATAACCAGAGTAGAGAATTCCATGCTGGGATAGACAGACCTTTGGTTTCTCAGGGAATAGAGATAAGGGGAGTGGACAGGAAAATGCACTTGAAGCCCAAGATCAGCCACGATTGTATTAATGGTGGAGCAGCCTTAATGGGCTATATGGTATTCCCTGATTTGTTTCTTGCATTCTTGCGACCATGCAGAAGTCAGGTAGACCAATGCTAGAAATAGGAACTAAATAGTCAAACTGCTTGCTGGTAACAGAGTGAAGATAATGTTTACACAATGATTTTCAGAGCCCAACCTGATGGAAGCAAAGATACTATCAAAACCAATAATCAAAATACTCCGTGAAACCATCAGTGGGCTGCTGAATTGTTTTCCTATCTGCATGTTTACACCTTGGGGATTTTTCTAAATTTTAAGGTTTACATACATTAATGTTCAGAATTTCTGATAGCCAAGTACTTGAATAGATTCTACGGAGACATTCTTTATCTCAGCACTTTGGAGACATTTGATGCAAATCTGAAATACCTACGGTGTAAGTCTTCTGGCAGCCTAGCTTTTACATGCTGCTCTACGGAGTCACAGGATACATGCTCTCGCCTACAGTTTCCTACAATGCCAAATTCCAGTCACAACTGGCCTGCCAGAGGTGCCAAGTTGAAGCAATGCAGGCCCTGTCTCACCTTCCAGGAATGAAATCCAATTTATAACAGCTACATATTCATTTGTTAAATGGCACTACTGAATAATTATCAAGTGTTCCCTCATCATGGCTTGAGCGTGCCAGAGTCAGCTAAAACTCTTTGTGCTGCTGTGCTTGCAGTTTTGCTATGGTCCTCGGGAATTTCATTCAAAGTGCGAATCATTTGATTAGATTCCCTACAGTATGGAAACAAGCCCTTCGGCCCAACAAGTCCACACTGACCCTCTGAAGAGTAACCCACCCAGACCTATTCCCCTGGCCCATATTTACTCCTGACTAATGCACCTAACACAACGGGCAATTTAGCATGGCCAATTCACCTGACCTGCACATCTTTGGATTTTGGCATCTGCTTTAACTCATGCACCTAGTTGAGAAGATTCAGGAAGATAAGAACAAGGCTTGCTCAGCTTTGTTTGATTCACTCCATCTGGTCACACTTGACTATAGGGTGAGGTGGAGACTGCCTGGGAGGCATTAAAGAGCAACGTGCTGGCCACCTCACCTGGTGGATGATACCAGAGCCGGGTTTCCAGAAGCCAACTCCATACTTCGCTGCTGCTGTCGCCAAGAAATTATAAACTTCTTCGTTCATTTCCTGTATAAAGTAAAAACAGTCATGTTCAAAGTGAAGAGTAGCAAATTACGGAGATCGTACTAACCAGTTGCTTAATGACTCTTTCCAAGTGACTGAAGCAAAATAATCAAAGATATAAACGATCGAAGAAAACCATTCAATCCATTTTGAGGACGACTGGAATTTGAGTGTTAACAGTTTTGCATTTTTACAAATTAAAAATTTAAAATTTTTAAATTAGAAATCAATCCAAAATATATTCTACACAACGGCGTCTCAGTGATGTATCTTCATTCTCTTCAGCACACAAAGGCAAACAACGAGCCCAAACAAGTCCCTTTTACGTGTATGGTGAGCTTGACCATACACTCTGTGGACCACATTTAGCTCAAGTTACGTAGCTTCAGGAGGCCATTTGGCCCATTGAGTGTGCGTCAGGTTCCTGTCGAACTATCCAGTCCGTCCCAGGTGATCCCCATAGCCCTGCTAGTTTACTTCCCTCACGTGACTGCCCAATCTCCTTTTGAAAACACTAATCGTTTCTGTTTCCACCACCCTTGTGGGCATTGAATTCCACTCCATTACCACTTGTCATTTAAAACAAAAAATTCACTCCTCCTGCATTCCTTGTCAAAAAACTTAAGTCTCTGTTTGCTCATCTTTCAGAGCTTTTTCTTTGTTTACCCTATCATAATCTGGCATACCATTCTAACACCTCCCCTAATACTCAAGTCTCAACCTACAAGAACCACCACATCACTTTTCAAGTCAAACTTTGTAACTACAATTTCCACACATTCCCCCACAAAAAAACGACCTTTAAACTAAGTGTCCTCTGCATCCTCTCAAGGTTCATTACAATTACTATAATTTTCCCGAGATGGTAGCTCCTGAACATAATAAAGCTAAGTTAGAGAGTCCACATTTGTTTGCAAGAAATACATTACTTCAATGATTGCAAGATTCCTGGCTCCTGGTTATTATTTATTTTTTAACAGAATTAAACCCACTCTTTGCAGCCTCCCTGTCCCCACTTGCAGCTGATCTCTCTCTCTCTCTCTCCTGACCATTCAGCCTCTTTTCCTTCCTTCCCCACCCCAACTTCCTCAGCCCCTCTCACATACTCCTTGTGGCCTTTCACACCCACCCTGTCCACAGCCTCCATCTTGTTGACCCTTGTGGACTCCCTGTTCTCCACCACTCCACTACATGGTGGCTGAAACTGTGCCCCACCCTAAGGCCATCCATTGCTCCCTCTTCCTTTGTGGCCTCCCTCATTCATTCCCAAACCCCGCCATTATCCTCGGATTTCCTTTCCCTTGGTGTAGCCTTGACTGGTCTCCCACTGCACTCCGCAGCCATCCTCTATGCCATGCAATCTCCCTCTGCTCCTCTCTACCCACCACAGGGCTGCTGCCTTGGACCCTGCCATTTCTGCCACCTCCAGACTCTGTTCTTTCCCTTGAATCCTCTCAATCCCACCCTTTGCCAACTTCCTCTCTCTTCCACTGCCACCCTTCCCAGCCATTACCCTCCCCACGTGCCTTCCTTCTACTCCCCATGCCCTCACATTTTCCCCCTCACAATTTTTATGTCACCTCTCCTGCTCCCACCTGCAACCTTGCAGCATCCCTCACCAGCTAGGTCATAGTATCATAGAGATGTACAACATGAAAACAGACCCATGAAAACAACTCGTCCATGCCGACCAGATATTCTAAATTAATCTGGACCCACTGGCCAGTGTTTGACCCATTTCCCTCTCAGCCCTTCTTACTCACATACCCATTGAAATGCCTTTAGTCCCAATTCTGTTGAAATACAACCTATCCTGTTTGAATAGGCACTTTCTGTCCACTCTGGTCCAAATGCCCCAAAAATCTGAAGCCATCTAACCCACAGTCTGCTCCCAGCCACACATTGATCCTATCCATTTCCCATCTCTACTCTGGATAGTTCCTGGTGCCGGACCAAAGTTGACTACATTCAAGCTCCAGTTTTTAAACCCCCTGAAAATCTGAACTTAGAACCTTAATGTCTTCCCTTTTTCAGTCTTGGTACTAAAATGTCTGGTTCACCCCCTTGCACCTGCTGAATATCCTGCACCCGCGCCATGATGTTTGTTCTGTGTCTGTGTGTGAAACAGACATACAGCAATGTGAAGACAACAGGAACAGGCAGAATAGACTACGTTCTCTTATGAACTGCACATAACAGTAAGGTTGAATGCTAATGTGGTAAAAGTATATATGCATTCAAGTAACTTTTCATCAACCATCAAAACCCCTTTTATCATTGCACCCAATAAATTACCTTGGCTCTGGCCAAATCCTTATCTCCGCCAATCTGAGCTTCGATTAAGTGATCACAATGAATTGTAGATGGCACTGCAACTCTCGGCAACCCACTGCTGATGAACTGAAGCATGGCCATCTGAGCCGTGGCATCCTGCATGGCTACCCTGTCAGGTCGGAGGCGCAGGTAAGTCTTCCCACGTTCTATCTCCTGGTTAACAGGGTCATCCAGGTGACTGTACACAATCTTTTCTGACAAAGTCAATGGTTTGTCCAGCCTGGTATGGAGGCAAAAGTAAATAAATGTAATTGATCCATGGATATTTGTGGAAACATATGATTATCCCCAGTTCTTTTTTGAAAAAATTATGATATACTATGGAACTACAACTTCCTATGTCATCTAAAAGGAAAACTACCCAGTCTACACCATCACTGGTGTAATTACTTGACATGATTATAAGTGTTATTTGCATTAGCGAGTTTTGAGAAGATTTGTAGCTCAGGTTGAGGTTTTCGATGTGGGTTTGGTCGCTGAGCTGAAAGGTTCATTTCCAGACGTTAGTAAGGTCATTTGCATTATAATGCAATGGAAATGTATTATTTTCAAAAACAAATTCCTAATTAACTACACAATCAGAGACCAATTACAAAGGCCAGGAATTATTTCAGTGTATGGAAGCAAAGATTATCTTTGTTAAACATGGTTCACATCCTGTAAACACCCACAGTCAATGACTAAGTTTAGCTATGACAATTAGAGTCAGAGTTTAGACAGCACAGAAAGAGGACCTTCAGCCCATCATGTCCATGCAAGTCAGCAAATATCTCTCTATTCTAACCCCATTTTCCAGCAATTGTCTCAGATTTGTATGCTATGGCATTACGAGTGTTTATCTCAACAGCTAATTATCTTGAGGGGCCTGCCTGTGCCACACTTTCAGACAATGAGTTCCAGATACCCACAACTCTCTGGGTGAAATTACTTTTCCTCAAAATTTACTCTAAAGCTCCTGCTCCTTAGCGTAAAACTGTGCCCCCTTGGTTACTGACGCCTCCACCAAGGGGGAAGGTTTCTATGTACAGGTCAATCTGTTATAACGCACGTTTCATCAACGCAAATTCACTGCGACGTGATTAACAAGTTGGTGACGCTGCTTCTACAGTGCGGACTTTTAAAAGTGTTGACTGTAACGCAATTACAGCACCAACACTAAGCTCTGTTTCTAAAGCATGATTGTGCTAGAATACGGGTTTGCACAAGAACACAACCATTACATTATAGAAGAACTGACTGTACCTACCCTAACTGTGCCCCTGAGAACTTTGTACACCTCAATCAGATCCTCCCCTCAGCCTTCTCTGCTTGGAGGAAAACCGTATTGTTAGGAACGCAAGAGTTATGGCGTAACTGGTCAATGATCACAAGGTCCCATGACTATCATCTCACATCCTGATTTCATATAACCTGGTCAACATAACTTTCTATTCACTTTTGCCTCATGTACCTATCTAGCTATCCCTTAAAACGTTCCAGATATTTTCTAATCAACTTGTCCAGAGATGTTGTTACCTTTCTTGTAACAGGTACTGCTTCAAACTGGGTCTCCTGGCTCAGAGGCAGGGACACTACAACTGTGTCACAAAGTGGCTCAGTGATTAGCACTGCTGCCTCACACTGCTAGGGATCTGGGTTCGATTCCCTTTGGCAACTGTGTGGAGCTTGCACATTCTCTGTCTGTGTGGGTTTCCTCCGGGTGCTTCGGTTTCCTCCCACAGCCCAAAGTTGTGCACATTAGGTGGACTGGGCGGCACGGTGGTTCAGTGGTTAGCACTGCTTCCTCATAATACCAGGGTCCTGGGTTCGATTCTAGCCTGTCTGTGAGGAGTTTGCACATCCTCCCTGTGTCTGCATGGGTTTCCTCCGGGTGCTCCAGTATCCCCCCACAATCCAAAAAGATGTGCAGGTCAGGTGAATTGGCCATGCTAAATTGCCAACAGTGGTCGGTGTGTTGGTCAGAGGTAAATATAGGGTAGGGGAATGGGTTTGGGTGGGTTTCTCTTCTGAGGTGCGGTGTGGACTTATTGGGCCGTAGGGCCTGTTTCCACACTCTATGGAATCTAATCTAAATTGTACGAAGTATCCAGGGATATGCAAGATAGGTGGGTTAGCCACAGGAAATGTGGGGTTATGGAGATAGGGTAGGGGTATGGATCTTGGTGGGATGCTCTTTAGAGCGTCAGTTTGGACCTGATTGTCTGAATGGGCCTGCTTCCACTCTGCAGGGATTCTACAATGATTATAAACTACTCTCTGTGGTAGCAGGTTCTGTACACTCCACAGAGCTCAGAACAGCCTTTCCATTTACCTTTTGCGAATGATGTCAAGGTTCTTCTGCAGTAACTTGTAATCAATGTACTCCTGGGGTTCAAAGCGGCTCATGGCTATTTTGGCTCGTCTGCACAGAGCAGAGAGATGGTACCTCCGGGCACCATGGCCCAGGGCGAGCTGCAAGTGAAAAAAAAACACACAATACGGTAACTTTAATTTCAAACAAGACACAGGCTTTGTATTTTCAATGAAACGATAACAAGTATATCACTACACAAGCAACAGTAAAAAACAAAAGGTTCCTAAGAAGAGTCACATCAGACTTAAAACATAACTTTTTCTCTGTCTATAGATGCTGCCAGAACACAGAATCCCTACAATGAGAAAGCAGGCCATTTGGCCGAAGGAGTCCATGTTGACCCTTTGAAGAGCATTCCACCCAAAGGCACCCCTCCCAACCCTATCCTTGTAACCCTGGATTTCCCCATGGCTAATCCACCTAACTTACATAACCCTGCACACGATGGGGAAATTGAGCATAGCCAATCCATCTAACCTACACATCTCTGGGCTGAGAGAGGAAAACTGAGCACCCAGCAGAAACCCATGCAGACACAGGAAGACCTCCACACAGACAGTCAAACCCTGGTGCTGAGAGGCAGCAATGTTAACCATTGAGCCACTGTGCCACCCCTACTCAGGTCTACTGAAGTGCCAATTTCTGGTATCCGCGATATTTTGCTTTTTTTTTAAAAATAAAAGATCAAGTGGCAGGAAAGTCAAAAGCCAAGGTCAGATAGGGTGGGAACAACATTCAGAATGGGGGTTGAGCTTTAAGAGGCTGCATCTGGGAAGGGAACACAGTACAAAATCGTTACCCAGCCCCAGGTCTGATTCAGCTATAGGAGCAGTTAGGTTTCGGATTCCTGAACTGGGGGGGGGGGGGTTGGGAAAAAAACAAGATTCCAATTTACTGACAATCCAGTAACTTCTGAGAACTGCATATTTAGTTGTCAAGAGACAAACTATAGCAAGTTGGTAAATGCAGCGTTATGCACAAAACTTTCAAATGTTCTGCAGGACCACAATTTTTTCCAGAGCGTTGACAAGCTGTCCCACCGTCAACAGAGTAATAGCCAAGCTTGACACTGTCCTCAGCCCAAGTCCAGGTACATACTTTTCAACAACTTGTGGAGAAACTAGATCATTATTGACCAGATCTGGAACGCTCTGCTTGAAAGATGGATGGAAACAGTTTTCTTTTTGTCGACAGCATCTTCCATACCAGGAAATTTAGATGGGACAAAGAAAGCAGATACAAGGGAACATCACCTACAGGTTACACACAGTCCTGACTTAGAAATGTAACAGTCTCCTTATCACCACCCGGTCAAAATTCGGGACCTTCCTATCCAATAGCACTAAAGAAGCTGTGCTGCTATCGGTAAAGGAGAGACAATTGAAGAAAGATTTGTTAAATGCTTCCAAAATTATTGAAGTTTCTTTGGGTGGAGTAGGTGGGGAACAGCAGTTTTTTTGTGGTCGAGGGGTGTAACAAAAACAAAACTCATGTAATGAAATTAATACTCAGCGTGATGCTGTAATCTAAAGAGCATCGACTGATGGAGCATTGGAAATAGATATTACAGCAACTTCAAAATACAACTGGACTGTAATTTAAAGAAAGTTGAGCAGGGCTATGGAGAAGAATGTTACCAAATTCAGCTCAGCCTCGGACTGAGCACATACTTTTGCGGAGTAAGAATGGGTTTAAATATTTATTTTGTACAAGCCTAGTTTAGTCTGTAATTTGTAATTGGCATTAAAATAAAATCTGCAGTGTGACCTTTGAGCAAGTTTATTTTCAAGAGGTACATTGAAAGAATAGCTTAACTCAAACCAGTTGAAACTTGATTATTAAGTGAGCGAGTTAAGCAGTGCCATGGGAGCCTATATAACTACCCACTTTAGGCGTGACCAAGACTACAATACCATAAGATGCAAGAGTAGAATGAGGCCATTCAGCCCATTGAGTCTGTTCCACCATTTGATCATTGTTGATATGCTTCTCAAGTGCCTTCTCCCTGTAACCTTTGATCCTCTTACTAATCAAAGAACCTCTCCCTGTCTTACTACACTCAATGACTTGGCCTACACAGCCTTCTGCAGCAAAGAGTTCAACAGATTAACCACCCTCTGGCTGAAGAAATTCCTCTTCATTTCTATTCCAAAGGGTTGTCCCTTCACTCTGCAATCAAGCAGCAGCTGCTCAGCAATAATCTTCTCAATGATGCTCAGTTTGGGTTCCACCAGGCCCACTCAGCTCCTGACCTCACAACAGCCTTGTTTCAAACTTGGACAGAGCAGCTGAACACTAGAGGTGAGGCGAGAGTGACAACCCTTGACATTAGGCTGCATTCAACAAAGTGTTGCATGAAGGAACCCAAGAAAAATGGAATCAATGGGAAGCAGGGTCAAACTTTTTGTTGGTTAGGGTCATACCTGGCACATAGGAAGATGGTTTTGGTGTTGGAGGTCAGTCAGCTCAGCTCCAGGATATCTCTGCAGGGTAGTTCCTAGGCCCAACTATCTTTAGCTGCTTCGCCAATTATCCTCCCTCCATCATAAGGTCAAAACTGGAGATGTTCGCCAATGATTGAACAATGTTCAGCACCATTCATGATTCCTCAGATACTGAAGCAGTCCATGTTCAAAGTACATAATGATGTGGACAATATATAGGGTCGGGATGATAAGCAGTAAGTAACATTAAGGCCACACAAATGTAACCAAGTGCAACCATCACTGAATCCCCCGCTATCAACTTCCTCAGAGTTACCACTGACCAGAATCGCAACTGTACCAGCCATGGAGGTCAGAGGTTAGGAAAAGTGCAGCAAGTCACTTCCTTCCTGACTCCCCAGAGCCTGTTCACCAGCTACATGACAAGTCATGAATGTGATGGAACACTACCCACTTGCATTAGATGGGCACAGATCCAAACCACTCAAGAAGCTTGATATTATTCAGGACAAAGCATCCCGCTTGATTGCACCACGCCCAAGGCATCCACTCCTTCCAGCACAGAAACTCAATAGCAGCAGTGTGTACCATCTACAAGATGCACTATAGAAATTCACCAAAGAGCCTTGGACACCACCTTCCAAGCCCACGATCGCTTCCATGTCAAAGAACAAGAGCAGCAGACACATGGGAACACCACCACCTGCAAGATCCCCGCTAAGGCAGTCACCATCCTGACCTGGAAATATATCATCGCTCCTTCACGTTCGCTGGGCCAAACTCCTGGTATTCACTCCCGTAAGGAATTATGGGTCAACCCACAGCACATGGACTGCAGAGATTCAAGAAGGAAGCGCACCACCACCTTCTGTGTCTGCGTGGGTTTCCCCTGGGTCTCCAATATCCTCCCACAGTTCAAAGATGTGGGGGTTAAGTGGATTGGCCACAGGAAATGCAGGGTTACAGACACTGGGGGCTAGGTCTGGGTGGGATGCTCTTCAGAGGGGAGATAGGCCAAACGGCCTGCTTCCACACTGTAGGGATTCTGTGATTTTCAATCAGGAAATATTCCTGATGAAGGGCTTTTGCCCGAAACGTCGATTTCGCTGCTCCTTGGATGCTGCCTGAACTGCTGTGCTCTTCCAGCACCACTAATCCAGAATCTGGTTTCCAGCATCTGCAGTCATTGTTTTTACCCTGGGGTAAATAAATGCAGGCCCGTGAGCAACACCACAAAGGTTAGGAGCTAAACTAAAAAGCAGAAGTGCCAATGTAATAATCAAGATTACTACCTCTGCCATGGGCAAACTGACAGGCTAAATAAAGCAAAGGATTCAAATGCATGGCTTAAGAGAGTGGTATGGTAGGAATGGGCTTCAGTTCATTGCGCACTGGCACTAGTACGGTTCTGGTGGGATGGTATGCACTAGAAAGGTGCGCAGGACAGTGTCCTGGTAAATTGAATACTCAGCTGTAAAGTGGATTTAAACAAATTTATCTTTTGGGCATGAGGCTGCGGATACATAAACTTACAAATCAGCAGGATATGATGGCACTGCAGGGTAATTACAATGAGACCATGAGTGGAACTGGAAGGGAACAGTATACAAACGTAAAAAACAACAGCAAATAGGGTTGCGCGGTGTGGCGGGGGGGCTGTAAAAATGCAAAATTGGTTGCTCTTCAATTCAATGTGCTCAGAATTCAGACAAAATAAATGAATTAACGATACAAATCTAGATAAATGAGTCAAATCTTATAGCTATTACAGAGACATGGTTACAACGAGATCAAAGCTGGAAGCTAAATATTCAGGAATATGCGACTGTTTAAAAGGACAGGCAGAGACGGTCGGATGGTGAGGTAGCTTTGTTAGTGTGTGATGGAATAAGTATAATAGCAAGAAATGATCTAGAATCAAAAGATGAGAGTACTCATTCAAATAGGAGTATAGGTATGAAACAAAAAAAAAGGGGAAGATGACACTGATGGGAGTCATCTTAATGTCTCCTATCAGTCACTGCTCTAGGACACAAAACAAAAGGGTGATGTTAATCTTCATGCAGAATAGAAAAGTCAAATTAGCAGATGTAGCCACAAGGAAAGATTCCAGAACAGCTTTTCAGAACAAGACATTGTGCATCCAACCAGGGATCAGGCTATTTTGGATCTGGTAATATGCAACACAGGAGTCCCCAGGAAACAGTGACCATAACAAGACAAAATTTATCATTCAGTTTTGAGAGACAGGAATTTGGATTGAAAACAATTGTGCTGAGCTTAAATAGCGGTAATTACATATGGATGAGGTCAGAATTGGCTGGAGTAAACTGGGAAAGGAGTTTAGCAGAAAAGACAGATGAGGAACAATGGTAGACTATTTGAGAAAATAGCTTACAACTCACAGCAAAGGTATGTACTCGTGAGGTAAGAGGATTCTAGGAAGTTTACCAAGCAAATTAATATAGTTATCAAATTGAAAAAAAGTTCCACACGGCAAAGATTAGTCATAAGACAAATGAGTAGGAAAGTTTTAAATAGCCAAAGGATGACAAAAAAAGGGAAACTAGCAAGTAATATAAAAACAAAGAGCAAAAGCTTCTTTAAATATATAAGGAAGACAGCGGCCAAAGTAAAACATAGGCTGGGGAAATAATATTGAAGTAGAGGAGCTGGCAGAGAATAAATACTTTGCATCAATCTTCACTGCGCAGGACACAAATTGCATTCCATAAATATTAAACATTAACAGGCTAATGTGAGGGAAAGAGATGAGGAGAAGGAAAAAAAGTGAAAGGACTAATATAGCTAGACATCAACATGTCACTTGGACCTGTTATGTTGCAAGCTGGGATTTTAAAAGAAGTAGATAGAGATGGTGGATACATTGATACATTTCCAAGAATCCCAGACAATCCCTGATTCAAAAAAGACGACAAAAAAAGGCCAGTTAGCTTAACATCTGGATTAAGGATTAGTTAATATTAATATTAAGGATGTAATAGCACAGCATTTAGAAACAGAACCTAATCAAGCAGAGCGAATATGGATTCAAGGAGGACAAATAATGTCTGACAAATTTATCAGATATTTGAGTAGGTAAGAAACAGGTTAGATGAAGGAGAATTAGTCAATCTAAGATGTTTGGATTTCCAAAAATATTACAATTGGCATGCTGGGCTGTGGTCTGGGGGGCAAAATCAGCCTGGGTCCTTAGTCCCAAGTAGCAGCTTATTTACACACTGAATAAGCAATCTAAAGCTTAGACATTTCAAGAGAATGTGTTCAAATCTCATTCTTACCAGTCTGATCATAAGAATTCCACTTAAAAAAACATTAAAAGCTGGTACATGATCACAAAACCATCAAACTGTCGTAAAATTCTCACTGGCTTGTTCCTGCCTCTGAGCAAAGACTCTTTTCCTTTCCTCAGTCTGCAACCCACGTGCCTCACCCCAATATGATAGAATGGTGTAGTCAGTAGTCAATCAAAAACTCCTCAAAGCAACTGGAATGGACAATAAATGCCATTATTGCCAGTATCACACATTCCCTGAGGAATGAAACTTGCATTGTTGAGAATTTCCGAGTGGAATGCGCATCTCTGAATATCAGGGATGCATCCTTTGATGTCAAAGTGGCCAAACAGCAATACAACACTCAGTGCTATACCTTAATTGATTGATAGGCAGTGCCCAATTAGGCAGATTAACAAAGGATGCTCAGCACTGGTGGATACAACACTCCTTCAATGAGTCACAATGAATGTAGAGGATTGATGGAAACCTTTTCCCGAGGCAGGAAATCATAGAGGGCCCAATGCTGCTACAACAGACTCAGCAAGGAGTGAAATGGTGCATAGTGCTGGTGAAACTATTCCATTAGCAATAAGGACCAAGGGCAGTGTAAGGTAATACTCATAACTGTATCAGTACAACAGGTTCTGAAACAATGGCAATTTACTGGATCACAGAAATGTCAAAGAGCATTGATGTTTACAGAGAACCTAACATTTCAAAATCTGCTTTCGGATAACCACTTTTTTAAAAAAATGCACATATTTGGATTAGTTCGAACACAATAATTACATCTACAGAAATCATATTAAAGTGGTACTCTCACTCATAAGAGAGCAAAAGTAAGAGACCTCACATTGGCCTCTGTCCTTGATATCACCTGACTTGTTAATGTTCAATCTCATGTGCAATTTAGAAATTTTGCCAACTTTTTCAACCACAAAGTAAATGATATATTACATTTGCAAAAGAAAAACCATGGCTTTTAGTCAAATGCCCTTTGCTAAAGAGTCATAGTCATCGAGATGTACAGCATGGAAACAGACCCTTCGGTCCAACTCAACCATGCCGACCAGATGTCCCAATCCAATCTAGTCCCACCTGCCAGCACCCGGCCCATTTCCCTCCAAACCCTTCCTATTCATATACCCATCCAAATGCCTTTTAAATGTTGCAATTGTACCAGCCTCTACCACTTCATCTGACAGCTCATTCCATACACGTACCACCCTCTGCGTGAAAATGTTGCCCCTTAGGTCTCTTTTATATCTTTCCCCTCTCAAGCTAAACCTATGCCCTCTAGTTCTGGACCCCCGCCCCCTCCTCCAGGGAAAAGAGTTTGTCTATTTATCCCATCAATGCCCCTCAATTTTATAAACCTCTACAAGGTTACCCCCTCAGTCTCCGACGCTCCAGGGAAAACAGCCATAGCCTATTCAATCTCTCCCTGTAGCTCAAATCCTCCAACCCTGGAAACGTTCTTGTAAATCTTTTCTGAACCCTTTCAAGTTTCGCAATACCTTTCCGATAGGAAGGAGACCAGAATTGCACGCAATATTACAAGAGTTGCCACACCAATATCCTGTACAGCCACAACATGACCTCCCAACTCCTGTACTCAATACTCTGACCAATAAAGGAAAGCATACTAAACGCCTTCTTCACTATCCTATCTACCTGTGACTCCACTTTCAAGGAGCTATAAGCCGGCACTCCAAGGTCTCTTTGTTCAGCAACACTCCCTAGTACCTTACCAGTGCATTAAGGTTTTGCACCATGAGTGAAATGGGAGCTAATCAGAGTGAAGGTAAATATTGTAGGCCTTAAGCTTTCTTGCCAACAAGTTGCACCAAGTGTATTTTCAAAAGCATTACACAATGAGTGGCTGTATCCCAATAATCCACAATCTCGCTTGATTTTAAAAGTCCATGGAGGAAGGAAAATCAGTAAATAAAGGAATAATTTTAAATAAAAAAGGTCTATAAAAAGGAAGAAAAATTCTACTATCCACACAAATAGCATTCTATCAAGTCATTATACTATTATACTCATCTATCCAAAGACATTCACAATCAAAGCCTGCCCATTATTTACAAGACAACATCACAAATCTATTGGAATACTCCCCACTTGCACAGATGGATGTGGCTTCAACAATACTCAACCAGCTCCATGCTATCTGTAACAGAGCAGCCCTGTTCAACTGGCATCCATCACCTTCAAAATTCTTGCCCATCGATGCATAGTGGCAGCAACCCACTGACAAGATGCATTGCAGTAACTCACCAAGCCTTCTACAACTGTCAAAGACAGCATATATATGGGAACATTTCTACTTGTACATTTCTCTCCAGGCACATACACTCCTGCCTTGGAACTTTATCACGTTCCTTCACTGTTACTGGATCGGAATCCTAGTACTTCCTCCCTGGTAGGACAGTAGACATACCTAAACCCACACAAACTGCAGTAGCTCAAGAAAATGACTCACCACCTTGCAAAAAGATAGAGATGGAAATTTAATAGTAGTCTACTGAATATTAGCCACACCATTTGAATTAAATAAAATCATGAGTTGTCTTCTAAGTGAAGAGATTTATCTATCCAGATTTATACATGTACTCAATCTGTTCTGTGCAATACATTGGGCAGATTCAGCCACCTTGACATCTTTCTTTAGTTAGATTACTTACAGTGTGTAAACAGGCCCTTCAGCCCAACAAGTCCACACCGACCTTCTGAAGAGCAACCCATCCAGACCCCTTCCCCTACATTTACCCTTCAGGCTCTCTGCCTGTATGCCTGATGAAGAGCTTTTGCCTGAAACATCGATTTTACTGCTCCACGGATGCTGCCTGAACTGCTGTGCTTTTCCAGCACCATTCTAATCTAGACTCTGGTTTCCAGCATCTGCAGTCATTGTTTTTACCTACCTTTCACCTAACACTGTGGGCAATTTAGCACGGCCAATTCCTATAACAGGGATGCTACCCAAAGCATCAATGTGCCCAAAAATTGATGAACTGGCAACCATGCAGGCATTACACTCAATGAGACCATTTAAGCAAATCGCCTCATTTTGAACAGTACTCCAGCCAGCCCCACGAGAATGTTTTCAGTACTTATCCCATTTTGGAAAATAAAAGTTTCATTGCGTTTCTTTAAAACCCCGTTACATAGGAGATTCGTCAATGTCAATTTTATACAAGAATGTGCTGTGCTCTTTCAGGGTTTCTTTACAGTTATAGTTTGATTTTAAAAATCCAAATGAAGCTTACGAAACGGCTTTAAACGAGACATGGAGTTGATAGGAGAGTTTAATAGTGACTACATTTAAAAGCTGCGGCAGATTGGAGCAGGGCCGGGGTCACCTTGCCGTCACCTTGGCGCCCCAGAAGCAGATTGCTGCCCTTAAACCCTGCCCTCCGCTCTCCCTTTACTTAGTTCGAAACTTAAAATGTTCAACTCTCTTTTCACCGCCGCTCCCCCCTCAATAAAATCCCAAGCGGAGTGTACCCGGCAAATGAACTTGTTGCCATGGGGATGAAGCCACGGTTACGAATCGCGGCGTCGGGCCTGAGGTGTTTTTTTTTCTGTTTATTTTGAGGCAACGGTGGAGACGACTCAGTGTGCAACCCCCCGCCACAAGCGGCCACCGCCTCCCCGCCCCGGGTTACGGGAAAGGCCGCGCTGTCGTTACCTGGTGCCCGCGGACAAACAGGACGCGCGCCGCCATTTTGTTCACTGACAAAGATGTCGCTGCGTAATGACGTCACAGAGCCGCCCTTATAAACGACCGCTACAGGTCCTAACCGCTCAGTCACAAACATCGCTGATCCTTCTTCACCACAAACGAAAACACACACCTCGTTGAAATAAACAGATCACAAAAGCAAAATGATACCATGGCGATATTTTCTCTGAGTCAACTCCACGATTGGGTTTTGTTGAAATATTATCCTTGTATGTCCTACCGGAAGTGACGATTGGCCACACCGTCCAAGTCCTCACCGTCTTTTAAAATTTTATGGTTGGATTTTTCTTTGGACTGCTGTTGAATTCCAATGGAATAAAGCTCCGGACGGTTGCACTGAAGTTTCGTTTTAAAACAAAATCTGCTGGGGTTGGGGGGGGTCAAAGGTTGAGCGGAAGTGCCTCCTGGCGGCTGTGTGTGTGTGTGTGTGGCGGTTGGAATGAAAAATGGCGAAGCATCATCCAGATCTGATCTTCTGTCGGAAGCAGGCCGGCGTGGGTATGTGAGGGAGGGGGACACACTTATACCGAGCGTGGGTAATGGGGGGGGTCGGGTCAGAATTAGCCAACGAGGTCTCGTTTGGGGTGGGGGGGTGTACCACGTGGGAGAACCAGGCTTCAACCCCATTCCACCCTTCTCCTCTCGCCCCTGTCCCCCACCACATTCCCTTCCTGATGAAAGGCTTGTGCCCGAAACGTTGATTCTCCTGCTCCTCGACCTGTTGTGATTTTCCAGCACCGCACTCTCGACCCTTGTCCTCCACTTCCTCTGTGACCAGTGAATCATGGTATTCTGGGTTGTCAGTTGGAGAGAAACTCTGGAAGTTGGTGGATGGGAGGGAGGGCACAGAGAGCAGTGATCAGAAGGACCTGGGCCTTATGTGCATTTTAAAGTCGACTGGGTAAACTGAGGAGGTTGCTAAAAGCAAAGTAGGCTGCTAGGCTTTATAAGTAGAAGTAGCGAGCGCCAAAGAAAAGAATTTTAGTGAATCATGGTTCTGCTGAGTTAGGGAGTGTCTGCACTGAATCCTAGGAAGGATGTTCAAAAAAGTCTTAAAATGATGGAGCAGATGAGATTTATTGTGATAGTCAAAAGAATAAGAGATTTGTATGGATGGGGTATGGACTTATTGCCTGAGTCACCAGGTTCTGAAAGTGTGGTGGAACCAGATTTAATAGCGGGGATAGTAAAACTGCAATAAGTTGAATCCAAATGGATTGGTGCACTTAGAGCTTTGAAGTAGTCCCTATGTAACCTGAGTTGCCCACAAACCTGCTTTACTTCTGAAAACACAAAAATACAGTGAATATGGGAAAAAAGTATATTTTTCAGTTTGTTCATACTTTACCATGGCCTGACCTCAGACAGTAAATCTTCAGGAATTAGATGTGGAAGATTGATGTAATCTTTTTCCATATGTTGTGCTGCCTTTGGATAAGTGCGAGACTGTGTATCTTATCATCAGTCTCTAGATGTATACATCTTTGAGGAGAAAGTGAGGTCTGCAGATGCTGGAGATCAGAAGAAGGGCTTATGCCCGAAACGTCGATTCTCCTGTTCCCTGGATGCTGCCTGACCTGCTGCGCTTTTCCAGCAACACATTTCCAGCTCTAGATGTATACATGATGGAGAGGGTGCCTGATTGTCAGATTGTTCTTCTCATCCTTCACAAAACTCAGAATCTCCAACTCCTTTGCAATGTCTGCTTTTCATTTCTCACCACTGTTTTCCCCTTACTGCATTAACTTCAATTTGTCTCCAATCAGCTGCACTTCTAACCATGGTTTAATTGAGCTCCAGCAAGGCCTAACTCCAATCCTGATTTGTTGAGACAGCCTAGCTGGATGAGTTCAACTGGTCCAGAAGTTCACCTTATTTCAGGCATCCTTCTGTTGAATTTCTGATCCTGATGGCAGGAATGAGTAACACTTTTGCCAAAACCTTAGTTTGTATAAGACCTAGGAGCAGAAATATGCCAGTTGGCTCATCGAATCTGCCCTGTCATTCAATGAGATGATGGTTGATCTGATAATCTTGAACTCCACTTTCTTGCCTTTTCCCTATAATCCTTGACTCCCTGTTTGATTAAAAATCTTTAAGTGTATTGAAGACAGAGATATAATGACCCAGATGTCATAGCTTTCTGCAGATTCACAACCCTCTGAGAGAAGCAATTCCTTCTTGTCTCTGTCCTAACTAGGTAATCCATTATTCTGAAATGCCCTGTAGTCCTAGACTCCTACAAGGGGAAACAAGCTCTCTACATCTACCCTGTCAAACCTCCTAAGAATCTTACCTTTCAATAAGGTTGCTTCTCACTCCACTGAGTGCAGGCTTAACTTTTTAAAATTCATTTACAGGATGAGGGCATCACTGGCTGCGCCAGCATTTATTGCCCATCCCAAGTTGCCCAGAGGGCTGTTAAGAGTTAACCACGTTGCTGTGGGTCTGGAGTCACATGTAGGCCAGACCAGGTAAGGATGGTATTTTCCTTCCCTAAAGGACATTAGTGAATTAGGTAGGCTTTTCCTGACAATCACCAATGGATTCCTGAATTCAAGTGTTACCATCTATCATGGCAGGGTTTGAACTCAGGTCTCTGGATTAATAGTGTAGCAATAATATCACGAGACCATCACCTCCCCTCACTCGATCTATCCTCATTGGAAAATCTCTCTATACCAGAGACCAACCGACAGAACTTTCTCTGAACTGCTTTCACTACCAATATATCTTTCCTTAGGTAAAGGAGGCAAAACTCTTCACAATATTCTAGATGAAGTCTGATTATTGTATAGTTTTAGCTAGAATCCCATATTTTTATTCCCCTTGAATTATTCAGATGTAATACATTGGGACTTTGCTATATGAGAGAGAAACTGGACTAATTGGGTAGCTCTTTCAAAGAACCAAGCAAGCTCAATGGCCTGATTGGTCTCCAATTGTACTGTATCATGCTAAACCCGATTTGACCGTATGATCTATAGTTCCCTGCAGTCTCTTCATGGACCATAAATTCTCATCTAATTTACTAATTACTTGGCTGAAAGAAAAAAGTTGAGGATCCAAGTTGTGCCAAGTTGGAATCTGGAATTTCCCCCCTCCCAACCACCCACAAAAAAGGCTATGAATGTCAGGACACATCTGAATTTGAAAGATACAAAGCCAAGGCAGAAAAATAAAGTGCAAACTACCAACAACCCAAATCAATGCTTGGGCAGTATCTTTGGGTGGAAGGGATCAATCCTGTTCCCTAATGTTAACGTTCTTACCTTATTGTGGAATATCAAATCGCCTTTTAGTATAATTAAAGTCCATTGGATTATAAATGCTGACAGTGATTATAAAATTGCAGCAGTGTGTAATCTGGAGGGAAGTATACAGTGCTATCCTCTAGAGGTCAGTGTGAGAACAATTATTCCTTATGATGTATGTTAGTGACTTGTTCTTGGGTATAAATGGCATAATATCAATGTTTGCAGCTGATGCAAAGCTTGGGAATGTTATAAACAGTGAGGAAGATGGTAAGGGAGACCTCAAGAGTCCTACCGCTGGTGAAGTGGACTGAGACATGGCGGATGAAATTCTGTTTGTGGGATGGGGAGAGGCAATATAAAACTGTTATTTCTGTTCTGTACCTGAAGATGGTTCTGTACACAAATAATAACCTTTACTATCAGTAGGGAAAGGAAGCAGGACCCAAATCCATCCAGCACTGAGTAGGGATTGAACCCCATGCAATTGGCACCAATCTGGTCCACAACAGCACTCCAGGCAGCATCCGAGGAACAGGAGAATTGACGTTTCGGGCATAAGCCCTTCTTTAGGAATGAGGCTGGTGTGCCAAGCGGGCTGAGATAAAAGGTGGGGGGAGGGGGAAGAGTTTGGGGGAGGTGCGCTGGGAATACGATAGGTGGAAGGAGGTGAGGGTGATAGGCCGGAGAGGGGGTGGGGGCGGAGAGGTCGGGAAGAAGATTGCAGGTCAAGAGGGCGGTGCTGAATCCGGGGGTTGGGACTGAGATAAGGTGGGGGGAGGGGAAATGAGGAAGCTGAAGAAATCTACATTCATCCTGTGTGGTTGGAGGGTTCCGAGGCGGAAGATGAGGCGCTCTTCCTCCAGGCGTCGTGTGGCCAGGGTCTGGCGATGGAGGAGGCCAAGGACCTGCATGTCATTGGCGGAGTGGGAGGGGGAGTTAAAGTGTTCAGCCACAGGGCGGTTGGGTTGGTTGGTGCGGGTGTCCCAGAGGTGTTCTCTGAAACATTCCGCAATTAGGTGGCCTGTCTCCCCAATATAGAGGAGGCCGCAGCGGATACAGTAAATGATGTGTGTGGGGGTGCAGGTGAATTAGCGACGGATATGGAAAGATATCCGTCGCTAATTGGGGGGGAAGTGAGGAGGGAGGTGTGGGCGCAAGTTTTACACTTCTTGCGGTTGCAGGGGAAGGTGCCGAGAGTGGAGGTTGGGTTGGTGGGGGGTGTGGACTTGATGATGGAGTTGCGGAGGCCCCAATGGATCCTTCCATATCCTCCCTCCAAGGCCCCAATGGATCCTTCCATATCCCCTCCGCGACTCCCTCGTCAGGTCCACACCCCCCACCAACCCAACCTCCACTCCCGGCACCTTCCCTTGCAACCACAAGAAGTGCAACCCCCCACCACCACCTTTTATCTCAGCCCGCTTGGCACATCAGCCTCATTCCTGAAGAAGGGCTTATGCCTGAAACATCGATTCTCCTGCTCCTCAGATGCTGCCTGGCCTGCTGCACTTTTCCAGCACCACACTTTTCAACTCTGGTCTCCAGCATCTGCAGTCCTCACTTTCTCCCACAACAGCAGTCCAGCCAACTGGTTCCCCAAAATCTCCAAGTTGCTGTTGTGAAACCTGCACTGTTACATTCGTGTTGTAGTTTCAAGCAATGGATATTGAAGCTAGATGCTCCAGGGATTCTCTCCTGTTCTTACTGCCTGCCGTTGGTGTGTGTTGTAGTTTGGTACTCACCCTGACACAAGCACACCTTCCTTGGCCTTTGAGTGCTGTTTTCGGATTCTGGCTGAGAGGCAAGGATGCTAGCCTCTGCATTACATGTCCCGATATGAACTAAATGGTACAATTGGTTGGGGGAAAAGAAATACCTGGAGATGCATTGGTGACAGAACAACATTATTTAGACAAGCATGTGGGAGTCCTTGGTGTCATTCGTAAATGCAGAGAGTGCAAGAGCAAGGTGGTGCTGGAAAACCTTTGTTATACCCCTCATCTGGGATATTGTATACAGGTGGGTACCGCACTATTGTCAAGGCCTTGGAGTACATGAAGAAGGTTATGTGGAAAAGCCGAGTCCGTCTTGGAGCAGAGAAGGTTGGGACGAATTAAGAGGTGTTCAAAATCACTTACCATCTTGCTAGTAAATAAGAGGTAACCATTCCCAGCAGCTGAGGGTTTGATAACGAAAGAACGTGGATTGTAGGCAAAAAAGAACAAGGTGACAAGCGGGTTTTTGTCTTGGGTAGTGAATCATTGTGATCTGAAATACTGTCCTTTAAAAGCTGGGAAAGCAGATTCAATGATAACTGTCAAAAGGGAATTGGATCAATACTTGCTGACTGTGGAGGAGGAGCAGAAGACTGGAACTAATCTGATCTCTCTTTCAAAGAAGTGGCTCAAGCTGGGTTGGCCATGGAGCAATTTCTGCTAATAGTCATCATTGCCTTCATGTATTTGTTATGATGTGAAGCCCCATGATCACGAGTTTCTGGCTTGTGTAGAGAGGGACATTGATAAATTGCAGTAACAGCTGCACCAGGGCAGTCACTAAAGTTTGGAATAGCAAGTATGTGATAAATTGGGAAAAAAAATCTTTTATATGTTGGAAATGCAACTAATATGAAATTATCAACATCTGAAAGGTTCACTTCTTGCTGTAACCTTCAGAATTTTATTGATGACTCTTTCTCCACTTATGCAGGTCAAAACTTGGTGTTGTGTTGATTATAATATGAAATATATGCTTTGCTCATGTGTTCTCCAGTTCAGGGATATCTAAGGTTTTTGATTCTTACTAAGCAGGTTTGTATTGCAGAGCTACATATCAGGTTTAACTCATTTGGCCTAGGTTTTCCTGAGCACTTTTGCTATGCAGTTAGTGCATCTCTAATTATTTGTTCAAGGCATGTTGGCTTTGCTGGAAAGGTCAAGGGCAATTTTGAGTGATGATAAATGTCAAAGAATTGAATCTCTGTGCTCTGTGTGGTCTAAGTGTACCCAGAGTGTGGATAAGAAGAGAGGTCTTTACCCAACAACAGTAAATAAATGGCAATCTGGATCCAAGTCATACTGGTTTCTGACTTCAACAAGAACTTGCATGTGGTCGTCTTTCCTTGCCTCTGCTGCCCATGTTTTTCTAAATGAGAGAGGTTGCAGGTTTGGAAGGTGCTGTTGAAGGAGCCTTGGTGAATTCATCCAGTACGTCTTATAGATGTTGCACATTGCTGGATATCAAATAGTTCATTAGTGGCAAGAGGAGGACTTGAGTAACCTCCTATCTTGCTGCCCAGGCTGTTTTGCCCATCAAGTCCACATCAACCCTCTGAACAGCATCCCATGCAGACCCACCCCTCTGTATAGCCCTGCATTTATCAAGGCTAGTCCACCTAATCAACACATTCCTGGGCACTATGGACAATTTGACATGGCCAATCCACCTAACCTGCATGTTTTTGGACTGTGGGAGGAAACTGGAGCAGCCAGAGAAAAACCTACGCAGACACGGGGGATCAATGGAACTTGGGTACCTGGTGCTGTGAAACAGCACTGCTAACTACTGGGCCACTGTGCCCCCCACTTGGCACGCTGTCCTATAATCACTAAACCTGGGCTAGCCCACTGTTTTGAAGGTGATCGGGTAAGGGATATTACTGGGACCCTCCAATGATGCAAAGGAAGAATAATTTAGAGTCAAATATTTAATCCATCATTTGTATTTGGTGAAGAATATATGAAGCAGATTTTTGTGACACTTGACAGCATTTGTGCTAAATTATTTCTTATTTTAAGGTTGCTGTCATTCGAATTTTAAATAATGGCTCTTGCGCATGGCAGTAATGTGATTGTAGTTGATTAGTTTTTGAAAAAAAAAATTAATTTGAGCCAGTTTGAAACTGGAGAGCAGGAGTGACCAGTAACCAACACTTAGAATCTCTCCTCAGATGTACAGTATAATGTTTTAATTGTGATGTCCAAACAGGGTCTGAATTTAGACAGTACTTCTCTTCACCTATAGAAGCAGCATTTTTGGTAAGAACTATAACCTGGCTTCACACAAGTACCAGGCTCAAGACTGTTTACATGTTGCATAAATCCCAGTCTTCCACCACCTTCACTGCAGCGTATTCTGATGAGATTGCAGGTGAATATGGAGGAGTTTATCATTGGCTTGCCAGTCAGCTAAATTTTGAGTACATCCTCAATCTCACCACTGCAGAAGAATCGGGGCCAGTGTTCCCATTAATTTTGCAACGGTGTCAATCGGTAATGCTGGCAGGTTTTGATGTTCTGATGTAGATTTTTGTCACTGGTGGAATCCCAACAGGATTATCCAAGGAGTGAGAGAGAGTTGGAAATATACCATGGGCCTCTTTTGAGTTGGGTGCAAGTAACTGCAATTTAATATTATTTTCCTTGCTTTGTTCAATAATTGGGTAATAACTTGGACTATGTATTGCTATATAGAGTCATAGAGATGTACAGCATAGAAACGGACCCTTCGGTCCAACCCGTCCATGCCGACCAGATATCCCAACCCAATCTAGTCCCACCTGCCAGCACCCGGCCCATATCACTCCAAACCCTTCCGATTCATAGAGCCATCCAAATGCCTCTTAAATGTTGCAATTGTACCAGCCTCCTCCACATCCTCTGGGAGTTCATTCCATACACGTACCACCCTCTGCGTGAAAAAGTTGCCCCTTAGGTCTCTTTTATACCTTTCCCCTCTCACCCTAAACCTATGCCCTCTAGTTCTGGACTCCCCGATCCTAGGGAAAAGACTTTGCCTATTTATCCTATCCATGCCCCTCATAATTTTGTAGACCTCTATAAGGTCATCCCTCAGCCTCAGACGCTCCAGGGAAAACAGCCCCAGCCTGTTCAGCCTTTCCCTGTAGCTCAGATCCTCCAACCCTGGCAACATCCTTGTAAATCTTTTCTGAACCCTTTCAAGTTTCACAACATCTTTCCGATAGGAAGGAGACCAGAATTGCACGCAATATTCCAACAGTGGCCTAACCAATGTCCTGTACAGTCACAACATGACCTCCCAACTCCTGTACTCAATACTCTGACCAATAAAGGAAAGCATACCAAAAACCTTCTTCACTATCCTGTCTACCTGCAACTCCACTTTCAAGGAGCTATGAACATGCACTCCAAGGTCTCTTTGTTCAGCAACACTCCCTAGGACCTTACCATTAAGTGTATAAGTCCTGCTAAGATTTGCTTTCCCAAAATGCAGCACCTTGCATTTATCTGAATTAAACTCCATCTGCCACTTCTCAGTCCATTAGCCCATCTGGTCCAGAGGAGAAAGTGAGGTCTGCAGATGCTGGAGATCAGGGCTGAAAATGTGTTGCTGGAAAAGCGCAGCAGGTCAGGCAGCATCCAGGGAACAGGAGAATCGACGTTTCGGACATAACCTCCTCTTCAGGAATGAGGAAAGTTTGTCCAGCAAGCTAAGATAAAAGGGAGGAGGGACTTGGGGGAGGGGCATCGGAAATGTGATAGGTGGAAAGAGGTCAAGGTGAGGGTGATAGGTCAGACTAGGGTGGGGGCAGAGAGGTCAGGAAGAAGATTGCAGGTTAGGAAGGCGGTGCTGAATTCGATAGATTTGACTGAGACAAGGTGGGGGGGAGGGGAAATGAGGAAACTGGTGAATTTCCCCCCCGACGTGGTCGACGATGCTCTCCACCGCATCGCTTCCACTTCCCGCTCCTCCGCCCTTGAGCCCCGCCCCTCCAACCGCCACCAGGACAGAACCCCACTGGTCCTCACCTACCACCCCACCAATCTCCATGTACAGCGCATCATCCGCCGTCATTTCCGCCACCTCCAAACGGACCCCACCACCAGGGATATATTTCCCTCCCCTCCCCTATCAGCATTCCGTAAAGACCACTCCCTCCGTGGCTCCCTCGTCAGATCCACACCCCCCACCAACCCAACCTCCATTCCCGGCACCTTCCCCTGCAACCACAGGAGGTGCAAGACTTGCGTCCACACCTCCCCCCTCACCTCCCTCCAAGGCCCCAAAGGAAACTTCCATATCCGCCACAGATTCACCTGCACCTCCACACACATCATCTATTGCATCCTCTGCACCCGATGTGGCCTCCTCTATATTGGGGAGACAGGCCGGCTACTTATGGAGCGTTTCAGAGAACACCTCTGGGACACCCGGACCAACCAACCCAACCACCCTGTGGCTCAACATTTCAACTTCCCCTCCCACTCCACCAAGGATATGCAGGTCTTTGGACTCCTCCATCGCCAGACCACAACAAAACGACGGTTGGAGGAAGAGCGCCTCATCTTCCGCCTAGGAACCCTCCAACCACAAGGGATGAACTTGGATTTCACCAGTTTCCTCATTTCCCCTCCCCCCACCTTGTCTCAGTCAAATCCATCGAATTCAGCACCGCCTTCCTAACCTGCAATCTTCTTCCTGACCTCTCCGCCCCCATCCCAGTCTGACCTATCACCCTCACCTTGACCTCTTTCCACCTATCACATTTCCGACGCCCCTCCCCCAAGTCCCTCCTCCCTACCTTTTATCTTAGCCTGCTGGACAAACTTTCCTCATTCCTGAAGAAGGGCTTATGCCCGAAATGTCGATTCTCCTGTTCCCTGGATGCTGCCTGACCTGCTGCGCTTTTCCATCTGGTCCAGATCCTGTTGTAATCTGAGGTAACCCTCTTCACTGTCCACTACACCTCCAATTTTGGTGTCATCTGCAAACTTACTAACTGTACCTCATGCTCGCATCCAAATTGTTTATGTAAATGACAAAAAGTAGAGGGCAAAGTACCGATCCTTGTGGCACTCCACTGGCCTCCAGTCTGAAAAACAACCCTCCACCACCACCCTCTGTCTTCTACCTTTGAGCCAGTTCTGTATCCAAATGGCTAGTTCTCCCTGTATTCCGTGAGATCTAACCTTGCTAATCAGTCTCCCATGGGGTACCTTGTCGAATGCCTTACTGAAGTCCATATAGATCACATCTACCGCTCTGCCCTCATCAATCATCTTTGTTACTTTCTCAGAAAAACTCAATCAAGTTTGTGAGACCTGATTTCCCACGCACAAAGCCGTGTTGACTATCCCGAATCAGTCCTTGCCTTTCCAAATACATGTACATCCTGTCCCTCAGGATTCCCTCCAACAACTTGCCCACCACCGAGATCAGGCTCACTGGTCTATAGTTCCCTGGCTTATCCTTACCACCCTTCTTAAACAGTAGCACCATGTTTGCCAACCTCCAGTCTTTCGGCACCTCACCTGTGACTATCAATGATACAAATATCTCAGCAAGATGCCCAGCACTCACTTCTCTAGCTTCCCACAGAGTTCTCGGGTACACCTGATCAGGTTCTGGGGATTTATCCATCTTTAACCGTTTCAAGATATCCAGTACTTCCTCTGTAATCTGGACATTTTGCAAGATGTCACCATCTATTTCCCTACTGTCTATATCTTCCACATCCTTTTCCACAGTAAATACTGATGCAAAATATTCATTTAGTATCTCCCCCATTTTCTGTGGCTCCACACAAAGGCCGCCTTGCTGATCTTTGAGGGACCCTATTCTCTCCCGAGTTACTCTTTTGTCCTTAATATATTTGTGAAAACATTTTGGATTCTCCTTAATTCTATTTGCCAAAGCTATCTCATGTCCCCGTTTTGCCTTCCTGATTTCCCTCTTAAGTATACTCCTACTTTCTTTGTACTCTTCTAAGGATTCACTCGATCTATCCTGTCTATACCTGACATATTCTTCCTTCTTTTTCTTAACCAAACCCTCAATTTCTTTAGTCATCCAGCATTCCCTATAGCTACCAGCCTTCCCTTTCACCCTGACAGGAATATACTTTCTCTGGATTCTTGATATCTCATTTCTAAAGGCTTCCCATTTTCCAGCCGTCCCATTACCTGCGAAATCTGCCTCCAATCAGCTTTTGAAAGTTCTTGCCTAATACCGTCAAAATTGGCCTTTTTCCAATTTAGAACATCAACTTTTAGATCTGGCCTATACCTTTTCCATCACTATTTTAAATCTAATAGAATTATGGTTGCTGGCCCCCAAGTGCTCCCCCACTGACACCTCAGTCACTTGCCATGCCTTATTTCCCAAGAGTAGGTCAAGTTTTGCACCTTCTCTCGCAGGTACATCCACATACTGAATCAGAAAATTGTCTTCTACGCACTTAAGAAATATTTCTTTTGCAGGAAGAGTAGAAAAGCAGCATATGGTTTAAACAGAGTTTGCAGAACTTGAAGGGGATTTGGGGCCCTGGTACATGACCCTGAGAAAGCTAGTATGCAGGTACAGCAAGTGATTTAGGAAAGGAAAAGGAATGTCACATTTCAAGGGACCTTGAGTACAAAAGTAGGGATGTTTTAATCAGTTGTATGAGGCAATGGTAAGATCGCACTGAGAGTACTGTGTACAATTTTGGTCATCTCATTTAAAAATTGCATACTTGCCTTAGAAGCATCCAAAGAAGGTTCACTGGAATGGGGCAACTATCTTAATTGGACAGATTGGGTGCATATTCATTGGTACCTCAAAGAATCGTAATCGTATGAAACATAAGATCTCAAGAGAACTTGACAGAGTAAATGCAGAAATAATGTTTTTCCTTGTAAGACAAGAGAGATGAGAACTAAGGGAACATTATAAAAATAGGTTTCCCATTGAGGATGGAGATGAGAATTTATTTTGTGTTTTGGAGTGTGGAATTCTCTCCCTCAGAGGGTGGTAGAAGCAAGGTCAGTTAATAAATATTTTATACGGGAGAGGTAACTATATATTTTATTGATAAGGGAGTCAAAACGTGTTGTGAGTTCAGGCCTACATTCCATCCAATTTTTTTTCTCTCGTACATGAAATTTCAAGGTCCATGAATTGTACTGACTTCTGAAACTGCAAGTCAGTGCTGAGAACAGCATTGCTAAAACCAATCAGTCAACATGGGCCTAGAGGGAACATCAGTTGACTCCAAAGATGTGCAGCTCATTGGATTTGCCATGCTAAATTGCCACATAGTGTCCAGGGATGTGCAGGCTTGGGGGTTGGCCATGGGGAATGCAGGGTTACAGGGATAGAGTAAAGGGGGTGGGTCTGAGTGGGATGGTCTTCGGGGGGGGGGGTCAGTATGTACCAAATAGCCTGCTTCTACACTGCAAGAATTCTATGAGACGCTTGGCACCGGTCATCCATGATCTTATCGAGGAGGCAAATGACCATGCTCGAATATCAAAGGTCAATCCTTGACCAATACAAATCAGGGCAGGACTTAATGGGACATCTAATGGTGAGATCCTGGGGGTGTTGCCGAACAGAGACCTTGGGGTGCAGGTTCATAGTTCCCTGAAGGTGGAATCACAGGTAGACAATGTAATGAAGGAGGCATTTGGTATGCGCTTGCCTTTATTGGTCAGAGTCAAGAGAGTGGTGCTGGAAACGCACAGCAGTTGAGGCAGCATCCTCAATCGACATTTCCGGCATAAGCCCTGCATCAGGAATGAGGCTTGTTGGTGAGGGGGAGGGGGGAAGCTGAGAGGTAAATGGGAGGGTGGGGTTGGATGAGAGAGGAAGGTGGCTTGGAATGCAATCGGTAGATGAAGGTGGGGATGAAAGTGATAGGTCAGAGAGGAGGGTGGAGCAGATAGGTGGTAAGAAAGATGGACAGGTAGGACAGTTCAATAGGGTGGTGCCGAGTTGGAAGGTTGGATCTGGGATAAAGTGGAGGGGAAACGAAAAAAACTGGTGAAATCCACACTGATCCCATGTGGTTGCAGGGTCCCGAGGCGGAAGATGAGATGTTCTTCCTCCAGGTGTCAGGTGGTTAGGGATTGACAATGGAGGAGGCCCAAGACCTGTATGTCCTTGGTGGAATGGGGGAGAGGAGTTGAAATGTTCAGCCACAGGGTGTTGGGGTTGGTTGGTGTGGGTGTCCCAGAGATGTTCTCTGAAATGATCCACAGGTTGGTGTCCTGTCTCCCCAATGTAGAGGAGACCACATTGGATGCAATGGATACAGCAGGTGACATGTTATCTTCCACTTCCTGCACCTTTGCCCCTGAACCCCACCCCTCCAATTGCAGCAAGGACAGATCCCACCCCCCCCCACCCACGCCTATCCCCCAGTTCCCAGTCCTAACCTTCGACCCCATTAACTTCCAGATAAATCACATCATTTTCCACCACCTAGAGATATATTCCCCCCCACACCCCTATCTGCATTTGAGAGACTGGTCCCTCTGCGACTCCCTTGTCAGATCCATGCCCCCCCACCAGCCTGCACCCCACTCTTGGCACCTTCCCCTGCCAATGCAAGAAGTGCAAAACTGTACCCACACCTTCCCCATTACCTCCATCCAAGGCCCCAAAAGATCCTTTCCCATCCGACAGAAATTTACATGTACTTCAACACACATCATCTACTGCACCCATCGCACCTGATGTGGTCTCCTCTCCACCGGGGAAACAAGATGCCAACTTGTAGATCATTTCCGAGAACATCTCTGGGACACCTGCACCAACCAACCCCACCACCCCATGGCCGAACACTTCAACTCCCCCTCCCACTCCACCAAGAACACGCAAGTCCTAAACTGCCTCCATTGCCGATCCCTAACTATCCAGCCTGGAGGAAGAACCCCTCACCTTCCACCTTGGGATCCTGCAACCACATGGGATCAATGGGGATTTCACCAGTCTGCTCATTTCCCCTAGCCCCACTTTATCCCAGTCGCAAGCCTCCAACACCTCTCTGCCCTCTTGACCTGACCATTTCTCTTCCCACCTTTCTGCTCCACCCTCCTCACCAAACCCTCACCATGTTCCCCTCACCTTCATCGACCTATCACATTCCCAGTGAACTTCGCCCCAGCCTCACCCCACTCCCGTTTATCTCAACACCCTGGCCCCCAAGCGTCATTCCTGATGAAGAGCTTATGCCCGAAATGTCGATTCTCCTACTCCTCGGATGCTCCCGGACCTGCTGTGCTTTTCCAGCACCACACTCTTGACTCTGATCTCCAGCATCTGCTGTCCTCACTTTCTTACCTTTATCGATCAGAGCATTGAGTTACAGGAGTTGGGAGATCAAGCTGCGGCTGCATAGGACATTGGTTCAGCCACTTTTGGAATATTGCATTCAATTCTTGTCTCCCTGCTACAGAAAAGATTTTGTGCAACTTGAAAGAGTTCAGTAAAGATTTGCAAGGATGTTGCCAGGTTTGGAGGATTTGAGCTACAGGGAGATGCTGAATAGGTTGTAGCT
This sequence comes from Chiloscyllium plagiosum, assembly GCF_037043375.1. Classification (NCBI taxonomy): domain Eukaryota; kingdom Metazoa; phylum Chordata; class Chondrichthyes; order Orectolobiformes; family Hemiscylliidae; genus Chiloscyllium; species Chiloscyllium plagiosum. Next base: position 22,201,983 of record NW_028270171.1, read on the forward strand.
GTTTTCCCTGGAGCATCAGCGGCTGAGGGGTGACCTTCGAGGTTTATAAAATTGGGAGGAGAATGGAATGGGTGAATAGTTAAGGTCTTTTCCCTGGGGTGGGGTAGTCCAGAACTACAGGGCAGAGGCTTAAGGTGAGATGCAAAAGGTTTAAAAGGGACCTAAGGGGCAACATTTTCACGCAGAGGGTGGTGCGTGTGTGGAATGAGCTGCCAGAGGAAGTGATGGAGGCTGGTACAATGACAGCATTTAAAAGGCATCAGGATGGATATATGAATAGGAAGGAATTAGAGGGATATGGACCAAATGCTGGCAATTGGGACTAGATTAATTTAAGATATCTGGTCAACATGGACGAGTTGTTCCAAAGGGTCTGTTTCTATACTGTATAGCTCCATGACTTAAGGTCATTAAATTTTCCAAGGCTCTGGGTAGGAGCAGTGGGGTGGGGCTAATTGGATAGCTCTTACAAAGACCTTCACTGGCATGACGGGCTGAATGTCTTGTGTTGCATCATCCCCAGGGGTAGGTTGAGTCATTGCCGCCTTCACAGTTTTCTTGGAATGCAATGTACTTGTACTTTGTTCTTTGGGTTCTGGTGGAAAGAATAATTGACACGTTGTCCTTGTGCACCATTTGGAACAGTGACTGTCAAGGAGAAAATGGAGATGCTTTCTTCATTGGGTGTCTCTCTCTTTGCTGGAAAGTGAAGAATTCTTAATGAGCTTGCTTCCCTGCAAGCAGTAACTTTTATCTAGTCTGCCACTCTCTTTATAAAACCATGTTATGTAGCGTATGTGTTTTGAACGGTTTTGCTCATTAAATAAACTGACGAAAATTAGATGCCAAGCCAAAGGAGACAATAAGATGATTAACTAATAGCTTGTTGGAAGAACTGGATTTTTAGAGTGTTGCAGGATGGCTAAACATTTCTGGGATGGAGTTGTAAAATGCAAGACAGCTGAAAGCACAGGTGCTAACTTTGATGTGAAGCAGAAGGGATACAATAAGCGGCAAAAGCAAAGGAGATCTGGGAATTGTGGGGCTGGAAGAGTAATGGAGGGATTTAATTGGTGGAAACTTCTATCTGCTTTCTGTGCCCTGCCTTATTATAGAAGCATTTAGCCAACTTTAGAGTTAAATCTCTGCCATTCTCATGGAATGGACCCCAGTGTTATAGTGAATGGCAGAAATTTTCCCCAGGATAAGGTGTTCCATTTGTATTTTAACGTCTCTTACATCAGTGATCTATATGTAACATAGCATGGGGTAAACTTTCTACATGAGTTGTCACCATCAGTTACATAAGCAAATAGAAACAAGGAAGGAAGGAGACCAAATCCTCAGGTTGAGACAGAGCAACCCAATGTGACTGTCCTTCCAACTGTGGCCTTTTCAGAATAACACTGACGATAGTACCGGAGCAAGACAAATCTTAAGATAGTTGGAATTGAAGAGTGAGAGTTTGGGTTTTAGCAATCAAGCTTGAGTGGCATGAGGGATCGGGAGGAAAGAGGGTGTGGAGCCAAGCCAGTATTTTTTATCTCTGGCAACCGTCTAATGAAACGGCATTTAGTTCTTGTGCCTCGTGTAACGTGGCTGGGAGTTAAACTGCAGTGAGGCAGCTTCCATTGTTCCATTTGAAGGCTGCAACTTTTTAGAATGGGTTAAGGAACCTGGAGGTAATTACAGTTCGTGGTGACAGTTCAGCTGATAGCTTGGCTCCACACCCTCTTTCCTCCCGATCCCTCATGCCACTCAAGCTTGATTGCTAAAATCCAAACTCTCACTCTTCAATTCCAACTATCTTAAGATTTGTCTTGCTCCGGTACTATCGTCAGTGTTATTCTGAAAAGGCCACAGTTGGAAGGACAGTCACATTGGGTTGCTCTGTCTCAACCTGAGGATTTGGTCTCCTTCCTTCCTTGTTTCTATTTGCTTATGTAACTGATGGTGACAACTCATGTAGAAAGTTTACCCCATGCTATGTTACATATAGATCACTGAGGTAAGAGAAGTTAAAATACAAATGGAACACCTTATTCTGGGGAAAATTTCTGCCATTCACTATTTGCATTGATGTAAATAAGTGCAGAGTAGGAATATTCTCTCTTCACTCCCTGCATGCTCCCTCAGTTGCCTGACTGAACTTGTATCCTCGAGAAAATGTACCTGATACATTTCTCTAACAGTCTTGCCAAAAGAAAATCCAATTATATTGCCAAGTGCTTATCACTATCTGACTTGACTTATTTTTTTTCCCTTTCTTTTGCAGCTATTGGGCGATTGTGTGAGAAATGTAAGTATTTTTTGTGCCTTGATTTTCTTTTTATTTTGTTACCATTTTTCTTTTTTTGCAGTCTGCTGTTCCTCTGCATGTTTTTGCCTAATTGGACACATTGGCAAGTGGGTGACTGGGTCTTTATGGCTCCTAATGAGTTTGTTTCTCAAACTGCAGGAGAGGACAAAGTGCGCAGAAAGCAAAAGGCACAGCTTCACATTCCAGGTCGCTGATCTGGCATAAACCTGCTGAAAGTTTGTGACAGTCATCGGTGACCCAAATCATGAGCTGTTAACAGTTAGGTCTGTTTTTAAAAAAAGTTAAAATTCTCTTTTCAAGAGAATAATAGAAAACAATCTAATGAGTCTCATTATTGGTTCATTACCCCCTTCATAGAAAAATGTACTGTATTCGTTTTGAATGTGGCAAATGTCTGTGGGGTGTGGGAAGATTTCCAACATATCCTGAGGGAATGAAATGTGCTGATGTGTTGCTTTTTAATGAATGGGTCAGATTTTACAGCCACAGAAACACTTAGATACTCTCAAATACACTGTATTTAATTATCTTTCCAACTCCCCCTTATCACAACCAAAAGTCCCAGCTTTCAATTATAAAAGCCCTAAACATTGTGGCTGTTCTCAGTGTTCCCATCGCTTCAGTCCCCAGGCAGCCCTGTCCTTTGTCCCTACTGTGTTTTTTGTTCAAGGAACCTATATTACACTGTACATCATGACCCTGTCACTCCTCACCAGGTCTGGCATTGCATCTTTTCTAAACGCCACTGCACAATTTGCCTAGCTCTGTTTGTAATAGCTGCCCTATCCTTCCCCTTTGTTTCATCATGCAGCAACTTCAAAACCTACCTGCTTTACTGTGCTCGTATCTGCCTTCCCTAACACTTCCTAATGTTGATGTCGTCTCAGCATTTACCCTGCAAAGCCCCCTCTGCATCTTCATATGTTCCTCTTTCTCTTCACCCTCCCAACCTTGTACCCCCTTGCTTCAGTAAAACATTGTCTGCTTTTATTAACATTTTCTACTAAAAGTAAATCATTTCTTTTGCATGATTTTGTGCATCCTGGTTTTCCTGAGTTGATTTATTAAAATGCTTTTTTTTTTAAAAGTGCCCCAATCCAATGCTGCTTCACTACCCCTGCTTGAATGAATCCTATTTTTAAAAAAATTTATTCCACTCATTCTTTATTTATGGTGTTAATTACATTTTTTGGATAACGTGTATGTGCTCTTTTAGCTGAGGCTGCAAACAGCTGAGTTTGCTCAACATTTTCTTCCCCCTCCCACAGTGAGTTGCAGCTCTAGCTGAAACTTGGTACTGCACTTTTTAAAAAACTATCGTCAAGTCCTGTTACTTATTTCTCAGGGATAAACAAATGACCGGGACTGTACAGTTAATGTTTCGAAATAAAATAGCACAGGATGATTACTTATTTACGACTGCTACTTTCAACTGTCTGTGGAGTATCCTTATCTATCATTCCTCTTGGTGTGTTTTGGCATTGTCATGGGACTTCACTATTGGCTTCTTTTTTATTCCTGCTTATCTACCTGCCACCTGTCTGGCCCATGTCACTTCCAATTGAAATTGTACTGATAGCTCATTGCTTGAGTGGGGGAGGGGCAGGAATTTGCAATTGAACACTGACAGCCGATGAATAGGAAGCGCTGTGGCAGATGAACCTCAAATTGGACAAGTGTGAGATTACCTGCTTTGAAGCTTAAAAGATCAAGCAGAATGTTTTCCGAAAGCTGATTTGGGAGCCCAGCAAACATCATTTAATACTTGCATTTACAGAGAAAACAGGCATAGGAATAGGCCATTTGGCCCTTCGAGCCTGCACCACTGTCCAATACGATCATGGCTAATCATGCAACTTCAGTATCCCACTCCCACTTTCTCTCCGTACCCCTTGATTCCCTTAGCCACATCTAGCTTCCTCTTGAATGTATCTAGCAAATTGGGCCCAGCAGCTTTTTGATTAGATTTCCCTACAGTGTGGGAATAGGCCATTCAGCCCAACAGGTCCACAACAAACCTCCGAAGAGTAATCCACCCAGACCCATTTCCCTCTGACTAAAACACCTAACGCTATGGGCAATTTAGCATGGCCAATTCACCTGACCTGCACATCTTTCGATTGTGGAGGAAACCAGAGCAACCAGAGGAAACCCACGCAGACACTGGGAGAATGTGCAAACTCTACACAAGACAGTTACCCAAGGCTTGAATCGAATCTGGGTCACTGAGGCAGCAGTGCTAACCACTGAGTCACTGTGCCACCCTCTTTGTGGTCAAGAATTCCACAGGTTTGTTGGGCAGATCCCTAATATAAGTTAGAAAGCTAGTGTGCCATGGCCTTTATTTCCAGAGGTCACTGGATCACACAGGGAGGATGTTGTACTGAACTTTAGTCAAGCTCGGGGAGACAACTTAAATAGTGATTATATCACTGGTCTAGCAATCCAGAGGCACAGAGTAATGCTCTGGCAGACCTGGGTTCAAATTCCACAACAGCAGCTGCTGGATTTTACATTCAATCAATAAGGGATGTAAAGTCAGCCATCTGTATTGGTGAATGAAATGACCATTGTGCCATAAATGCCCATCAGGTTCATTGTCCTTCAGAGAAGGAAATTTACCATCCTTACCCATTCTGGCCTGGATGTGACATCAGACCAATGTGATTGACTATTAATTGACTATGACAACTTCAGAGGGCAAGAGTTAAAGGGGGAGAAAAATGATTTGCCATACTGCATTCAGTTTTTGGCAACAGGAAGGGTATAGTGGCCTTGGCGATGATGCATCACATTCAGACCAGAATGAAAGAAGCCAAGAGTGTCTAATTATGAGAACAGATTGGGTAAGGTTGGCTTTTAATCTTCTGAGTATCAGATAGTCGATGTTTTAAACATGAAAATCATTTTTGGAGAATAAATTGAGAGAAACTGCTTCCTCTGACAGAGAAACTAAGAATGAGGCAAAGCACTTTTGAAATTAAAGCTGGACCATTTTAAGAGAGGAATCCAGAAGTGCTTTTCATTACAAGACCAATAGAAATATGGAATGTCCAACCTCAGACATGAATACTGGGTCAATTGAAGAGTGCACAACTGAGACTGAGAGGTGAGGTATCAGATTATGGACTTGTGGTTCAGAATGGCATTTTTTTTTTTAAATGGTGAAACAAGACTGGAAAGACCATGCTGGGAAATTGTGAGGGGCATACTGGAAGTTTTCTAACAGTCAGATTAGAGTAAGTAATTTATGTTAAAAGTTTGGGCCAACACTTAATGTTTTATTGTCCTTCAGCTAAACGTCAAAGAGACTCAATCCACCCTGTTCGATTATTTAGCTGAATGTTGAAAACTTTACTGATCAATTTTTAACTAAATAGGATGCTACCGTGAAATATTGGCCAAATGTCATCAATCAGTAGCACACACAATAGGGCGCAGTTGTGTTGATAATAGATAATTGATATAATACTCATGGTACATCCGCACTGAATTACTTCGTACTTGAAAAGTGAGGTTGTGCTGTGTAGCTGCAAGTCTTTTTCTTTGGACCCAAGTTGCATTTTGTAAGATTGACTGACTGGTGCTTCTTGCCAAGTGTTGTCCCATAGGAAGTGGCACGTTCTCCGGTACATTACTGAAGTGATTGTACCAAGTAATCTTGACTGTTGGCATGAGTGCAAAAAGCCACAGCTCAACCTGGCCCATATCTTCATACCTGCTTATCAGTGCGCACAGATGCACAATCCTGGTTCATGGCATTGAGATTGAGAGTTAGCATTCTATTACTGCTGTCACTCTGACTAAAGATCATTGCTGCATTGTAATTGGATTTATTTAATGTACTGATTGAGCCAATTTCAGCCTTCAAGTGAAGCAGTGTCTTTTGAATTTGTATTGCTATTATAAATTCCTGTGCCCATATCTGTAAGAATATTTTTGAGTGAACTAGTTCATGGCACCCTCCCGTCTATGCTGCAATGATTCCATGTGACATAGATGGCACTGACAGGGTTTACAGCTGAATTTATAGTACTGCGAGTGGACAGTTAGTAGATGCAGACACTTTTGAAATCCTATAGGTTATAGCAAAAATCTCATTTGTTCTTGTGCAGACTATGTTAATGTGTGGTTGTTTTCTATCACCAGATAACTGTCGTTTGTGATTTTTTAAAAAATGTTATTCATGGGTTGTGGGTGTTGCTGGCTAAACTGGGATTCATGCCAATCCATAATTCTTTAGAAGATGATAATGAGCTGTCGTCTTGAAAAACTGCAGTCATGTGATCTAGGTACACCTAGAGTGCTGTTCTGAAGGGAGTTCTGGGACTTTGACCCATTGACAGTGAAGTAATGGCAACCTACTTCCAATGTGTGTGGTTAAGGGGGAAACATGCAGGTGGTCCCTTATGTCTCTTACCCTAGTCTTGGTTTTGGAAGGTGCTGTCTAAGGATTCTTTGTGAGATGTTACAGATGTTATGAAACTCTCAGTTAGCACATGGGTGCAGCAGCTACTCAGGAAGGTTAATGGAATGTTGGCCCTTATTTTAAGGGAGTTGGAGTATAATGAGGGAAGTCTCACTGCATATGTACGAGGGGCAGGTGAGACCACATCTGGAGTAGTATGGGCAGTTTGGTCCCCTTATTTAAGTTAAAATATTGTTTTTGTTGGAGATAGTTCAGAGAAGGTTCATTAGGATGATCCCTGGTGTAAAGTGATTGTCTTATAAGCAAGAGTTGAACAGATTGCAACTTGACTCATTGCAGTTTAGAAGAATGAGAGGTGATCTCATTGAAACATGTAGTCATTTCTCTGTATCTGCGAGGGCTACATTACTGCGAATCTTTGCAAATAACAAAATTTAAGATGCAGAGCTTATTTAAAGGTATGTTAAAAATCACAGGTATGTGATTTTTGTTTCTTATGTTTTAACGCAGATAGGCAAATTTGTGATTTTTGAGGATGCAGCAGATTTACTGTATAGGATTCTTTAGGGGCTTCACAGAGTAATTGTTGAGAGGCTGTTACTCCTCATGGGAGAGTTTAGAATCACAGGGCATAGTCTTAGAATAAAGGTGCACCAATTCAAGACTGAACTGAGGAATTTTCTTGAGGTTTGATGGTCTTTGGAACTCATTACCATGGAGAGCTGTGGGGTCAGAGTCTAGATTAGATTAGATTCCCCTTCAACCCAACAAGTCCACACCGACCCTTCGAAGAGTAACCCACCCAGACCCATTTCCCTCTGACTCATGCACCTAATGCTATGGGCAATTTAGAATGGCCAATTCACCTAACCTGCACATTTTTGGACTGTTGGAGGAAACCGGAGCACCAGAGGAAACCCACGCAGACACGGAGAGAACGTGCAAACTCCACACAGTCAGTTGCCCGAGGTCGGAATTGAACCTGGGTCCCTGGTGCTGTGAGGCAGCAGTGCTCACCACTGAGCCACCGTACTGTCCTTTTGTGCATTTAAGGCTTATGCAGCTCGACCCTTGGGTTAGATAGAGGGTTAAGGGGAACGGCCAGAAAAGTAGACGAGAGTTGTGTCAGAACCACAATGATCCTATTGAATGGTGGAGCAGGCTCAGGACCTCCTGGTCCTGTAGTGTATCTTGGAGATGGTGCTCACTGCATGTCGGTGGTGGAGAGTGGGAATGTTCAAGATTTTAGATGAGGTGCCAATCAAATGAGCTGCTTTGTCCAAATCTTATCAAGCTTGGAGTATTGTTGAATGTGTACTCAACCAGGCAAGTGGACAGTATTCCAGGCGTGTGTTTTTTGATGAGGACACAAGGGTTAATGATCTGCTTTTCTTTGAGTTACAATTGAAAAGACAATATCTGTGTACAACTAAGTAGTCCCCCGTACCCATGGGGATATGTTCAAAGAAGCCCGAAACCATGGATAGGAGCAAACCCACTCATTTAAATGGGAAATTTACCTTCCCAGCAGCCGCTGGTCCCTGGTTCTAGAATGTTCCCTGTAATGTGTTTGGGTTATGGTAAACCACAGGTAACTGAAACTGCAGTAGCAGGACCCACAGATATGGGAGGGGTCACCCTGTATACTGTTATTTTACACCAGTGCACCCTTCATTTTGATTGGTCCCATACTGTGGAACTCCATTCCTCTGTCTTCCTCTCCTGTTTTAAGATATTCCTGAAAACTAACATCTTTCACTGAATTTTTAGGTGTGACGTAGAGGGTAGTGCTCTTAGCATCAAGTCAGGAAGATGTGGCTTCAAATTCCACTCTGGGACCTAAGTATGCAAGTCAAAAGTTGACACTCCAATGGCTTTACTGAGAGTGTGCTTCACAGTTGGGGTACTGTCTTTTGGTGCGATGTTAAACTGCAGCGCTATCTTCACTTTTGGGTGGATGTAAAAGATCTCCCATTGGGAAGAAGAAAGGGGGTTATTCACCCTGTGTCCACATAAGTATGAATCCCTTCATATTACAAAAACAGATTATTTGATCATTTATCACGTCGCTATTTGTGGGATCTTACTGTGAGCTAATTGACTGCTACATTTCCTAGATTACAGCAGCGTATACACTTCAAAGAGTACTTCATTTAGTGTAAAGTGCTTTGGGGTATCCTGTCGTCATCAAAGACCTATACGAATGCAATTCATTTCCTGATGCCTTTGATCATTTGCACTAATCTCTAATGAAGCCTAATGTTGCATTTAATCTGAACATTTCTTGAAGCATAATGAGAAGCTTTACTATGCTGTCGAACACTTTCCCATAGCTGGTAACTTCATGCCGTTCCTGGTAGCATCACTGAGTGGATGTGACCACTGGAGTAATCATGACCTCAAGAAAGTCAAAAGAACTGTATGTTAGCCGTGAATGGTTTTATTTTTGTTTTCTAGTTCCCTGTCTTTTCTGGCTCCTCTCGCTTTCCTCATCAGGCATAGCTAGGACCAGGAAGCATCTTTTTGCAGAGTTCAAAACCAGGATACATCTTTCATTCTCCACATGGTAATTTTGAATTTTTTTTTGTTAAATACTTGTCCCAATTTCCTCATAGAATGAAAGATTTTTTTTTCCAACCTTAAGTACCTTTTCTGGGTGTACCCCTCCTGACACTTGTCTTACATACTGAGTAGGGGAAAGTTAATGATAGGCTTAAACCCTCCATTGCTTTCTGTGAATACCAGAGCAAGGAGAGAGAGGAAAGGGCGTGCATTTTTATCGAACCTGTGTGGCCTCGACCTACCAAAGCATTTTAAGTCAACGAAGTACTTTGGAGCTGTAGACACTAATGTAATGTCAGAAATGCAGCAATCAATGTATGCATGGCGATGAGAATGAAAGAACATTCCTTTTATCTTTTGGTTGAGTGTTAATTATTGGTCAGGGATTAGCTTCACTTTTGTTAACAGCTGGTTCATCAGTGAAATAAAAGTAGGAAACACTGAATGATCTGGCAGCTTTTACAGAGAGAGAGTTAATATTTCTGGTATCTCATTTGAGTTCGCTGCACTGTCTCACCAACTGTCTGATCTCCAGTAAATAGTTGACGGAAGGCATTGCAGAGTTACTCAGTCCTGTCCTGCCCTGAGTTGCATTCACAAGTGTGTGATTTCAAGTGGGAGCCAAGGCTACTTTTTTATTTCCTCAGCTCGATATTGATCTTTGTTAGAAAACTAACTCCACTGCCCTTTGCTTAACTTGACTTAGTGTGTGGTCTGTTCACTTACAGGTCTGTCTTTCACCATTTTGTTTTGCATGGAAATGCACATGATGTTTTACAGGCAAGAACTTGCAATTTGGCCTGTGCTGAACCTTCCAGGTCGCATGAAACCGATCGGAACCTTTCTGACCTGTTAGTGCTTATGTATGGATGATTGGTTGTTATTTTACTAACTCTTCCAATGTTCCGCCTATTAGTTCGACATCCACTCTTTAGCTGGTGAGACCTTTCATTGCCATACTGCTGGGAGATACCGGCTATCAGATGAAATCTTAAACCAAGGCCCTGTTTATTCTCCCCAGTATACAGAAAAATGTCATTTGAAGACTTGCAGGAATTTTCTTCAGGCCTCCTGCGTAACATTTGGCCCAAACCATCAGGTCTTCAAAAAAAAACACACTGATTATCTGGTCAGTCATCTTATTCTGTTTGTGGAACCTAACTGTGTGCAAATTGTGTGCTTGTATTTTCGAGTAATTTATTGGCTGTGAAGTGCATTAGGCTGTCATGAGGATGTAAAGGGTACAGTATAAATGTAAGTTTGTCCTTCCTCCCTCCCTCCCTCCCTCCCTCATTGTCTAAAGAAATGGGCTGGCAATCTCTTTTAGCTTCTCTGTGTTTGACTGTTTGATGGTGAGTGAGTGTTTCAGTTTCCCTTATTGTCCAGAGCATGGAGGGAGGCAAACATTCTGAAAATTGGACCAAGAAAGTATTATTATGTTTTTGTGATGCATTGCAAGTCACTAGCATTTGGCGAACAAAAACAAAACTTCATTCAAGCTAGCAGTGTTCTTGTTTTTCTAAGTTCCGTCATCTAATTACTACACAGAAAGCTTGATTCACTGGTTCCTGTACCACCGCCAGATAGATTACCATTTCTCTTGACGGATGCAATTGAAGCTCAGGCTGACTTTGTGGAAAATCTGGGCTATGTTCCACTGTTATAGCATCAATCTGTGGGGATTGAGTCTGTCCCTTGAGTAAATGTTCCTTTTAGAAATTGGCTGGCAAACAGTCTGCCTGGCACCAGGGAGTGGGTATATGTGCCATGGGAATCCAGGCTCTGAAGATGGTCCCACAAGCAATGGATACAGTCAGGCTCTTTTTATTCTGTTTTTGCTTTTAGTGGCTGCAAAATCTGACCTGAGTTAGATTGGACTGTACCATTTCCTCCGCATCCCTTGTATCTTCTATCAGCCATTGGCTCTGTTCCCATCTCATGCTGCAACCCCTGACCCCTCAAACTACTGATGCAGATACTGTACAGCTTTCTGTCTGTCAAACTCAAGGTCATTTTCATTTTTGTAGACTGCACCGCCACTTCCCGTTCTCCTATTCTGTTATCTCTGTCTGTGAATCATTCCCCTCGCACCTACATTTGCCAACTGCTTTTATCCCTTCACCTCATAAACAGCAGCCAGCCATTATCCCATGCTCTCTAGTGTAGTGAAAGCAGCTGTACAAACCCAAGTGTGTTCACATAGGACGACTTTGTAGATTTCTTCAGTGCAGCAATCTCCGGTAAATGAGGCAGAACCGGTCTGCTACAAGCTTCTGATCAGGTCAAGGGGAGTTAACCTTCTCAATTACCAACAGTGAAAGCTGCACAGGCAGTTATACAGGGACAAGATAAAATTTGGGGCGGGGGGGGGCAAATTCTAACCTTTTACATACCTGCCTTGTCTGTCTCACAGGTATGTTTTGAAGGACAAAAATAGAGGAAAATTACTGCAAAATGGAAGAGCAAAGTGCAATGGCAGTAAATATTGGCTGAAGTCCCTTGATTTTGTACAGTTCCCAATCATAAGGCTACATGACAAAGGAGTTAAAGGTAATGGACAGGAAAGTAGAGGCCACAATCTTATCAAATTGCAAAGCAGGCTCAAGTGGGTCAAATGACCTGCTCCTGCCCAAATTCGTATCTTCACTTATTAGAACGTGCGAGTCCGGGATGAAGTCAGCCCATTTCTACTTCCTTGTAAGTGCCATTTGTGCATTCAGGGAGTGTTGGTGAGAAATTTCTTGAGGCATCTTGTGGATTTTCAGAATGTACACATAGCAGATTTCTGAAAGTACAATTCACGAAAGCAATGTATGTGGAAATTACAATTGGCAGATGCACTCCAGATGCTGATCCCTGCAGGGCGCTGTATGTCAAAGGAAGAAAAGATGCGATTTTTGATGCTGTTCACATTTTCTGATTGACTGGAAAGCCTTCGGGGGCAATGTATTGCTTTTTGAACTGCTTTATGGATAAAAATGGTGGCCTCACCGCATCCAGGAATAAGATGAATGACTACTTAATTTTTCTGGTTGAGAGAAGAATGTTAACCAGAACACCAGGCCCAGCTGCTCCGTGCTGTTTGGTTTTATACATCGACATGAATGGACTGAGTTTCTGATTAACCCCTGTTGACCAACATTACCCTTTGGGTGTTCACTAGTTTGAAAGATTGCAGGGTAGGAGGTAGAATATACAAGGAAAGAAACGTGAGTGTGCTGGGGACACTTGTCTGTTCTTTATGCTGATGGTGCTGCCATAGGAATTGCCTTTGACTCTAAGTCAGAGAATATAGATGCACAAAATAAGAGAACAGGAAAAAGCAAAGAAAAGCAGTATGCATCAAAATATATGGACCCACGGATACTCGCGCAAAGACATACAAGCATAACATGGTTAAGTCGTAACAGAAGTTGGTCAAATAGCTTTTTAATTTATTCACTTCTGGGATGTGGGTGTCACTGGCTGAGCCAGCATTTATTGCCCTGTCCCTAGAGAAAGTGAGGGTGAGCTGCCTTCTTGGGCTGACCCACAATGCCCTAAAGGAGGGAATTCCAGGATTTTGACCCAGTGACCGTGAAGGACTGGTGAGATATTTCCAAGTCAGGGATTTTGAGTGGCTTGGGGAACTTGCAGAGGGGTGGTGTTAACATATATCTGCTGCACTCCTTCTTGACGGAGGTGGTCGTGGTTTTGGAAGGTGCTGCCTGTGGATCTTTGAATTTCTGCAATGCATCTTGTAGGTAAGTACACACTGCTGCTGCTACTGAGGTAGTGAATGCTTGTGGATGTAGAACCAATCAAGGAGGCTGCTTTGTCCTGGATGATGTCAAGCTTCTTGTGTTGTTGAGGCTGCACTCATCCAGGCAATTGGGGAGTATCCATCACACTCCCGACTTGTGCTTTGTAGATGGTGGACAGGTACTGGGAGTCAGGAGTTATTACTTGCCGCAGTATTCATAGCCTCTGACCTGCTCTTGTAGCCAGAAGAGTCATTGATAAGAGATTATTGGAGTCAGTAAAGGAGAAATGAAAGGCATGTACTACATGAAGAATGTCTGAACGCCTGAAAGAGGTGAGGAATGAAGGTATTATCAGTGTAAAGACCTAATCTGTTAAGAGAGCAAGCTTTGTGGTTCTGGTTCTCTTGGAGAAGAGAAAGCAGCTTCCGGACCTCTGGCATAAGGCCGTTTGCAAGTACCATATTGTGACAAGGTCTTTTATATGGATATGTCATTTCTGGGGTTAAAACAAACAGAAATGCCACAGAAATAGGAAAGTGCCTCATCAGAAGAATTAGCTTTTAGTTTTCATCTGACGAAGCAGCTGACCAGTCTGTAATTCTCTGTCGGACATGCTCTCCAATTCTCTAGTGTTGTTTGTTTAGCAATACTGCTGATGGAAACAGCAGTACGCTGGATTGCTCTGGAAATCCTTGGAATGCAGCGATAGAAAATTTCACTCTTCAAGTGAAGGGGCTAATTTAAAAAAAAAATACATACATTGAAAGTTGGGAAACTGTCTAGCTGATTAATAGACCATTGAGAAACCACTAACACAACTTGCCCTTTTGTTTTCTCTGGATATGGAGACAAGCAGCTGATCTGCTCCGAGACCTCTGAAGTGCCGGAGTCTAATCTAGATTTAATCCATCAGGAACTGCAGGTAGTGATGCCCTGGTAACACGTTTTTGAGGTCAGGGTTTCAGCATTTTGACAGCCGAAATCTGCATCCTTCCACCCCATGTTTCTGGGTGGCCTTTGAATCAGGAAACTGTGGGGTCAGCCTCCACTCTGCAACCTATTGTCAAAAGTACTTTGATTAAGGTGAGATGTTAACCCAAACTTTCTTCTGCATTTTTGGCCAACATAAAATATATCATGGTAGTACTATGTTTAAAAAAAGTAGAGTTCTTATTGTTCTATCCACTGTTAATGCCATCAGCTAAGACATTAGCTGGAATTTATTGTTTGTGGGATCTTACTGTATGGAAATTGCCTCAGTTTGCGTACATAATATTGCTGCCTCTTTAGCTATGAAGAAATTCGGGCTATCTTCAAGATATTTGGTGTGCTATGTGCCTTTCCTATTCTTTTTCTGCGTGCCTGCTCTTACATGTTTGCAGCTTGCAAGTGGCCTGAGGCAGAAGCCCTGTAGTAATGGTCCAGTCAGGCAGTTTGGAGGCTGGAATACAAATCTGATTAGTTGTTTCCATGGATGCTGGTTGCACTCGCTTGTAGTGAGAATAACATCTTTAAATACAAGAGAAGCACCTTGGAGAAATGGGGCTTATAATCCAGGGCAACATCAGAGTTGCAGAGAATGAGTTACAATTTGTGATTGGGCGATTGGACATTGCTCCTCAATTTATAAACTGTAAAAATCCAAAGGATGACTCAAGGCTGTAACGAGTTAGTGAAGGCCCTGAGAAGTAATAGCAGCCAGTGCAATAAGTTTTGACTTAACCTAAGATTTAATGTAAATTAGCAGCAAGTTATTACAGTGCTGTTTGCACAAGTTGAGGAATCTGATTCAGTCTTCCAAGGAGCTAACATCATACGCAATGAACTGAATAGCCTCCTGTATCATCAACCGAGGGGCACGAGACCAGCTTAGAATTGCCTTTTGGAATTTCAGAGGAAGGAAAGAAAGTTATTGGAAGATGCATGTTGCTACTTGGGGCTGATGTTGGACTTGTTGATTGGGTTGGTGTCCTTGAAGCGAATTGTTTCTAGTCTTGTTTAAATGGTTTAAAATTGAAAAATCTGAGTTTAATCAACTGATGGAATCAACCTTAAACATATAAAAACTGCATGTGCTGCAAATTGTCTTAAACATATGGGTGAAAATGGAATAGTGTAGGTTAGATGGGCTTCAGAATGTTCACAGGTCGATGCAACATCGAGGGCCAAAGGGCCTGTTCTGTGTGGTAATGTTCACAATGGTAGAGAGGGTTGGAATCACTAAGCAGGTCAGTCGCCACTTGTGGAGTAAGTAAATGAGTTAATGATTCTGCATGTTGGACTCTTTGCAAGCCCTTCATTAGTGCTGACATAGAATACTAACTTGTTCTTATTCTACACAGGCAGACTGACCTGTACTGCTTTTCTTCCATTCCTGTTCTTGTTGATATGCTTGAGTTCCCATTCCTGTTGTGAGCAGGGCAAATGCAGTAATGTCAGCAGTCTTTTAAATTTTGTGAAAAGTGGTTTATTTTTCAACTGAACAGAACAAGTAAATAATTTGCTCTAGTTACTGAGTTGACACTGCTGTGTGATTCCAGAGAATATCGAGGCATGACTTGTTGTAATTTTTGGTTTTTGGAAATATTCTTGCTATGAGGAAAGATAGCTGCAGAGATGCACCTAGTCTCTGAACTTCTTTTGCATGGAAAGGGTGGAGTGTCCCCTCCCTGCTGAATACGAACAGGGATAATTACAAGCTCAGAATGTTAGTCACAGCAGGTTGAGTGGAGTTGTGGCTTTGAAAATTGTGTGTGTGTGAATGTTGAGGAATGTTAAACCTTTTTATTTTATTTTCAATTACTATATCCCTGCCTGAAGTTGTCATGTCACCTTTGTGAACAAGTCTCAAATGTTTGGTTGTCTGTTCTAATATATATATAGTTCTGTAGTCCCTTGTTTGACAGAGCAATGTCCTAAAGAGCTGCAGTCCAGATCAGTAGAGTACACATTTTCTCCTTTTCTCATCCCACTATTGCTGAATTCCTCAGCAGAGGCAAATACCCACCATCTCCTCAAGAGCACTTCGGGATGGGCAGTACTTATTGGTCTAGCCAGTGACTTTCATATGCATTAATATATGCAGTATAAACCCACTGGCATGTTCTCATCACCCGTTTCTTAACCGTCAGAATTGGGCAGCATGCTAGGTCTATCGACTCCTGTTTCTTTTTAATTTTGTGCTTGGCTGTTTCGATATCATTCACCTGAGTACGTAATCAAACTTGCCATGAGTAGCAATTCACGTTCCATTTGCGTTTCAGGGTCCATGATCATATTATCAAAAAACATCATTTTTTTTTTAGTTTTTAAGCTGCTTCTACCATTTCTGCTTTACTGAGATCCTGAATTCAATAGGTTTACTTTGTATTCTGAAGTCATGTTGAAACAAATTATTAGTAGTGAGTGATCCTCCAGCCAGACCCACAGCTTTTCTGCCTTATCCCCAATTCAACATTAAAAGCAGCTGCTTTCTATTCTTAAGCTGTTTTTTCATTTCCTCTGCAAGTTTATCCCCCTACTTTAACTTCAGTCAAACGGAGTATTTCTTATTTGTTTAATAAGATACTCAAATGTGACGAGATCAGAATTTGAAAGTGTCAAGTAATAGGCCGCGGCTGTTCAGTGCAGCAGTCGGTCTTGCTGTATGTTTTGGAGGTGATCTGTATGGTTATATTCTGTCTTCAGGTGATCTCCATTCCCTTTTTGTTCACCACTCTGATTTGCTCACCTTCTCCACTGCAGAAAGTCAAAGACAGAGGTTGGTCAGTAAGCTCAGCACAGGCTTGCCACTGTCGCCCTTCAGCCTTAATGTCTTCAATAGTTCACTCTTTGTTTGCTAGAGAATGCGAATGTGTTGGAATGAAATTTGGGGCTGAGAGGGAGGTGGCAGTGTGGGTTGTAATCTGGCAAATAATTCGCTGTCTTTTGTTTTTAGGAGGAGTCTCTGCCCTCTGTCTTATTAATTTTCCTTTTTTTAAATTTTTTTTTTAACCTGTTTTGACGTGTTGGTTCACACTTCTGGGGCAAGTGAGACTTGAGCCCGGGTCTTTCTGTGTGAACTATTGGACCTCGCCCTGTTCAGCTATATTCTCCAGTTTTCATTCAGATTTGACCAGTCTCTTTTCTGCCTGAGCTATTCACCCATTATTTATTTTGGAACAACAATTTTTATTTACAATGTGCCAAGGTGCTTCACAAAAGTATTCTAAAACCAGAATTTAGCACTGACCTACCTACAATGATAATGGGGCAGGTGGCCAAAGGTTTGGTCAATGAGGAAACACAAGTGTAAAAGCAAACCAATTTTGTGCTTCTTTCAGCCATTTTATGTTTTTAAAAAATCATGTTGATCTCTGTTTTTCTTTATCCATTTACAAATTATTTATACAGGTATGTGTAATGTCCCACCCTGCTTTCTCTTAATTCTCTCCCTTTTGAATTGCTGTTGTCTGTCATTCCAGCCCTGACAGGTTCTCTACACATTGGTGACTCATCTGTACTCAGCACAGATGTTGACCAACCTGATTTGTTTCCAGTTTATTCTGATTTTGTTTCTAGTGAGTCTGTCGTTGCCTGTTTCTGTTTTGTTACCTTTTTGAACATAGACACCACATTTAGCCTGTTTGCATCGAGGGATTCCTGCAGAATTATTCAATGTTTGGATATGCTCTCAGCCTGTTGCCCTGGGATATTATCTTTGCAGATTTTTGAGCCTGAAAATGTTGTTGATAATGATTTTGGCTGGCTGCTGAGAACAGGTTGCTCACGTCTTTCCCATTGGAAGTTATAACTCAGAATGTTGGTTAACTTGTGCTCATTGTGCATTTGTAAGTGAAGGGTGGCCTCAGCTAAAAGGAGACTGATGGATAAGCTAATGCAAGTTAAGATTATAGAAAGGTTTGCTAGGTTATGCATAGGCAAGATGTTTCCACTGTAGGTGAGACCAGGCCATAAATGTAAATTAACTACTAATAAATCCACTAAAAAATCAGGAGAAACCTTTTACCCAGAGTATGGTGGGAATGTGAGTCTCACCGCTACATGGAGTTGTTGAGGCAAATAGAATCGACACATTCAAGGAGAGGCTGGTGAAACGCATTTTGCAGGGTGGGGGGTTTGTGATGAAGTAAATGTTGATGGGTTTCAGTGAAGAGGAGTGGGAGGAGACTGATGTGGAACATGGACACCAGCACTGACCTTCTGGAACAAGTTGCCTGTTTGTTTAGTAAATAGCCCGGTTGTTCAATGGGAATTTCTCACCAACCACAGGGCTGGGTGGCTCTGATGACGCGAATTCAAATAAACGTCACACGCACGTAAATATACTTTTATATTTATGTAAGACTTGCACACCACAGCAACCAGGGATATAAAGTAAACATAATTATCAAAAGCACTCACTTTTGTCATTTTGCCAACGTGTGCACAAAAATGTTCACATGTTGTGTAAATGTGCATATTGAGTTTCTGTACTAACAAATCATGGCAATAGTTCAATTTTTTCTAATCAGCAATTGAATTATAGTGCCATAGCAGAATACTAAGAAAACTCCATGCATTACATTACCTATTCCACCTTGATTTCTACATTCAGCATCAACCCTTTGACTATAGAATAAGCTTAGCTCTGTGATCATATTCAGCTCCTGGTCAAAGGATCTTTGTTTCAACCCTCCAGCACAGAGTTTGAGCAGATAATCTACAACAACTAGCATTTTTATAGCTCCTTTTGCCATTAGCAAATAATCCAAGGCTCTTTGCAGAAATCTAGCAAAATGAGAATTGCCACCAAGCCAGAGATGACCGTATTGGGGGCAGCAAGTGACGAAGTATTTGGTCAAATATGGTAGGTTTTACAGAAAGAAGAAAGGGAGGGCAGACAAAGAAAGCACATGGTGAGGACAGTGCAGGAAAGAGAGAGAGAGAAAACCTGCACAGTTACCGCCTTTGCTGTTTGAATTCATGTATTGCTGGACGTTGGAGTGCATCTGGGAAAATTAACAAAGTGAAATTCACAACTAATCTTGGAGGAACTGTTGGGCGAAGTTCACAGCACAGAATCAGATAAGTTCATTGTTGTTTTAAGTCTGTCCAATAGAAAGGCTGCAGTAGTGGGTACAATGGATTCTTTCTTGATTATATGTTTTTTTGGAGATAAGTCTCTTCATTAAACTTAAAATATAAGCCATAGCTATTAATTGAACCTAGAGCAGTGGTTGTAGAGGAATAAGAGGGTGTTATTTTCTGGGTCTGTAGATTGTGAAGGAGCAAAAATGGCCTTTGCAGTGATATGTACTTCTTGTCAGATGTGGGAGTTTAAAGAGAGTTTAAGGGTTACTGCGGATTATATCTGCCATAAATGCTGTTGGATGCGAATCTTATCAGATCGAGTGGATCGGTTGGAGAGACAGATAGAAGCGATGAGGAATTTGCAACAGCAACAGTATATGATGGATGGCAGTTATAGGAAGGGGGGCAGTCTCAGATACAGTCACATAGATGGGTTAACTCCAGGAAGGGTAAGAGAGGTAGGCAGCTAGAGCAGGAGTCTTTTGTGGATATACCCATTTCAAACAGGTATGCTGTTTTGGAAAATGTAGGGGTGATGGATTCTCAGGGGAACGTAGCATGAACAGCCAAGTTTCTGGTATTGAGACTGGCTCTAATGCAACGAGGGGTACGTCGGCTTCCAATAGATCAATTGTTTAGGGGATTCTGTAGTCCGAGGTACAGACAGACGTTTCTGTGGCCAGCAGAGAAAAAGCAGAATGGTGTGTTGTTTCCCTGGTACCAGGATCAAGGATGTCTCGGAGAGGGTGCAGAATGTTCTCACGGGGGAGGGGGCCAACAGGAGGTCACTGTCCACATTGGAACCAATGACATTGGAAGGGAAAAGGTTGAGACTCTGAAGGGAGATTACAGAGAGTTAGGCAGAAATTTAAAAAGGAGGT
This sequence comes from Chiloscyllium plagiosum, assembly GCF_037043375.1. Lineage (NCBI taxonomy): Eukaryota > Metazoa > Chordata > Chondrichthyes > Orectolobiformes > Hemiscylliidae > Chiloscyllium > Chiloscyllium plagiosum. The sequence goes on from NW_028270171.1 coordinate 22,221,990, forward strand.
CCTCAAGGGTAGTAATATCTGGATTACTCCCAGTGCTACGAGCTAATGAGGGCAGGAATAGGAGGATAGAGCAGATGAATGCATGGCTGAGGAGCTGGTGTATGGGAGAAGGATTCACACTTTTGGATCATTGGAATCGCTTTTGGGGTAGAAGTGACCTGTACAAGAAGGACGGATTGCACCTAAATTGGAAGGGGACTAATATACTGGCAGGGAAATTTGCTAGAACTGCTTGGGAGGATTTAAACTCGTAAGGTGGGTGGGGGGGTGGGACCCAGGGAGATAGTGAGGAAAGAGATCAGCTGAGAACAGAAGTGAGTCAAACAGTCAGGGCAGGCAGGGACAAGTAGGACTAATAAATTAAACTGCATTTATTTCAATGCAAGGGGCCTAACAGGGAAGGCAGATGAACTCAGGGCATGGTTAGGAACATGGGACTGGGATATCATAGCAATTACGGAAACATGGCTCAGGGATGGGCAGGACTGGCAGCTGAATGTTCCAGGATAAAATGCTACAGGAAGGATAGTAAGGGAGGCAAAAGAGGAGGGGGAGTGGCATATTTGATAAGGGATAGCATTACAGCTGTGCTGAGGGAGGATATTCCTGGAAATACATCCAGGGACGTTATTTGGGTGGAACTGAGAAATAAGAAAGGGATGATCACCTGATTGGGATTGTATTATAGACCCGACAATAGTCAGAGGGAAATTGAGAAACAAACTTGTAAGGGGATCTCAGCTAACCACAATAGGGTGGTTATGGTAGGGGATTTTAATTTTCCAAACATCGACTGGCACTGCCATAGTGTTAAAGGTTTAGATGGAGAGGAGTTAATTTTCTGACCATTTTCTAATTCCGTATGTGGATGTACCTACGAGAGAAGGTGCAAAACTTGACCTACTCTTGGGAAATAAGGCAGGGCAGGTGACTGAGGTGTCATTGGGGGAGCACTTTGGGGCCAGTGACCATAATTCTATTCGTTTTAAAATAGTGATGGAAAAGGATAGACCAGATCTAAAAGTTGATGTTCTAAATTGGAGAAAGGCCAATTTTGACGGTATTAGGCAAGAACTTTCAAAAGTTGATTGGAGGCAGACGTTCGCAGGTAAAGGGACGGCTGGAAAATGGGAAGCCTTCAGAAATGAGATAACAAGAATCCAGAGAAAGTATATTACTGTCAGAGTGAAAGGAAAGGCTGGTAACTATAGGGAATGCTGGATGACTAAAGAAATTGAGGGTTTGGTTAAGAAAAAGAAGGAAGCATATGTCAGGTATAGACAGGATCGATCGAGTGAATCCTTAGAAGAGTATAAAGGAAGTAGGCGTATACTTAAGAGGGAAATCAGGAGGACAAAAGAGGGACATGAGATAGCTTTGGCAAATAGAATTAAGGAGAATCCAAAGGGTTTTCACAAATATATTAAGGACAAAAGGGTAACTAGGGAGAGAATAGGGTCCCTCAAAGATCAGCAAGGTGGCCTTTGTGTGGAGCCACAGAAAATGGGGGAGATACTAAATGAATATTTTGCATCAGTATTTATTGTGGAAAAGGATATGGAAGATATAGACAGTAGGGAAATAGATGGTGACATCTTGCAAAATGTCCAGATTACAGAGGAGGAAGTGCTGGCTGTCTTGAAACGGTTAAAGGTGGATAAATCCCCAGGTGTAATGATCAGGCGTACCCGAGAACTCTGTGGGAAGCTAGAGAAGTGACTGCTGGGCCTCTTGCTGAGATACTTGTATCATCGATAGTCACAGGTGAGGTGCCGGAACACTGGAGGTTGGCAAACGTGGTGCCACTGTTTAAGAATGGTGGTAAGGACAAGCCAGGGAACTATAGACCCAGTGAGCCTGACCTCGGTGGTGGGCAAGTTGTTGGAGGTACATCCTGTCCCTCAGGATTCCATGTATTTGGAAAAGCAAGGACTGATTCGAGATAGTCAACATGGCTTTGTGCATGGGAAATCATGTCTCACAAACTTGATTGAGTTTTTTGAAGAAGTAACAAAGAAGATTGATGAGGGCAGAGCAGTAGATGTGATCTATATGGACTTCAGTAAGGCATTCGACAAGGTTCCCCATGGGAGATTGATTAGCAAGTTTAGATCTCATGGAATACAGGGAGAACTAGCCATTTGGATACAGAACTGGCTCAAAGGTAGAAGACAGAGGGTGGTGGTGGAGGGTTGTTTTTCAGACTGGAGGCCTGTGACCAGTGGAGTGCCACAAGGATCGGTGCTGGGCCCTCTACTTTTTATCATTTACATAAACGATTTGGATGCGAGCATAAGAGATACAGTTAGTAAGTTTGCAGATGACACCAAAATTGGAGGTGTAGTGGACAGCGAAGGGGGTTACCTCAGATTACAACAGGATTTGGACCAGATGGGCCAATGGGCTGAGAAGTGGCAGATGGAGTTTAATTCAGATAAATGTGAGGTGCTGCATTTTGGGAAAGCAAATCTTAGCAGGACTTATACACTTAATGGTAAAGTCCAAGGCCAGTGTAGCTGAACACAGAGACCTTGGAGTGCAGGTTCATAGCACCTTGAAATTGGAGTCGCAGGTAGATAGGATAGTGAAGAAGGCGTTTGGTATGCTTTCCTTTATTGGTCAGAGTATTGAGTACGGGAGTTGGGAGGTCATGTTGTGGCTGTACAGGACATTGGTTAGGCTACTGTTGGAATATTGTGTGCAATTCTGGTCTCCTTCCTATCGGAAAGATGTTGTGGAACTTAAAAGGGTTCAGAAAAGATTTACAAGGATGTTGCCAGAGTTGGAGGATTTGAGCTACAGGGAGAGGCTGAACAGGCTGGGGCTGTTTTCCCTGGAGTGTCGGAGGCTGAGGGGTGACCTTATAGAGGTTTACAAAATTATGAGGGGCATGGATAGGATAAATAGGCAAAGTCTTTTCCCTGAGGTCGGGGAGCCCAGAACTGGAGGGCATAGGTTTAGGGTGAGAGGGGAAAGATATAAAAGAGACCTAAGGGGCAACATTTTCACGCAGAGGGTGGTACGTGTAGGGAATGAGCTGCCAGAGGATGTGGTGGAGGCTGGTACAATTGCAACATTTAAGAGGCATTTGGATGGGTATATGAATAGGAAGGGTATGGAGGGATATGGGCCGGGTGCTGGCAGGTGGGACTAGATTGGGTTGGGATATCTGGTCGGCAAGGACGGGTTGGACCGAAGGGTCTGTTTCCATGCTGTACATCTCTGACTCTAAGTGAAGAGACTGGGATTTAGAGGGAATTCCAGAAGTGCTGCTTTTTTCTTCGTCATGGATGTGGATTTTGTTGACAAAGCCAATATTTATTATTCATTTGATCCTGGAGGCGCAGTTAATGATGATGAGGCAAAATGAGTGGGTGGACACCCGAAACCAGTGTTGAAAACGCTATTATTCATTCAGGGGATGTGGTTTTGTTGGTGGGCCAGCATATTTCTGTTGAAAAGGTGGTGGCGAGCTGCCTCATGAATCACTGCAGTCCATTTCATGTAGGTAACTCCACCATGCTATCTGGGAAGAAATTCTAAGACTTTTACCCAGCAACACTGAGGAACAGCAATATTTTTCCAAGTCCGACTAGTGAGTAGCTTGGAAAGGAACTTGCACGTAACAGTTTTCCTATGTGTCTGCTGCTTTTGTCATCCTCACTGGTCAAAGGTTTGCAAGGTGCTGGCTAAGGAGCCTCGGTGAATTTCCAGAGGACTAGAGGGAGTTAGAAAAGTTGCACATTTACCGGCTTGCTTCCTATCTACCACAGTTGAACTCCTCCAAAAATCTGCTGTCATTGTTAGCTCACTTTATTGCAAACGTGCTTTTTGGAGAAAAATGGACAGTTCTGGTTTCCTCGCTAATGTTTATCTGTCAACTAGTGTCACTAAAATGGGCAAATGTACCACTTATCTCATTTGCTGTTTGTGCAGCTTTCCTGTGTGCAAATGGACTGCCAAGTTGTCTACATAGTTATTGCATTTCATTGTATGACCTTGAAACATCTTTGAAAGATTAAGGTTTGTTCAATGATTACTTTCTTTTTTGATTTGTCTACCCGTTCAGGCGATGGCAAATGTGTGATCTGCGACTCCTATGTCAGGCCATGCACGCTAGTCCGTATCTGTGACGAGTGTAACTACGGGTCCTACCAGGGCCGATGTGTGATTTGTGGCGGCCCAGGTGTATCTGATGCCTATTACTGCAAGGAGTGCACAATCCAGGAAAAAGATGTAAGTTTGGAACACGTTTTCTTCTGAATCTAATAAAGTGCAATGATCAAATAGTGATCTAATTGTTCACAAGTTGGAATGGGAAGGGTTGAGATATAAAAAATAATCTGGAAAGGCTGGGACTTCTTTTCACTGGTGGTGTGTAGGTAGTTGAGAGGGGTGACCTTATTGAGATTTACACAATCATGAGGGGCATATAGAAGGTGAATGACACGGGTCTTTTTCCGAGGGTAGGCATGTCCAAAACCAGAGGCCATAAGTTTAAGGTGAGAGAAAGAGATTTTAAAAAGGACACGAGGTGCAACCTTTTTTTGAGATGTGTGTGGAATGAACTACCAGAGGAGGTGGTGGTTGCAGGTGCAGTGACAACATTTAAAATACATTTGGGTAAGTTAATTAATAGGAAAGATTTGGAGGGATATGGGCCAAGCGCAGGCAAGTGGGACTAGTTTAATTTGGCATCATGGTCGGTGTGGATTTGTTGTTTCTATGCTCAATAACTGAAAGCGACATGGAAGAGTGGTTTGTTTGTACAGTTCCAATTAGGAACGCCACTAAAGATAATAAACCTAACTCTGAAGCCTGATTGCTCAACGAGAGACTTAGAAACTCACAACTTAGAAACTCAAAACATTGCAATGTGGATCTTTTCCTTTGAAATTCTCCATGTCCCTCAGCTGCTATTCCTTTGAGGAAGCTAATGCCCTGATACAGGGTACAGTTGCAGAGGTACCATCTGTCCTCTGGCGCCTTACCCTAAGGGTCAGGCTTCCTGAGTGAGATGAGGCAAGCAGATGAGTGTTGCAGGCTAGTCATTTTTTGTCCTCTACCTGAGGCTTACTTTCGAGCAGAGGTTGTTAGTTAATAGGAAAGTAGAAGCCTGTCTCATTCCTCCAGCTCCTTCACTCCACCAAGCTCTGAAAAATCCCAACTGTTCCCCTTGATGACGTAACTAATGCAAAACATACGCTGGATAAAACTTGGGACTTATGCTATGCAAGTCCTCATTTGGCAAGGTGGCTTTTCTGAGCACTAACGTAATTAAAGTATCAACTCCTTTGTTTCTTCCAATGCTACTTGCCCTGTTTTTTTTTTGGTTTTGCATCCTAGAGAGATGGATGTCCGAAAATTGTCAATCTTGGCAGCTCAAAAACTGACCTGTTCTACGAGAGGAAGAAGTACGGCTTTAAGAAGAGGTGATCCGGTGGAATCTCTCATCTTCCAAATGAATGTGGGGGACACTGGGATAGTCTTGTGTAGAATGGTTGACATTGCTGTTTCACAATATGAAGAATGGTATTTGATGGCAAGAATCTAACAGTGTGTGGACAAGGGAATTGAATATACACTAGTTTTTTTTTGTTTAGTAACTGGAATACTTTGTGTCTCTCCCAGCAAAGTGAGTTTGGAATTGAAGTAACCGATTTCTGACCAAGGAACTAATGCCTGAGCTTGCTTTAGCAACAACACCATTGGTCTCTTTCTGAGCATGGACAGTTCTGCTCACCAATTCATTTTTTTTTTTATTTACAGCTTGTAAAATTATCCAGTGTTCGCTGGTTGAGAGTTTAGCAAATAGGGATTTAATTGTTAAGTGAGTTGGTTAATAGCCGTAACTTCACTTATGCTGTCACTGCAAAATCCTCTGCATGTTGCATTTAAACCTTGGAAGTGGTTGCTTCTTTCTGAGCTCCTCCTCGTAACAGTTGATTTACTCTGGCAGAAGATTGGGTGTTTAATTTTTCTACCTTGAGTTTCATATTTGATTAATCTTGAGGCCCATTTTTGGGTCACACCAAAGCAGTTTCTGAGAGTTGTGTTTTCCACAAGGGTCATTCAGCACAATTCTTGATATTAAACAAACATATTCAACAGATACTTTTTTTGATAACAAGCTGTTCTCATCAACAAGTGGTGTGACTTGTTTATTAACGGAAATATTTGCTGTTTGCCCCTCGTGTCCCAGGTAACCACAATGCAGTGAAGGACTAAGCAGGCAAAATTGGAGGTTGCTCTCCAGTCTATTCTGAGGTAACTGGCGTCTGCTGAGGTGCCAGGACTCCCTGGGACTAGAGTGGAGAAAAACAGCAGCTAATATTCCTGTTCTGATCACTGCCTGCTTGACCTTTTGTGTGTGTGTGTGTGAGAGTGTGTGAGTGGTGGGGAAGAATCAAACAAACACTTGTGATTTATTTCACAAAGTCACAATGGTCAAGTAGCAAGACTAGGTGTCTAGGAATCCTTCTAAATAATTGTTACTTAAATGTAATAGTATTGTTGGTCAGTTAGTGCAAATGGAATATTCTACCAGATACAATTGATACAAAACTGCTGGGGACGGTCTGATTGCAGTGGGGTGCTTTTAAAAATGAGTTGGAGTGTAAGAGGGATGAACTTTGTGCTTTTCTTTTTGTGTTTAGTCCTTATCTCTTGCAGGGCATGAATCAACACTTTTTTTTTTGTTTTGATAGAGGAATGCATAATTGCAACCTTGATCTATTGATTTCTCAGTAATGCTGCAGAGCACTGCCCCTAAAGGAAGTGGAAGCAGTTGCCATCTTTTCAACCTTTTGAAGGAATGAATCAAATTTCCAGTTTGGAAACCAATCCTGGGAAAAGCAAATTGCAGAAGTGACCCAGTACGGGCTGGCTGTCTCTGGAAGCAAATTGCTTTGTGAAACAGCCTGCCTGATAATTATGCTGTCTTTATTTTGTTTTTTTTTTGCAGGTGAGACTTTTTAAAATGTTTTTTGCCCTCCCACTACCGCCTAACTGCAGTAGTGCTTATTTTTCCCCAGCACCCATGTTGACTGTCCTTATTTTATTGCTTTTTGACTTGTTTGGAAAACTTGATAGAGGTACAACTTACTAATTAGATTTTTGTTTTACATGCCAGTTAGAGTTCAGTGTGGCTTTTTTTAAATGCAGCAACCTTTTCCTAATCACTTTATCCATCATGATATCTGACATGCTGTGATATTGTTGCATAGTGCCTGTCATCTTGGTTGGGAAACTGGAAGAGGGAAAGTTTCTATTTGCGTCAGATATCCTGTGTTAAAGCATGGTCTTCCAGATGCAGGTAATCGCAATCAAATTTAGCGAAGTGCAGTTAAGATGGGGCCATTATTGAGGCCTTTTGTGAGAATGAGTTGATTTTAAGTTAGCCAAGTTGATGGGAATATTCTGATGAGGCCTAAGTGGCATTTACTTCTTGAAACCACTACAAATTTATTAGAAGCTAATAGCTTTTTACTCTCCACGTTTGTACCTCTGTTGCTGTTTTTGGTGCAAGGATATTAAGTGATTAAAACCATTGATTTAGTTAATGGAAGAGTCAAAATGGAAACTTTTATTTTCTCCAAAGGGTTTCTTTAGAATTTAGTTATATTGACCATTTCTAAAGACTTTCGAGGATTTGAGTGATTTGTTGCTATTTTTACGCTACCACTCGCCACTTATACCCCTAAATAGATATGAGTGCAAGTATTCCACTTCCCTAGAACAAGTTTTGGTTGATGGGCAGGACAGGAACTAAATTCTACAAGAGTCCTGAAAGATTTTGAGCAAAGTGATCAGTTCTAAATGAAGTGCCTCCACTTTCACTTGAAGATTATGTTTGAATGCTTTAATTATTGAGCTGTGATTGTTACCTTTTTTTAATAAACCGTTTTTTTTCTATGTGTCGGCTTGTATTTTCTCAAAGTGTCATTCTAACTTGGAAGAAGTATTAAAATGTTGAGGGCAACAGGGATATGTCACAAGTGTGGTGGGTAAGGGATTATTTTTGGATGTGAACTGGATTTCTGTAAGGTGGCATACAAGAAGAACAATAAGTTACAAATGGTGTACTCCAGTAATAACTACCAGAGCTGCAGTTTTTCACCATGGTTATCAGTAACTTTCATGAAAGAGTCGAGCATTATATCCAAATTTTGAAATAGATCCCAGTGCATCCCACAAACCAGCCTTCCGTGCATTGACTCCATCTATACTTCACTGCCCTGTAGAAAGCAGCCAAGATAATCAAACACCCCTTCCCAGTCTGGCTGTACTCTCTTCCACCCTCTCCTTTTGGGTAGAAGAGTTTGAATACATGTACAAACAGCTTCACCCCCACTGTTATCAGACTTTTGAACAGATCTCTCAAATGTTAATACTTTTCTCTCCTCCTCCTCCCTCTTCCTCTCCCTCTCTGTCAAATTCGGAGATCGGATTTTAAGAACATTTAAAAATGGAAGCAAGAATAGCCTGTTTGACTCCTTGAGCTTGCTCGATCGTTCAGTAAGATCATGACTGATCTGATTTTAGTTTTAACTGCACATTGTACTGTTTTTCTCTCTCTTAATCTTTTCTCAGAAGAAAAACTCCTTCTCCTCCCAAAGAACCTACCTTAGTGAATCTTTTCTGAACTGCTTCCATTCAGGAGATCAAAACTACACATTGCTTTACAATGTGGTCTCACCAACACCCTGTCGATATTATCTCATCATCCCAGTCAGAGGTGACATTACACTCCTAAGGCACAAGTGCGACTTGAACACAAGTCTCTTGGCTCAGAGGTAGAGACAATACCACTGCAACAAGAGCCCTTAACAGTTGCAGCAAGAGCTCCCTACTTTTATAGTGTAAAAGGTCAACATGTCATTTACCTTCTTAGTTACTTGTTACACTTACACGCTAACATTGAGTCATGTACAAGAACACTCTGATCCCTCTATACCATAGTGTTCTGTCATCTCTTAAAATGATACTCTCTCCCACAAACAGCAGGTGATGCTGGATCAGTTGTTAGTTTTAAATCTGAGGTAGATACATTTTTATTCAGCAAAAGTATTGAGAGATATGGGCCAAAGGTGGGCCTGTGGCATTATGAGCCACAGGTCAGTAAGGAGTCATTAAATGGTGGAACAGGCTTGAGGGGCTGGATGGTCTGCTGTTCCTATATTCTGCTCTTGCACCAAAGCAAACACTCCCATTTTCTCACACTGGTACACCATTCTATTTTTTTTTGCCAGCTCACTAACTGTATCTACATCCCTTTGCATACTTTTTGTTGCCTTCACAGTTTCCTTTCCTTCTCAGCAAATCAAGCCTCAAACATTCAGTACCAAAGGAGAAGCCATGGGCCCCAGCTATGTCTGCCTCTTCGGATATGTGGAACAATCCATCTTCCGCAGCTACACTGGCTCCACCCCCCACCTTTTCCTCCGCTACATCGATGACTGTATGGGCGCTACCTCGTGCTCCCACGAGGAGGTTGAACCATCCAATTTACTAACACCTTCCACCCCGACCTCAAATTTACCTGGACCGTCTCAGACTGCTTCCTCCCCTTCCTAGACCTCTCCATTTCTATCTCGGGCGACCGACTCAACACGGACATTAACTATAAACCGACCGACTCCCACAGCTACCTAGATTACACCTCCTCCCACCCTGCCCCCTGTAAAAACGCCATCCCATATTCCCAATTCCTTCACCTCCGCCGCATCTGCTCCCAGGAGGACCAATTCCAATACCAAACAACCCAGATGGCCGCCTCCTTCAAAGACCCCAATTTCCCCTCAGATGTGGTTGACGATGCCCTCCACCGCATCTCCTCCACTTCTCGCTCCTCTGCCCTTGAACCCCGCCCCTCCAATTGCCACCAGGACAGAACCCCACTGGTCCTCACCTACCACCCCTCCTAACCTCCAGATACATCGTATCATCCTTCGTCATTTCCGCCACCTCCAAACAGACCCCACCACCAAGGATATATTTCCCTCCCCTATCAGCCTTCCGAAAAGACCACTCCCTCCGTGACTCCCTCGTCAGGTCCACACCCCCCCCACCAACCCAACCTCCACTCCCGGCACTTTCCCCTGCAACCGCAAGAAATGCAAAACTTGCGCCCACACCTCCCCCCGTACTTCCCTCCAAGGCCTCAAATTCACCTGCACTTCCACACACATCATTTACTGCATCCACTGCACCCGATGTGGCCTCCTATACATTGGGGAGACAGGCCGCCTACTTGCGGAATGTTTCAGAGAACATCTCTGGGACACCCACACCAACCGCCCCGTGGCTGAACATTTTAACTCCCCCTCCCACTCCGCCAATGACATGCAGGTCCTTGGCCTCCTCCATTGCCAGACAATGGCAACATGACGCCTAGAGGAAGAGCGCCTCATCTTCCGCCTAGGAATCCTCCAACCACAAGGGATAAATGCAGATTTCTCCAGCTTCCTCACTCCCCCCCCCCCCCCCCCCCCCCCCCCCTTATCTCAGTCCCAACCCTCAGATTCAGCACCGCCCTCTTGATCTGCAATCTTCTTCCCGACCTCTCCACCCCCACCCCCTCTCCGGCCTATCCACCTATCGCGTTCCCAACGCCCCTCCTCCCTACCTTTTATCTTAGCCTGCTTGGCACACCCTCCTCATTCCTGAAGAAGGGCTTATGCCCGAAACGTCGATTCTCCTGCTCCTTGGATGCTGCCTGACCTGCTGCGCTTTTCCAGCACCACATTTTTCAGCTCTGATCTCCAGCATCTGCAGTCCTCACTTTCTCCTATTCAGTCCCTTCTTCCAGTTATTAAAATAGATTGTGAATAGTGGAGGCCTGAGCGTGTCTGTGAGAACTCCCATGTTAATTTGCCAACCTGAAAATGACCCACTTCTCTTCACTCTGATTTCTTGTGGGAGGGATTTTTACGCTAACAATATCTTATCCATAGAAAGAGTCAACACTTTTATCAGGGAGCTGCTCAGTTGGTGTTGAGTATGGTGGGCCCTGATGGCAAGTAAAACAATGCATCGTCTGAAGACAAAATAGTGTGTTTATTCTTCCTGGTTTCCTGTTATTTCCTTCAACCATCTTCATCTGGGTGATGGTTTGCTAAAAATTGTGGACAGCCCAGGAACTAACCAACTTACCCTCTTGCCTCAGTTGCATAAGGGCAGGGAAACTATTATTTAAGTCAACAAATTTAAAAACAAAGTGAACTTTACCGACTCCCCTGCTACCCTTGAATCAGCCTCCTCCGATTGTAGATAGAATGTGCAACACTTAAAACTGGGCCATTCAGCCCAACTGATCCAAGGCACTGTTTGTCATTCACATAAGCCTCTTCACAATCTCATCCCACATGCTCTGCCTCTCTCATGTCTTTGTCCACCTTCTCCAAGTGTGGTTTGCTTCATCCACACGCTCAGACCATCCTCCCTGTAACCACTCTGGCCAGCTCTGCTGAAGGGTCATCTAGACTGGAAACATCAGCTCGCTCACTCTCCATGGTTGCTGCCTGACCTGCTGTGATCGCCAATGCTTTTTTTGTTTTCATACTCCTGCCTAAGTAGGTTTCTCCTGATCGTGTTTTTGTTGGTGAGTATCTCGTACTGTGAGCGTTCAGATTCCTCTTGCTCCCTGCACCCACCTCCTCTACCCTGAAACAAGTAACGTCTGGATGGTCAACCTCTTTCACAGTTCTGTTGGCTCAACCCCGAAAGTTCCTCAGAGTTAAATTGTTCCTAATAGTGATGGCTTTTCTCAGCTCCTGTGGATAGTTGAACGTATAGATTGTGCGCATTCCTTTTGAGCTGAAGTTACAAACTTTACTGAGTTTCACTTTGTTCTGCTGGTCCCAGTGATGCCACAATAACCCATGTGCGTCTGATAGGAGCAAGCTTCAAATGTCTCTGCAGTGTAATTTTGTAATGTCCCCACTTTCCCTTCTGCCCAGGCAAATAATGCTACAAAGCCCAGTAGTTGTAACTTTATATGGCTGATTGTGGTGTCACAGGCAATGCCGTTCATTGTCCAGTTCCAGTACACAATTGCTGAAAGCAATTCTGCTTTTGAGCATTGCAAAAAATCAGTGGCTTCTGCCCAGTACAGTAAGGATTCACACTCTGTTGACAACTGCCTTTGTTTGCATCAATCAGTAGCTGTCTATCCAAAGCAGTAAGCACATTGTGAGCTGGATAAACTTGAATTTTCACTCTCTGATACTGCTGCTGAGTATTCGCCAAATAGCTGCAACTTCCATTCAGATCTTTTTTTTTTAATGATGGCTACTGGTGTTAGGCAGAGTTAGTGCCTGATTGTAATCATACCACAGTCGGTAGTTTCCACATAACCGTCTCCCATTTCACCACTCAGCGTTTCCTTCAGACAAGTTCTACCTTAATGTATAACAACAGAAATTGCTGGAAAAGCTCAGCAGGTCTGGCAGCGTCTGTGGAGAGAAAGCTGAGTTCTGAGGAAAGGTCAGTCCACCTGAAACATTAACTCTGAATTCTCTCCACAGACACTGCCAGACCTGAGCTTTTCCAGCAATTTCTGTTTTTGTTTCTGATTTACAGCATCTGCAATTTTTTCCGTTTTTATTCAAAAGCTACTGCAACCTACACTAGTCTTACTTACCGGCACTAGGCCCATAGCCTTGAATGGTATGCCAAGTGCTTATCCAAATACTTACTAAAGGTTGTGAGGCGTTCCACCTCAACTACCCTCCCAGACAGTGCACTCCAGACCTCCTCCACCCTCTGGGTGAATAAGTTCTCTTCAAATTGCCTCTAAACCTATGGCACAAAGAAAGGCTAACAATCAGGGATATGGCGAACACAAAGGGTTTAAAAGAATATTGTCAGCTCTTCCTGGATTTGGCCTTCCTTACTCCGTGTGACTGGCAGTGGGCATTTCTCAAAGCACATAGCTCTGGGCACAACATGCTCCACATTCACGTGGGATTGGAGAGTGGGGCTTACTTTCTTTCCTTGTGACCACTCTATGCCATCACTAGGCTGTGAAAATTGGCCAAGTGGTCACTGTTCTGAACAATTCCTCGCAACCCCTCCCAGTTATTGAGGACAAGGGCACCACGCTTCAAGGAGAGAGCTTCAGAATGCCTTTGAAGCACTTGCTTTGTCCTGCCTGGAATATTGGCCGTTGGTGAAATGAGAGAACGTTATCTCATGGGGGTGACCATCCAGACACGCTATCCACCCCATCAATAGACCATTCAGTCTCTCGGAACCACTTCACCATTCAGTGAGATCACAGCTGATCTGATACTCAACTCCTACCTTTTTACCCCCCCCAACTCCTGATTCCTTCACAGATTAAAAAATCTATCTCAGCCTGGAATATACTTAATAATCCAGCCTCAACAGTCCCTCTGCAGTAAAGAACTCACAACCCTCTGAGAGAAGAAATTCCTCCTCATCTCTGCCTAAAACATGCGACTCCTTATCCTGAGATTATGCTCGATGGTCCTCAACTCTTCCAAAAGGGGAAACAATCTGCTGCTTTGTATGTTTCAATCATAATAATGACGATTGCTCTGTATATTTGGACTCTATTAACTTGCATAAGTCTTTCCAGTCAACACTCACTGCCTTATCTTGTAGAAGAATGAATTTATACAAGCGATCTGGGGTTGAACTTCCTCATCAATGGTGAGAAAGGTGGCTACCAAAGTATGAAGTGCTAAGTGCAAATGTAAGAGAAGAGATAAATTACCTGCCCTCTCAGGCAAACACAAGATTCTCCATTCCATTATTTGGAAGAAGAGCAGTGCCATTCAAGTCAATGTTTATCCTTGTTGCATTTTTTCGTGGGATGTGGGTGTTGCAGGCTTGGCCAGCATTTACTGCCCATCCTAGAATGCCCTCGTGGAGATGCCTTCTTGAACCACTGCAGTCCACCTTGTGTAGGTATGTCTGGAGGGCTGCTGGGAAGGTTTTTTTATTGAGTCAGAGCACAGAAACAGACCCTTCGGTCCAACAGGTCCACACCAATCATGTTCCCAAACTAAACTAGTCCTACTTGCTGGCATTTGGCCCAAATCCCTCCAAACCGTTCCTATTCAGGAACTTACACAAATGTCTTTTAAACATTGGAACTGTATCTGTATCCACCATTTTCTCTAGCAGTTCAGTCCACACACGAATCACTCTGTGGAAGTAAAGTTGTCTCTTATGACCTTTTTAAATCTTTCTCCTCTCACCTTGAAAATTTGCCCCCGAGTTTTTAACTCCCTCACCCCAGGAAAAAGACCCTTGCCAATCACCTTACCTACGCCCCTCTTTTTTTAAATAAACCTTAATAAGGTCACCCCTCAAACTACTACGCTCCAGTGAAAAAAGTCCCAGTCTTTCCAGTCTATTTTTATATCTCAAATCCTCCAGTCCTAGCAACATTCTGGTTAATTTTTTTCTGAACCTTCTCTGGTTTAATAATATCCTTGGTATAACAGGGTGTACCAGAATGGTACACACTACTCCAGCAGAGGCCTCACCAACCTGGTGAATGGTGAAGCAGGCTCGAGAATCTGAAAGGCCTACTCCTGCTCCTATTTCCTATGTTTCTATGTAACAGAGAGTGTGATTCCATGTTGTAGAAAGCAAAATCTGACTGACGTTTATGTGCGCAAGGTCCATCTCCAACAAGAGACAATCTAACTGTGTTTCCTTGACATTTGCAGCATTACCATTGTTGGATTCCCACACTAATAACATCCTGGGAGTTGGCATGCAGTGAAAACTGAACTGGACCAGTCATATAAATATTGTAGCTAGAAGAACGCATCAGAGGCTAGGAATCCTGCTGTGAGCACAGGAAGTGGTGGAGGCTGTAACAATTACCATTTAAAAGGCATCTCCATGGGTATATGAACAGGAAGGATTTAGAGGGATATGGGCGAAATAGGACTAGATTAATTTAGGATATCAGTTAGCAAGGACAAGTTGGACCAAGGGGTCTGTTTCTGTGCTGTACAGCTCTATGACTCTTTAACTGCCACCTGCCAATTCCCCTCCAAGCCACACAACTAGCCAAGACAGAGAAATGTATGCAGATGTATCTTTCACAGATGTGGGCATCACTGGCAAGACCAGCATTTATTGCCCATCCCTAACTGACCTAGAACTGAGTGGCTCGCCACCCATTTTAAGTGGACTTAAGAGTCAACCAGATTGCAGTGGGTCTGGAGTCACGTGTAAGCCAGAACAGCAAGGATGGCCATTTTGTTTTTCCTAAGGGCACGAGAGAACCAGAAACTGGAAGCTAAGTGGCAAGTTTCCATGATCCATGTTTCCAGGTGGCACCTTGAGCTTTGACAATGCCAAGCAAATCCATGGATTGGCACAGTGGCTCAGTGGTTAGCACTGCTGCCTCACAGCACCAGGGACCATGGTTCGATCCCACCCTTAGGTAACTGTGGAGTTTGACATTCTCCCTCTGTATGGATTTCCTGTGGGTGCTCCAGTTTCCTCCCATGGACTAAAGATGTGCAGGTTAGGGTAGATTGGCCATGCTAAACTGCCCATGGTATCCAAATATAGCCATGGGAAATGCTGAGTTACAGGGATGGGTGGGATCCTCTTTGGAGGGTCAGTGTGGACTTGAAGGGCCAAATGGCTTTCTTGCACACTGTAGGGATTCTATGATTCAGAATACTAATATTGCATTTATAAGAAAGGTCCGAAAGGCAGTATGGACAGGAATTTAGTTAAAGATTAGAAAGTAGAGAGCTTTGGTGACTGCATGTTTTTTAGATTAAGAAGGAGTAAATGGTGGAAAATGTTGGGACTATGGTTCTTCTGTGTGCATATAAAGGCTTTGAACATGGTAGGGAGATGGCGGTAATGTCACAGTGCTAGTAATCCACTGGTCTATACTTACAGGTTGCAATCCGACTGGTAGCTGATTAATTTTAAGTCTGGAATTGAAAGCTCGTCTCAATAATCATGCTCATGTAATTATCACTGATTGGTATGAAAACAATGTATTTGGGGAAGATAATCAGCCATCCTTTCCTGATCTGGCCCACATGTGATTCCAGATCCAAATGTGGTGGATTCTTTCTTGCTGTTAAGGGAAATTAGGGTTGGGCAACAAATCTCAAACTTGCCAGTAGTGCCCAATGCCACAAATGAATCTTTAGAAAAAAAAGCGTATTCACATTTGAAGAGATGACTCAATTGGGAATGTACTTCACTTTCAAGAGAACGATAAGTGATTTTACACCAAGATATGTGCCAAAGTTAGACAATGTTTAATTGTTACCTCGAGATCTGGATGTGCTGAAGGACTGGCGCGTGATAAAAGTGCAGTGTTATACATGTGGACAGGGATAAATGTTGAACATATGACATCCCTCAGGGAAATGCACCATACCTGATCAAGAGAGAACGAGACATGGATATTTTAGAGCGTAGATCTCTGAAGGCTTGTGAGTTTTTTTTATTTAGTCACAGGGTGTGGGCGTCACTGGCTGGGCCAGCACTAGATGATGAGTGATGCATGAAGCGATTGCTCAACTAGGTTGCTGCAGTACACTCTTATGACGAGGGACGAGAAAACAAACTGTCTCCTTGTACAAGACCTTGGGTTTTGCCTTTGTCAGAATACTGCGCCCTATTTGATCTCCTCACTCGGTGTGGGATATTGACACTTTTTGGAAAGGGTGCAGAGAGAGGCCACTGAATTAGTTTCCAGTTTTAACCACCGATCAAGGTGGGCTCGAGGGGCTGCAACCCTACACTTTAGAGAATTGTAGTGTTGAAGATGCAACATAAACAGAAGGTTCTAGAGAAACTCAGCAAGTCTGGCAGCATCTGCAGAGAGAAAAACAGTTAACATCTCGAGTTCACTGACCCTTCACCAGAATGTTCTGATGAATAGAGTAGAGGTTCATGGCTGCGGTGGTTCAGTGTTTAGCACTCTACCACACAGCACCAGGAACTTGGGTTCGATTCCACCCTCAGGTGACTGTCCATGTGGAGTTTGCACATTCTCCCCTTGTCTGCGTGGGTTTCCTCCAGGTGCTCCGGTTTCCTCCCACAGTCCAGAGATGTGCAGGTTAGGTGGATTGACCTGCTCAATTGCCCATTGTGACCAAGCATGTGCAGGTTAGGCGGATTGGCCATGCTAAATTGCTCATGGTGTCCAAGACTGCACAGGTTAGGTGGATTAGTCATGGGAAGTGCAGGGTTACAGGCATAGGGTGGGTGGGATGCTGTTTGGAGGGTCCGTGTGGACTTGATGGGCCAAATGGCCAGCTTCCACTCTATAGGGCTTCTATGATTCAGATTTTTACCTACACCAGGGCATGTTTTTAGAGTCACACGAAAAGCACATGGTATCCAACGTTTTGCAACAGAGGAATGGAGTACAGAGTAAAGAGGTAATGCTAAACCCACGTTAATCATTGACATGATTCCAGTTGTGTCTGGCTTTGGGAACCTTACTTTCAGAGAAATGTCAAAACGGTCAGAAGAGATTTACAAATCTGGGATACGTGACTTCAGAATTGAAGAGGGATTAAAAGCTGGTTTAATCTGAACAGAGGAAATTTAAGGAGATCTGACACTGCTGTTCAAAATTCTGAGGGGCTTTGATCAGGTAAATCAGGGAAGGCAAACTCCAATGGTTCAGGAAGGGAACTGCAGATGGTGTAAATCACAAACACAGAAATGACTGGAAATACCTGTCAGGTCTGGCAGCATCTGTGGAAAGAAAGCAGAGTGAACATTTCGTGTCCAGTAACCCTTCCACAGAATCTAGTTATTCCTGCTTTAAGATTATTATCAATGAATAAAGGGAGAGATTTCTTTGACACGTTGAGTTGTTAGCATATAGAATGCTCCAGCAAGGATCAATTGCTGATATAAAATCTCCCTTTAAAGACTAAATAGATGAAATATTTGAAAAAGGGAAAACAAAATAATTATATATAAATGATAAGGAGGAAATTAAAGGGCAACTGGGGACTGAGGACAAAAGCATGTGTTTCTGAAGAAGGGTCACTGCACAGAAATGTTAACTCTGATTTCTGTTTATAGATGCTGCCAGATCAGCTGAGACTTTCCAGCAATTCCTATTTTTGTTCCATCTGGTTCATAAAATCCTTACACTGGAAGCAGGTTATTTGGCAAATCCAGGCCACACTGATCTTCCAAATAGCATCCCACCGAGACCCACTCTGCTACCCTGTAACCCTGCATTTACAATGACGAGATTAGATTAGATTACTTACAGTGTGGAAACAGGCCCTTCGGCCCAACAAGTCCACACTGACCCGCAACACACCCAGATCCATTCCCCTACATTTATCCCTTCACCCAACACTACGTGCAATTTAGCTTAGGCAATTCACCTGACCTGCACATTTTTGGACTGTGGGAGGAAACCGGAGCATCCGGAGGAAACCCACACAGACACGGGGAGAATGTGCAAACTCCACACAGAGAGTCGCCTGAGGCGGGAATTGAACCCGGGTCTGTGGCGCTGTGAGGCAGCAGTGCTAACCACCATGCCGCCCACTAATTCATCTTACCTACATATCCCTGGACACTATGGGCAATTTAGAGTCATAGAGTCATAGAGATGTACAGCGTGGAAACAGACCCGTCGATCCAACCCGTCCATGCTGACCAGATATCCCAACCAATCTAGTTCCACCTACCAGCACCCAGCCCATATCCCTCCAAACCCTTCCTATTCATATACCCATCCAAATGCCTCTTAAGTGTTGTAATTGTACCAGCCTCCACCACATCCTCTGGCAGCTCATTTCATACATGTACCGCCCTCTGTGTGAAAAAGTTGCCCCTTAGGTCTCTTTTATATCTTTCCCCTCTCACCCTAAACCTATGCCCTCTAGTTCTGGACTCCCCCAGCCCAGGGAAAAGACTTTGCCTATTTATCCTATCCATGCCCCTCATAATTTTGTGAACCTCTATAAGGTCACCCCTCAGCCTCCGACGCATCAGGGAAAACAGCCCCTAAAGCGAAGAAGATGAAGGAACTTCGTAATAAAGACAGAAAATACTGATTGTATCTCGCAGCAACTGTGGGGATGATCCGGAGGGGTTTTGACAATGTGGATGTGGAGAGAACGTTTCCTCCTGTCGGAAAATCTGGAATTAGGAGTCACTGTTTAAAAATACCAGGGGGTCACCCGTTTAAAACAAAGATGAGGCAATTTATTTTTCTCTCTCAGAGGATTGTGAGTCTTTGGAACTCTGCCCCTGAAAAGGCGGTGGAAGCCGATAGGTTCATCCGCAAAAAGAAACCAAAGAACAGTGAATGCTGAAAATCAGAAATAAAAGCAGAAATTGCTGAGAATTCAGCAGGTCAGGCAGCATGTGTGGAGAGAAAGCAGAGCTAACACTTCGGTGACCCTTCTTCAGAGTACATAGATTTCTGTTAAGCAAAGGGGTTAAAGGATATCAGGAGAAAGCGAGACTGCAGATTTGAGATTACAATCAGATCAGACATCTCATTGGAGCAGATTGGAGGGGCAGAATAGCCTACTCCTGATCATGCTTGTGATGGGTGATGGGTTTATGCTGTTGAGAAAGGGGAAGGGACAGGCATTGAATATTTTTCAGTCTGAGTTAGATAGATTCTTGATTGATAAGGGAGTCAAAGGGATTGGGGGTAGATAGGAAAATGGATGGCACCATCGCAACCTCACACAATCGTGATCTCATCGAACTACAGTCCAGGCTAGAGGCACCTAACAGCCTGCTCCTAACTGATAAATTTGCATAGTGTCAGTTTTACTGGAATTTTTACTTGCGAAGGTATGAGATACTTAGCTGATATCATGCTGCAGTATCTCAATGGAGGACGGATATCGATAGCTGAGAAGATTGACTGCTAACAGGCCATATTTGGTAATAGGCATCAAAACCAATCGGAAAAAGGGAGGTTTCTGGACAGATAAACCTAAAATGTCTCAAAATATTCTAGCTTTTGAATTTTTAGTTATACATGGGATATGGGTGTCACTGCTAAGGTCAGCATTCTGATCACCCATCCCCACCTGAGTGGTAGTGAGTCATCCTCTTGAATATAATTCAGTAGCCCAGGCCTTTCAAGGATTGCTGTGGGTCTGGAGTCACATGTAGTGAAGAATGACAGATTTCCTTCCCTAACCAGGAGGGTGTGATAGGTCCATTTTCATAACCATCCATCCAGTAGTTTCATTGCAGATACAAGCTAATTTTTTTTAAATTCCTAATTTATTTAACAGGAATTAAACTCACTGACTGCCGTAGTGGGATTTGATCTCAAGACTCCAGATGAGAAACCTGGATTACTAACCCAGTAACACAACCACTAGGCCACTGTCACATCAAGGTTGAGAGTGCGCTGCTGGAAAAGCACAGCAGGTCAGGCAGCATCCGAGGAGCAGGAAAGTCGACGTTTCGGGCCTGAGCCCTTCATCAGGAAAGCCACATTAACATAACACAGTTATGGGCGGCATGGTGGCTCAGTGGTAGGGACCAAGTTCAATTTCAGCCTCAGGCAACTGTCCGTGTGGAGTTTGCACATTCTTTCTGTGTCCATGTTGGCTTCCTCCAGGTGCTCTGGTTTCCTCCCACGGTCCAAAGATGTACAGGTTAGGTGAATTGGCCATGCTAAATTGTCCGTAGTGTTCAGGGATGTGTAGATTAGGTGTATCAGACTGGGGAAGTGTAGAGTAGTAGGGGAATGGATCTGGGTTGGTTACTCTTCTGAGGGTCGGTGTGGACTTGTTGGGCCTAATGGCCTGTTTCCACACAGTAGGGATTCTATGAAAAGCATCGCACACGGACAGGTCCTTCAGCCCACCATGTCTGTGCTGAGTATAATGCCATTCTAAACAAATCCTACATGTCTGAACATGGTTTGTGTCCCTCTATTCCCTGCCTGTTTCATGCGTATGTCCAAATGCCCCTTAAACATTGCTATCATATCTGCGTCTACCACCTCCCCTGGCAGTGCATTCCAGGCAACTAACATCCTCCATGTAAAAAACCTGCCTCACTCCTTTAAACTTATTCCCCCCCGCACCATTCCCCCCCCCCTGCCAAACACACACACACATGATTCTGCTTGTCCACCCTTTTCAATGCTTCTCATAATTTTATATACTTCTATCATGTCACCCCTCAGCCTCTGACACTTGAGTGAAAACAGTCCAAGGTTGTCTAACCTTATAGTTAACATACTCCAATCCAGACATCTTCCTGACTAATCTGTTTTGTACCCTCTCTAGAGACCCCACATCTTTTTCTGTAAGTATGATGACCAGAGGTACACACAACACTCCAAATGTGGCCTGACTACAGTTTTAAGCAGCTGCAACATGACTTGCCAACTTTTATACTCAATGCCCTAACCAATCGAGACAAAGACACCATACGTCTTCTTTACCACCTTATCCCCTTGCGTTGCCACATTCAGGGAGCTATGGAAATGCATCCCAAGATCCCTCTGGATACCAATTCAATGGAGATTCTCAGATAAGCCACGGCCTGCAAGGCCATCAGATCTCAATCCTTCCGTGATCGGAGTCCTGAGTCTTTTTGTATTTATTATCTTGTTAGAGCACTATGATAAAAATTTGCAATGAAGAGTGTTACTCTTCAGGAGTCTGAAAATACCCTGCAGATGTTAGGTTGGAGGTAGATTACAATATTCTCTGCAGACGTTTTCTTGCAGAAAATGCGCATTTAATTAGTTTTACTTATTCAGATAACTGATTAATTTCACTCTCAAGTCCACTTTCTGTTCAATGCTAGATTCACAGGCCACAGCTGAATCAACGGATCTTTCAATGGCACTGGTGTTTTTATTCACAGAATTATAAAACTCCTGCAACGCTGCTCTTGGTACATTAAGTATTTTCATAGCACCCTTTGCTATCTTATGGCATCCCAATGTGCTTCATAATCAGCTATGTACATTTGGAGAGAGTTTAGCACTGCTGCCTCACAGCATCAGGGACCCAGGTTCAATCCCGGCCTCAGGTGACTGTCTGTTTGGAGATTTTACATTCTCCCCATGGGTTTCCTATGGGTGCTCCTGCTTCCTCAATCAAAGTCCCAAGACGTGAGAGTTAGATAGATTGGCCAGGGCAAATTGCCTGTTGTGTGCAAGCTAGGTGGGTTAGCCATGGGAAATGCAGAGTTACAGGGTTAGGATATGGGTGTGGGTCTGGTTAGACTGCTGTTTCGAGGTGCAGTGTGGAATCAATGGGCCGAATGGCTTGCTTTCACGTTGTAAGGATTCATGAAGTCATAGAATTATAAAGCACAGAAGGAGTGTGGATACTATTGCAATCAAAAGGAATACAGCAGCCATGTCCCACAGAAATCAATGGTCACTCAATGTCCTGGTGATGGTCCTTCAAGGATAACTCGGGGACCAGAGCTTTAAGAGCACAATTTTTTCTGTGATGGAGGCAATCTCCACCCTGATGAATATGACAACAATCCCCGAAGGTTTTGCCCCAGAATTCATAATTTCTGATTTTCTCAGGGGCAGTTGTGGGAATGGTCCAGGCTTCATGCAGTTTGTGCAGACTGATGGTCCTTTAAATGTTCAGCTGTCTCCATTTAAGTTCCACGTTGGTAGCCACGGACTACACAAAACACAGCAGGTCAAATAAGACTGCTTTAGTGAATTTATTGTGTAGAAAGTCAGGGTAACCCTCTACAGAGCTGAGTTAACGCTATGAAGACGCTCCTAGGACACCTCACGGGGTGGGGAGGGGAGGGGAGGTGGTTAGGTGCCCGAAGGGTGGGAGATCTATTACGCATTGGAATTGCTAGCAGTACGCATGAATTTGCCTGAAAAGTGCATCAACCGATTGGAACTGTCAAATAACACAGAATATAAATGTTTGTTTTCATAGGCAATAACTGGAGGAATTTCATTTCTGTTATCAATTAAGAGCATTTTAAAAAGAAAAGTGGCATTATCAATAGATACATAATTTTATTTTCTGTCAACCTGGCTCCTCAGGTTTGTCTGTGGTGGACACAAGGTGAGTTGGCACAAAGGATGATGGGTTGGGGTTAGGTTGGCATGATTTGGCCCTAAGTTGTTGTAGGGATTATAAAGGGTGGGGGTAGTCGGTATGGGGGCTCAAGTTAGAATAGGGTTATAAAGGATGGAGTGTTGGGTACCTGGGCACAAGTTAGAATAAGGTTATAAAGGATGAGGTGGTGGGTACTCGGGCACAAGATATTATAGGGGGTTATAGGGGGCAGAGTGGCAGCTATTGGGGCAGATCTTAATATAAGGTTTCTGAAGGGTGGAGTAGTGGTTATTGGGGCAGAAGTTAATACAGGTGTTATAAAGGATGGGGTGGTGGGTACCAGGGCAGAAGTTAATATAGGGTTTCTAAAGGGCAGGGGTATTGGATACCAGGGCTCAAATTAGAATAGTAGCTATAAAATACTAGGGTGGAGGATACAGATACATCAGGATAGAAGGGGCCAAGGGATGAAAGAAGGGTATAGGATGGCTACCTATACCATCCTATATAGGTAGCCATACCTATGAAGGACCACAGAGTGTGAGGAGAGGGGCATAGGATTGAAGTGGGATTTTCTCTCAGTGCAGTATTCTCTCAAGTTCTGCACCACTGGCCTAGATTATGTTGTTATAATTACAGGAACATTCCACCATGTAAAACCCAATGTGTAATTCTCCTGACAAAATGTAGGTACACATTCCTTTAAGACGATTTCTATCTGAGCACTGAATTTATACTCAGCTCAACAGCGAGGCTGCAGACATTTTGGCTGCAGTATCATTTTGTTGGATTTTTTCCAAATACTTTGAATGACTGTGTTTTTCTCTTCAAAGTATGCTTCAAATATAAAATATATTTCAGGTAGTAACAAAGATCACTGCAGCTCTAACCTCTTTTAAAAAAAAACAATCCACGATGCTGCGTAGCAATGTTTTCAGGCAACCTTTGATGGAGGTGATAATATCTTAAAAACATGACAGGAAATGTGCACATACCAACAATGTTATAGATGGATATGTAAAGGATTGTGAAAACATCCTCTAAATGATTTCTCTTGTTATTGTGGTGTTAAATGATCTTGGGCCTGTAGGTATATCAATCTGATGGCATAGAAACTAAAAGTGTGTGGGATTTGCTGTTTAAGACCTGCATATTATTATGATGAAGTGCAGGAATATTCATGACCTTGAATTATGAAATACACAGCACAGATAAAAACTCATGAATTGACACTGTTTGCCCACAACCATGCATTTTGTGATCAGCAATATTTTTGCAACTAAGCTCAGGAACAGGCAAATAAAATACACCAATAATGGTTACATCAGCGATGTCTCACTAACAGAGTTCCTAAATGGGCTGCTGCAATCTTATGAACAGAAGTAAAAGGAATAGGAGTAGGCCATTCGGTCCATCAAGCCTGTTGTGCCATTCGAATCATGATGGATGATGAAGGGCCATTTGTTTGATTTCCTACAGGAGCCTAATTCCCTCCATGACCCTCCCAGTCGCGTTGTAGCATATTAGTTTATTTTTATACAAATGCTAAGGTTTCTTTTCCCTCCAGTACTCTTTCCAGAGTATTCCCCTGTGTTATTCCCTCTTTTTATTTATTAATTCTTGAGATGTGGATATCGCTAGCATGTCATGTCTTATGCTGCCCATCCCTATTTCCTTTAGGAAGCTGGAGACAGACTTTCTTACAGCCATAGAGTCAAAGAGATATACAGCACAGAAACAGACCCTTCGGTCCAACTCGTCCATGCCAACCAGATATCTGAAATCAATCTAGTCCCATTTGCCAGCATTTGGCCCATATCCCTCTAAACCCTTCCAATCATATACCCAGCCAGTTGCCTTTTAAATGCTGTAATTGTACCAGCCTCCACCACTTCATCTGGCACCTCATTCCACACACGTACCACCCACTGCATGAACAAGGTGGCCCTTAGGTCCCTTTTAAACCTTTCCCCTCTCACCTTAAATGGATACCCTCTAGTTTTGGAGTCCCCTGCCCTGGGGAGCATACCTTGTCTATTTACCCTATCCATGCCCCTCATGAGTTTATAAACCTTTATAAGGTCACCCCTCAACCTCCGACACTGCAGGGATAACAGCCCCAGCCTATTCAGAGTCTCCCTATAGCTCAAACCCTCCAACCCTGGCAATATCCTTGTAAATCTTTTGTGAACCCTTTCAAGTTTCACAGCATCCTCCAATAGCATGGAGACCAGAATTAGAACATAGAACAGTACTGCACAGTACAGGCCCTTTGGCCCACGATGTTGTGCTGAGCATTTATGTTAATCTAAGATCCCCCTAACCTACACACCCCTCAATTTACTGCCATCCATGTGCTTGTCCAGCAGTCGCTTAAATGTCCCTAATGTCTCTGACTCTACTACCACCGCTGGCAGTGCATTCCACTCACCCACCACTCTCTGGTAAAGAACCTACCTCTGACATCTCCCTTATACCTTCCTCCAATCACCTTAAAATTATGATGCAGTATTCCAAAAGTGGCCTAACAATGTATTGTACTGTAAGCAACATGACCTCTCAACCCCTATACTCAATGCACTGACCAATAAAGGAAATCATACCAAGTGCGTTCTTCACTATCCTGTCTGACTGCAACTCCACTTTCTTCTTGAGCAACTTTGAGCAGTGGGATAACAGAGGGTTTTTAACTATTGTGAGGAGATAATTTTGAGTCAGTGGTGCTGATGTGGTTTTTAAGTCAGGGTAATGACAGCAGATTTCCTTCTCAAGTATACGTTGGTGAATTTGTTTCTTCTTCAACAGTGCAACAGCTTCACGATCACGAAACTGAGGTCTGGAATGGAATGGACTTAACATAAAGATAACAGTGGAGAAAATGGGTAATAGTGGATAACAGTGGGTGGCACAGTGGTTAGCACTGCTGCCTCACAGCGCCAGAAACCCGGGTTCAATTCCCGCCTCAGGCGACTGGCTGTGTGGAGTTTGCACGTTCTCCCCGTGTCTGCGTGGGTTTCCTCCGGGTGCTCCGGTTTCCTCCCACAGTCCAAAGATGTGCAGGTTAGGTGAATTGGCTGTGCTAAATTGCCCGTAGTGTTAGGTAAGGGGTAAATGTAGGGGTATGGGTGGGTTGCACTTCGGCGGGTCGGTGTGGACTTGTTGGGCCGAAGGGCCTGTTTCCACACTGTAATGTAATCTAATCTAATCTAAAAAAGAAATAAGGGGACTTAAGATCAGAACCCATCATGGACACGGTGGCTCAGTGGTTAGTGTCGGTGCCTCAAAGCTCCAGGGACCCGGGTTTGATTCCACCCTTGGGCAACCCTATGTGTGGAGTTTGCATATTCTCCCCATGTCTGCGTGGGTTTCCTCCCACAGTCCAAAGAAGTGCAGGTTAGGTGGATTTATGGTGCTAAGTTGCCTGCAGTGTCCTGGAGGTGTAGGCGAGCTGAGTTAGCCATGAGAAATGCAGGGTTACAGGGAGAGGGTTGAGTCTGGGTGGGATGCTCTTCAGAGGGTTGCTGTGAACTCGATGGCCTGAATGGCCTGCTTCCACTATAGAGATTCTATTCTGTGCTACAGTCGCAAACCATCAGCATTTGACAGTCTCCATCCAACAAATTTTAGAAAGAATATCAGAGAAAATTTAACTGCGTATGATCATTGAGTTCTCCGCCAACAATATCCTGGGGTTACCGTCAATCAGAAAACATAACTGGCTCAGGCACATAAATATTGTAGCTATAACAACGGATTAGAGGTTGGGAGTTCTGAGATAAATGATTCACTCTCTGACTCCCCAAGCCAGGAATGTAATGGAGTACCATTTGTTTTGATGAGTGCAGTTCCAACACTAAAGAATCTCAACACCATGCAGGACAAGGTATTAGAATGATTCCTGATCTCCTACAGCCCCACCTTCAACATTCAATCAGTCCACCACTGACATAAAGCAGCAGCAATGTGCACAATCCACATGTTGCAGCAACTTTCCAACGATCCTTTGACAGCTCATATACTCGCTAAATGAAGGTGCGTCACCCTCAACTCCCTCTCCAAATCACACACCCTGCTTACTTGGAATCGTATCAGCCATTGCTTCACTGTCACTGGGTCAAATATCTGGAAATTCCGTTCCCTAACAGAACCGTGGCTGCACCTAGACTGCACAGAACTTCAGAGGTTCAGGAAGGTAGCTCACCACCACCTTTTCAAGAGCAATTAGGGGCAGGAAATAAATGCTGGTCTGGCCAAAGTGACCCACATCCCAATTTTAATAATCTTAATTGACTCAATATACAGGAATTGGATTGGAAAGTTGTCCATGTTATTCAATTAATGTGTGACCGAGTAATTATGGGTCCATCATTTTAACATCGATTGTGATTAAACAACAGGAATATATTGACAGTGACAGACTGACTGAGCACTTGGACAAATATGAACTGATCAAAGAGTCACCAGGAATTGTTGAAGGGAAGGTCACGTCTAATTAACTGCGCGTACATTTTGATGAGGTCATGAGTGTGGTAGAAATGGGAGTCAACAGATTCAGTTTAAATGGATTTCCTGAAGGCCTTTAATAAAATTCCACACGAAGGATAGTTAGCGATAATGAAAGTGCTCTCGAGTGGAGATCTTGTTAACATGAGTGATAACTGAAGGGGAGGCTGGAAATCGGTGTGGGATAAATGAGATGTTCTCCCAATTGTTGGATGTGATTTATCGTGGGCCTCAGCTTTCTGATGTGTTTATGAGTAACTGGGTTGGTATTTGCAGGTAATATTAAGTCAGGAGATCCCATAATGTGTGTGGGTGGGGTCAGGAGGTCACAAAGGGATGGAGACAGACTGAGGGAGGGAACATAGTTATTACAGGGAGAAGTGCGAAGTCTTTCCATCTGAGAAAAACAAATTGATCACGAAGGGGTTTAGCTATCTATATATAAAAGGAATCAAAAAAGCTGATGCATTGTCGCCTTTATTGAGTCATAGGGTTGTACAGCACAGAAACAGACCCTTCAATCCAATTCATCCATGCCAACCCGATATCCTAAATTAATCTAATCCCATTTGCCACAATTTGGCCCATATCCCTCTATACCCTTCCTATTCATTATTATGAAAGTGATGAAATGATGCTTCTGTCTTACAGAGCCTTGGGCAAACTCCATCTGCATTTTGTTTTAAGCATCACGTCTTCATAAGGATATATTCATGTGAGATCTGCCTGAAGTCAGGGCCTTGGCTCATTGTCTTGCTAATGCTTCATCCTGAGCTGGTTTCTTGGCAGTTTTTAACCCACGGTGGTTTGCCATTGCCCTCCACTATCAAGAGCAGGCCCAAGTCCACATCAGCCAGAACAGGAATTAAATTGATACTCTCCTCTGTCATATGCTCACCAGTCAAGCTAACTGTGCCCCACTGGGGTCGATCAGCCATAAGATATTCAGGGTCTCTCCACAGCATCTGTGTTAAAGTTACTGCAAGACCAGGGGCATGAGTGTATATTATTAAACAGCAAGTTCCAGCCTGTTACAGGAAGTGCATTCTGCAAAGAATGATCAATATCTGGAGACGATGGCCTAGTGGTATTATCACTGAGCTATTAATCCAGAGACCCAGGTGCCCTGGTTTGAATCCCACCACAGCAGATAGTAGAATTTGAATTCAATTACAAAAAAAAATCTGGAATGCGACCATGAATCCATTTCCAATGATTGAAAAGACACATTCCTTCACTAATGCCCTTTAAGGAAGAAAGTCAGCATCTTTACCTGCTCTGGCCTACATGTGACTCCAGACCTACAGTAATGCAGTTGACTCTCAACTGCCTACTGGCAATTAAGGATGGGCAATAAATGTTGGCTTAGTCAGCAATGCCCTCATCCTGTGAATGAATAAAGGAAAAAAGGTTGGAACTGCGCAAAAAGCACTTAAACTGGATACTTTGAGTGTCTATGAAAGAGTGAGCTAGCCAAACCAAATAGGCTTCTTTATCCAAACATACTCTTGTGATCTTTGCCAAGGGTGTAGCTGGACAGTGCACATGCCAACAAATCATTAGGGGCCGTTGTCCTGAACCATTTTATCAACTAAGCAAACCTCTCTGGTAATGTTTAGTCATTAAAAGAAATTTGTCATTGCTGTCAGCATTTAGCTAATCCTGTCATAATGGGCATTGAGAAAACATTCCGATAGATAAATCAGGTCATGTTCAACAAAATTGTTTAGGTCATGTTCAACAGAACACAAAGCCAAGCAAAATATAAGGTGCAACAAATCATCATGAAGACAGCCCCATCATACCAAAGGCCTCAGAAGGTTGGAAAT
Source organism: Chiloscyllium plagiosum (assembly GCF_037043375.1). Taxonomy (NCBI): domain Eukaryota; kingdom Metazoa; phylum Chordata; class Chondrichthyes; order Orectolobiformes; family Hemiscylliidae; genus Chiloscyllium; species Chiloscyllium plagiosum. The sequence goes on from NW_028270171.1 coordinate 22,251,361, forward strand.
GGATGTCATTTCAGCTTGCAAAGGAAGCAACTGAGAGCTCATCCTTTCTCAGATAGTTAATGGAATGGAAAGACAAATATTACTTTATTTATTTCAAATACAGTAGGCACACACTTCAGAATAAAGAAAGCTTTAAGAAGCTGTGCTCTCTTTTGTAGAAATGAGAAGGTTGACCTAACAGAACAGCAATAACCTGAATTTATATAGTGACTTTAACGTCACAAAATTCCAAAAGTCATCCATTCAGTATTTTAAAAATCCAAAAGGAAATGTCCGAATAAGAGATGAAAGCTTTTTTATGAGACAAGGATTTTAGGAATCATAGAGGCAGGCAGTACAGAAGACACGCTTTGGTCCATTGAATCCACACCAACAAAACCTACTCTAAATCTAGGCTAGTCCACTTTCCAGCACTTGGTCCATACTTTCAAGTGGTCATCCGAGTACGTTTTAAAAGTTTATGAGGTTTCCTTTCTCAAATACCTACCGAGGAAGAGGTGGCTTCAAGCAGAAAAGATGTTGAGAAGATCGGTTTAATGAGGGAATTTATTTGTGATACCCAGTCAACTGAATGGACAACCACTAAAAAGGGCAGGATTCCAAAATTGGGTGCATGCAGTGGTCTTGGAGAGTCATGGGGGTGGAGATAGTTACAAAGAGATGGAGGGTTTAGGCCATGGAAGGATTGGAAAACAAGAATGAAGATATTAAAATTGAAGCATTACTTACCTAGAACATAAGAGTAAAAGACAAAGGAACAGGAGTAGGCCTTTCAGCCCCTTGAGCTTACTCCGCCTTTCTACAGGATCATGGCTGATTTGACATTTCTCATATCCACTTTCCTGCTTTTTCCCCATAACCCTTGACTCCCCTCGAATCCATCTGTCTCAGCCTCAAATTTACACATGAATTCTGCCTCCACAGCTCTCTGTGGCAAGGAGTTCCAAAGACTCATAACGGCCTCACAGAAGAAATTCCTCCTCATCTCAGTCTTAACTTGGTGCCCCTTTACTCTGAGAGTAGGCCATCTGGTCGCAGACAGTCCCATGAAGAGAAATATCCTCTCAGCATTTACCCTGTCAAGCCCTTTAAAAATCCCATATGTTTCAATGAGATCACCTCTCATTTTTCAAAACTCCAGTAAGCAGAGCTCTAACCAGTTCAGCCTTTGCTCACAAGTCAATCCCTCCATACTAGGGATCATCTGAGTCAACCTTCTGAAGGGTGAACAATGCTTGGTGCGGTTAAAGTACAGGGGGCCTAGTTCAGGATTATTAGTGGTAGAAGATAGAAGACAGCCTGGAGGCCACTGGAGTAATCAGATCCATGTTTAACAAAAGCATGGCTGAGGCATGAAGGAATTGCATTATATGATGGAGGGCAAATCACTGGCCTTCATGGTGATGCAAGTAAGTACTCAGAATTTTGTTCCCTGATTGCCTGTGATGCTGGCAGTTGCAAACAGTCTGTTGCAGAAGCAGAAAATTGTCAGGGAGAGAGATGAGAAAGTGTTTGATACATTTGCCTTTATTGGTCAATGCATTGAGTACAGGAGTTGGGAGGTCATATTGCAGCTGCAACGGACATTGGTGAGGCCACTTTCAGATACTGCATTCAGTTCTGGTCTCCCTGCTATAGGAAAGCTGTTGTTAAACCAGTTCTGAGAAAGGGTCACTGGATTTCTGATTTCTCTCCACAGATGCTGCTGGACTTGCTGAGCATTTCCAGTAATTTCAGTTTTTGTGAAACTTGAAAGGATGCAGAAATGATCCACATGGATGTTACTGGGGTTGGAGGGTTTGAGCTACAGGGAGAGGCTGAATAGGCTGGGGCTGTTTTCCCTGAAGAGTCAGAGGCTGAGGGGTGACCTTACAGAGGTTTACAAAATCATGAGGGGCATGGATAGAGTGAATAGCCAAGATCTTTTTCCCAGGGTAGGGGAATCCAAAACTAGAGGACATAGGTTTAAGGTGAGAGGGTTTTAAAAGGGATCTGAGTGGCAACCTTTTCACACAGAGGGTGGTGCGTGTATGGAATGAGGAAGTGGTGAAGGCTGGTACAATTACAACATTTAAAAGGCATGGATGGGTATATGAATAGGAAGGGTTTAGAGGGATATGCTGGCGAATGGGACTAGATTAATTTCGGATATCTGGTCAGCATGGACGGGTTGAACCAAAGCGCCTGTTTCCATGTTGTACATTTCTATGACTCTATGAAGTCACTGGTAGGCAGTGGAATTGGTAGTGGAATTAGGGGTAAGCTTAGGATTAGGGGTATAGAGTTGTAGAGTCATAGAGATGTACAGCTCGGGAACAGACCCTTCTCTCCAACTCATCTCTGCCAATCAGATATCCTAACCTCATCTACTCCCATTTGCCAGCACTTGGCCCATATCCCTCTCAACCTTTCCTATCCATATACCCATCCAGATGCCTTTTAAATGTAACTGTACCAGCCTCCACCGCTTCCTTTGGCAGCTCATTCCATACACGCACCACCCTCTGTGTGAAAATGTTGCCCCTTACGCCTCTTTTAAATTTTTCCCCTTAAACCTATGCCCTCTAGTTCTGGACTCCCTCACCCTGCGAAAAAACCTTGTCTATTTGCCCTAACCATGCCCCTCATGATTTTATAAACTTCTATAAGGTCACCCCTCAGCGTCTGACGCTCCAGGGAAAACTGCCCCAGCCTGTTCAGCCTCTCCCTGTAGCTCAAATCCTCCAACCCCGGCAATATCCTTGTAAATCTTTTCTGAACCCTTTCAAGTTTCACAACAACATTCTGAGAGAAGGGAGACCAGAATTGCACACAATATTCCAAAATATTCCTGTATAGCCACAACATGGCTTGGCATTGGCTTTAGTCACCCAATGTTTAGCAGTTGCCTTTAAATCATGAAGATATTTGGCAATTTTTTTAATTCATTCGGCAGATAAGGGGGTCACTGGCTAGGCCAACATTTATTGCCTACCCCTAATTGCCCAGAGGGCAGTGAAGAGTCGACCACATTGCTGTGGGTCTGGATTCTGTTGACCAGACCAGGTAAGGATAGCAGTTTCCTTCCCTCAAAGGAAAAATGTAGAAATGGAGAAGAAATTCACTTGAAAATTATAAGTTTGTCACCAACAAATATGCTAAAGAGTTCAGGGAAACCCCATTCACTCAAAGAATAGTAAGAATGTAAAATTGGCCACCCTATAATAGTGTTGAGGCGATTGGTGAGGAGACGAGAGAAAAGCATATGAGGGAGAAAAGAATGTTTGGCGATAATTTGATTAGCGAGAGTTGGGAGAAGATTCATAAGATTCACTGGCAGAGAAGGAACACGGACTGAATGCTGTCATCATCTTGTGATTATGGAGTTCGTACTCAAAGAATTTATAAAAAAAAAAGATTTGGAGAAAGATAATCAATGCCATTTTTGGGCTTTATCTGCTAAAGAGTTTGCCATTTTCCCAAATGCATTGATTCACACAAAAGCATGGTTTAGGAGCAACCTGTCATTTGTTGCAAACGAGCACCAAGCTTGCCACCCGATTTACATTTCATAATATTACCCAATCCTGACAAGTGCTCAATCAATTTGATTTAAATGTTCATGTTGAAAGCAAATTATATAGATTATTGTATAAAATTCTTACATCTGACAACTTTTTCAGTCCCAAACTCCTGTACTCATTCTCACAATGGAGTCCGTAAAGGTAAATTTTTCACACTGAAATCATCCCTTTTCCTCTCTCTCTGTCAGTGGAAGTTCTGCAACTGCTGGGAGCGAGTAGGTGCAGATATTTTTAGTCAACAGGATGTTGCTGGGAATTGAGGGTTTGTGTTATAAAAATCGATCGGATCCGCTGGGACTTTTTTCACTAGAGTGTAGGAGGTAGTAAGGGGCGACCTTTTAGAGGTTTATAAAATCATGAAGGGGATAGATAAGGTGAATGACAAGGGTCTTTTCCCGAGGGTGGGTGAATTCAAAACTAGGGTGCATAATTTTTAAGGTGAGAGGAGAAAGTTTTAAAAAGGACATGAAGGGCAACTTTTATTTTACACAGAGTGTGGTTTGTGTGTGGAATGAACTTCCAGGGGAAGTGGTGGATGCAGGTACAGTTACAACATTTAAAAGACATTTGGATAAGTACATGAATAGGAAAGGTTTAAGGTATATGAGCCAAACAGCACTAGCTAAGTTTGGGGAATAGGTTTGGCATGGACTAGTTGGACTGAAGGATCTGTTTCCATGCTGTATGACTCTATATTCTGTTTGGACACACCTCTGGAGCAGGTGGGAGGTTTTTAGTTTAGATTCCCTACAGTGTGACAACAGGCCCTTCAACCCAATCAGTCCACACCAACCCTCCGAAGAGTAACCCACCCAGATCCATTTCCCTCTGACTAGTGCACCTATCCCATATGGGCAACTTAGCATGGCCAATTCACCTGACCCGCACATCTTTGGACGGTGGGAGGAAACCCACACAGCTATTGTATAATCATGGAAAGTACTGACTGAAGAGGAGACAACTGCAGCCAGAAAGCTCATTTTGTATGAGGAACAAGAAACCTTGATGCCCAATAATCTCAGCGCACCGCACATATTGAAAAGAAAACACGGATCACTCTGGGAGCTCAAGTTGCTGTGGCAACATACACTTTTTGCATACATGATGAGGCCTGGAATATAAAAATGGTGAGGGCTTGGAAATTTTTGCCATCACCAAGGCTGACTAGGAATCTCTCCTGCTGTTACCACCTGCCATTGAAGTGCATTGGAAGGATTTGCAAGTTGATATTCAACCTGTTTGCTGAGTTCAAAAGCCACCCTCCTTGAGTCATCAAGTCCTGGAGTGGGACTTGATCCCAGGACCTCTGGCTCTGAAGCAGAGACGCCACCCACTCAAAATGTTGCCACTGTGGTACGAACCTAGGGGTCACAGGTTAAGAATACAGGGTAGGCCATTTATCACTGAGATGAGGAGAAATTTCTTCACTCAGAGAGCAGAGAGCCTGTGCAATTCTCTGCCACAGAAAATGGTCCAAGTGACAAGTTGAATGTTTTCAAAAAGGAGTTAAATATAGTTCTTAGGGCAGAAAAAGTCAAAGTTCTGGGGAGAGAAGTGGGAACAGGGTATTGATGATCAGCCCATGAACCTGTTGAATGTTGGAACAATCTTGAAGGGCTGAATGGCCTACGAAGGATGACAGATATTGGAATGATTACAAGCCTTTGCTCAATCTCTGGCTCTATGATTTGAGATAATCCCTGACACATTCCACGGTGGCTCAGTGGTTAGCCCTCTTGCCTCACAGTGCCATGGACCTGGGTTCAATTCTACCCTCAGGTGACTGTCTGTGTGGAGTTTGCACGTTCTCCCCATGTGTGTGCAGATTTCCTCCCACAGTTTGAAGTTGTGCAGATTAGGGTGGATTGGCCAAGCTAAATTTCCCATAATGTCCAGGGATGTGGAATAACCATGGAAGAGGAGAAAGTGAGGTCTGCAGATGCTGGAGATCAAAGTTGAGACTTTATTGCTGGAACAGCACAGCAGGTCAGGCAGCATCCAGGGAACAGGAGATTCGACATTTCGGGCACAGGCCCTTCTTCAGGAATGAGCAGAGAGTGTTCAGCAGGAGAAGATAAAAGGTAGGGAGGAGGGACTTGGAGGAGGGGCGTTGGAAATATGATAGGTGGAAAGAGGTCAAGGTGAGGGTGATAGGTCGGAGTAGGATGGAGGCGGAGAGGTCAAGAAGAAGACTGCAGGTCAGGAAGGCGGTGCCGGGCTGGAGGGATTCGGCTGAGACAAGGTGGGGGGAGGGGGGATGAAGAAACTGGTGAAGTCCAAGTTCATCCCCTGTGGTTGGAGGGTTCCCAGTCGGAAGATAAGACGCTCCTCCTCCGACCGTCGCGTTGTTGTGGTTTGACGGTGGATGAGTCCAATGACCTGCATATCCTCGGTGGAGTGGGAGGGGGAGTTGAAATGCTGTGCTACAGGGTGGTTGGGTTGGTTCGTCCGGGTGGCCCAGAGGTGCTCTCTGAATCGCTCCGCAAGTAGGCGGCCTGTCTCCCCAATATAGAGGAGGCCACACCGGCTGCAGCGGATGCAGTAGATGATGTGGGTGGAGGTGCAGGTGAATCTGTGGCGGATATGGAAGTTTCCTTTGGGGCCTTGGAGAGAAGTGAGAGGGGAGGTGTGGGCGCAAGTGTTGCACCTCCTGCGGTTGCAGGGGAAGGTGCCAGGAGTGGAGGTTGGGTCGGTGGGGGGTGTGGATCTGACAAGGGAGTCGCGGAGGGAGTGGTCTCTACGGAAAGCTGATAGGGGAGGGGAGCGAAATATATCCTTGGTGCTGGGGTCTGTTTGGAGGTGGCGGAAGTGACGGCGGATGATGCGCTGTACATGGAGATTGGTGGGGTGGTAGGTGAGGACCAGTGGGGTTCTGTCCTGGTGGCGGTTGGAGGGGCGGGGCTCAAGGGCGGAGGAGCGGGAAGTGGAGGAGATGCGGTGGAGGGCACCGTCGACCACGTCGGGGGGGAAATTGCGGTCCTTGAAGAAGGAGGCCATCTGTGTTGTACGTATTTTGAACTGGTCCTCCTGGGAGCAGATGCGGCGGAGACGAAGGAATTGGGAGAATGGGATGGCATTTTTACAGGGGGCAGGATGGGAGGAGGTGTAGTCCAGGTAGCTGTGGGAGTCGGTTGGTTTGTAGTAGATGTCCGTGTTGATTCGGTCGCCTGAGATAGAAACAGAAAGGTCTAGGAAGGGGAGGGAGGAGTCCGAGACTGTCCAGGTGAATTTGAGGTCGGGGTGGAAGGTGTTAGTGTAGTGGATGAACTGTTCAACCTCCTCGTGGGAGCACGAGGTAGCGCCGATACAGTCATCTATAGCGAAGGAAAAGATGGGGGGTGGGGCCAGAGTAGTTGCGGAAGATGGATTGTTCCACATACCCTACGAAGAGGCAGGCATAGCTGGGGCCCATGCGGGTGCCCATGGCCCTTGAGCCCCGCCCCTCCAACCGCCACCAGGACAGAACCCCACTGGTCCTCACCTACCACCCCACCAATCTCCATGTACAGCGCATCATCCGCCGTCACTTCCGCCACCTCCAAACAGACCCCAGCACCAAGGATATATTTCCCTCCCCTCCCCTATCAGCTTTCCGTAGAGACCACTCCCTCCGCGACTCCCTTGTCAGATCCACACCCCCCACCGACCCAACCTCCACTCCCGGCACCTTCCCCTGCAACCGCAGGAGGTGCAACACTTGCGCCCACACCTCCCCCCTCACTTCTCTCCAAGGCCCCAAAGGAAACTTCCATATCCGCCACAGATTCACCTGCACCTCCACCCACATCATCTACTGCATCCGCTGCAGCCGGTGTGGCCTCCTCTATATTGGGGAGACAGGCCGCCTACTTGCGGAGCGATTCAGAGAGCACCTCTGGGCCACCTGGACGAACCAACCCAACCACCCTGTAGCACAGCATTTCAACTCCCCCTCCCACTCCACCGAGGATATGCAGGTCATTGGACTCATCCACCGCCAAACCACAACAACGCGACGGTCGGAGGAGGAGCGTCTTATCTTCCGACTGGGAACCCTCCAACCACAGGGGATGAACTTGGACTTCACCAGTTTCTTCATCCCCCCTCCCCCCACCTTGTCTCAGCCGAATCCCTCCAGCCCGGCACCGCCTTCCTGACCTGCAGTCTTCTTCTTGACCTCTCCGCCTCCATCCTACTCCGACCTATCACCCTCACCTTGACCTCTTTCCACCTATCACATTTCCAACGCCCCTCCTCCAAGTCCCTCCTCCCTACCTTTTATCTTCTCCTGCTAAACACTCTCTGCTCATTCCTGAAGAAGGGCCTGTGCCCGAAACGTCGAATCTCCTGTTCCCTGGATGCTGCCTGACCTGCTGTGCTGTTCCAGCAATAAAGTCTCAACAATAACCATGGAAGATGCAGGGTTATAGGGATGAGGTGGGTCTTTGTGGGATAATCTTCAGAGAGTCAGTATGGGCTGAATGGCCTGCTTTCAAACTGGGAGTACAAAGAACAAAGAAAATCGGTCCTCCGATCCAGCTCCTCTATCTGAACCTGCTGCCTATTTTCTAAAGAACTCTTTGCTCCCTACTCATGCATGTATCTGTCTAGATACATCTTAAATGACGCAATTGTTCTCGCCTCTACCACCTCCACTGACAACACGTTCCATGCCCCCATCACCCTCTGCGTAAAGAACTTTCCATGCATATCTCCCCTAAATCTTTCCCCTCTCACTTTGAACTCGTGATCCCTGGTATTTGAGTTCCCCACTCTGGGAAAAAAAACTCTTTCTATCCACCCTGTCTATACCTCTCATGATTTTGTAGACCTCTATCAGATCCTCCCCCCCCAACCTCCGTTATTTTAATGAAAATAATCCTAATCTATTCAACCTCTCTTCATAGCTAGTGCCACCCCATACCAGGAAACATCCTGGTGAACCTCTTCTGCACCCTCCCCAAAGCATCCACATCCTTTTGGTCATGTGGCGAGCAGAATTGTACGCAGTAGTCCAAATGCAGCCAAACTAAAGTCCTGTACAACTGTAACATGATCTGCCAACTCTCGTACTCAATACCCCACCTGATGAAGGAAAGCATGCTCTATGCCCTCTTGACCACTTTACTGACCTGTGTTGCCACCTTCAGGGTACAATGGATCTGAACACCTGGATCTCTCTGAACCTTAATTTCCCCAGGACTTTTCCATTTACTGTATAGTTTGCTCTTGAATTGGATCTTCCAAAATGCAAAACCTCACACTTGCCCAGATTGAACCCCATCTGCCATTTCTCTGCCCATTTCGCCAATCTATCTATATTCTGCTGTTTTCAATATTCGTCAACCTCTGTCCTAATTATTTTATAGATCCTCACACTCACAAGTAGATAGCTAATTTTTATTCATTAATAGATATGTATCACTCTTTTGATATATAAATTATTTGACTACTTTTGTTGAATTATCATTTGCAACTCACTCCTGGATATTAATTACATTCTACACATAAATATATAATCCATCTTAATTCCTTGAATAAATTCTAGCCTGTAACTAATTCTATGCTACATACTCTGTTCTGCTAACTTTTTCTGTTTTATTTTGTCCATTTGTAATGTGCTATAATTTTGCGTATAATCCATAATTTTGGGATGTTTCTGATTTCAAATCACCCTTTTCCTCAACACCACCTCATTCAAATAGCAATTTGCCTTTATACAGCATCCTCAACACAGAATAACATTCTGAGACAGAAAATGACATGAACAAACATGCATTGTTGAAGAAACCAAATTGAAATTGTAATGTAAAACGGAGTTCCCATTTTGTTCTCTCAGGCAGGTCTCACGATACCATTCAAAGGAGACCAGGGTACATCTCCCTGGTGATCCTGGACATTATTTATCCCTCAACTAATGTTACTTAAACAGATTATTGAATAATTTAATTTCATATATTACAGTAATTGAGCTGTAAGAGAGGCTGAATAGGCTGATGTTGTTTTCCCTGAAGTGTCCGAGGCTGAGGGGTGACCTTATAGAAGTTTATAAAATCATAACAGGCATGAATAGGGTGAATAGATAAGGTCTTCTCCCCAGGGTAGGGGAGTCCAAAACTAGGGGGCATAGGTTTAAAGTGAGAGGGCAAATATTTAAAAGGGATCTTGAGAGGCAACTTTTTCATGCATGGATGTGAGCTGGCAGAGGAAGTGGTGGAGACTGGTACAATTGCAACAGTTAAAAGGCATCTGGATGGGTATATGAATAGGAAAGGTTTAGAGGGATATGGGCCAAATGCTGGCAAATGGGACTAGATTAATTTATGATATCTGGTTGGCATGGATGGGTTGGACCATAGGGTCTGTTTCCGTGCTGTACATCTCGATGACTCTAATTTCCATGGTTTGGAGTGTCCAAACCCAAAATATGGGAACTTTTTCTGAAGTAATCCACAAGGGAACTGAAAATCAAACTGAAGAGCTTCCCTTTTAAAGATCTGGAAACAGAAAGTGCTGGAGAAACTCAGCAAGTCTGACAGAATCAGTGGAGAGAGAAGCAGGGCTAATGGGTATGCCCCTCTTGTTCGGAACGATTAAAAGTAGCTCCCTTTTAAAGCTCCCTTAGGATTAAGGACAATTAGCAAAGAGCTTAACTACTTCTGAGAAAAGACCACGTTTTGTCAAAGCTTTTCATCTTGCCCTCATCAGGACAATTCGCAAGAAATACAAAAATAAAGGGTAAAGGAACATGTATAATTTGATGTGAGTGCTGATGAGTACATTCTCCATGGCAACACCTTGACCAATCAGCACTCTCCTCTCATAAAGCATCAATGTTATTTTTCTTCACATTGGTAAGTCTTGTGGAAGATGAAAAGCTTTAACAAAATGTGTCTTTTTTCAACAGTACTCAATTTCTGCACAACCAAATGACTAGAAATAACTTAATCTCAAAACCAAAGGAAATTTATAAATTAAAATAGCAGGATTATTTCGATTATCTGCTTTTAAAGTTTTCTTCTGAGAGCTCTATACTATCGATGTTGCACTGGCATTGCATACACAGGAACACCTTCAGCAGCAAAAGGACAGATTCTTTCACACCGGCAAAGAGTTTAGTTTGACCATCAACATCACGGTGACAAATATCACGGCCCAGGTTGTTGCTATGGGCTCCTGAGCCAAATCAGGTGCTGCATAACACAGATAAGGAGTAAATTACAGCGGATGCTGCAATCAACAAATGCTGGAGATCACAGTGGGTCAGACAGCATCCATGGAGAGACAGCATTTATGCTGTCCCCCTCTACACTTCACTTCAGCCCTGACGAAGAGTCATCTAGACTCAAATCGGTAGCTTGCTCTCTCTCCATGGATGCTGTCTGACCCACTCTGATGTCCAGCATTTGTTGGTTTCAGCTGCTTAACACAGAGTTCACCACTATGGTGGAAGTCAGTATCTTACAAAAAGAAAGGCTGCTTTTGTGTATCCTCCAATCATTCCTGGATCAGGGAAACATCTTCAGTATTCATTTATTTTCTTTAATCATTCATGGAATGACGGCATCACTGCCCGGGCAACATTTATTGCCCATCCCTAATTGCCCAGAAGGCAGTTAAGAGTCAACCACATTGGCTGCGGGTCTGGAGTCACATGTAAAGATGTTTCCTCCCCTAAAGGATATTAGTGAACTTGATGGGTTTTCCCGACAATTGATTCACAGCCATTATTACATTCTTACTCCCAGATAATAGATATAATAGTCCAGCAATAATACCATTGGCCCATCATCTCCCCAATGTACGAGAGCTTGCTGTGCACAAAATAGTTGGTAAAGTTACATGACAGTGGATAGACTGAAGTTCAAGCTACCATCTTTGAGTACTCTGGAGTACTATGTACACCTATTATACTCTTTGCTACCTTCCCCCACCCTCCTCTCTGACCTATCACCTCCATCCCCACCCTCATTCACCTATTGTACTCTTTGCTACCTTCTCTCCAGCCCCCCCCCCCCCCCCCCCCCCCCCCCCATTTATCTCTCTACCCTGGAGGCTTCCTGCCTCTATTCCTGATGAAGGGTTTTTGCCTGAAACATCAATTTTCTTGCTCCTCGGATGCTGCCTGACCTGCTGTGCTTTTCCAGCACCACTCTGATCTAAACCCTACTATGCACAATCTTAACCTCCTTATTGAAAAAAAGGACTCAAATTCATTTGAGGCAGTTCAGACAAGGTTCAACCGACTGACACTTGGGATGAAGGATTATCATTCAAGGGACGGTTTCTGTTTGAGTTTACAGGAATGATGGGTGTTGTTTATGAAACGTAAAAGATGCCAAGAGGATGTGACAGTGTGGATGCTACTTGATTGTTTCAGATATAATTGTGGCATCTTTTGGCAGAACAAGGTCACCAACTTACCAGTACTGGAGCACATTCATCTCATCAGCAGCAACACACACGTTGTTAAGTGGATGGTATCTGTTTTGGCTTGATCACATTCATCACATCAATGAAGACTGGACAACTGAAGATGTTCCGGACAGTGAATTTGCATCCTTCAAATTCAAAATTAAGATGTTGTATGTTGTCACTGACAATTGGAAGATAATGGCTGATAGCCATGACTCTGAAGGCTGACTGTTTGGAGAAACATTAGAAAAGCTCACTTGGATGAAAAGAGGTTTGTGGTACCTTTGTGGATCACATCCAAGCATTCCAGTCCCAACTGGATCATGGAAAATCTCATTCCTGATGAAGGGCTTATGCCCGAAAAATCGATTCTCCTGCTCTTCAGATGCTGCCTGACCTGCTCTGCGTTTCCAGCACCACACTCTCAACTCTGGATGAAAACAGGGCCCAGAGTAAACAGAAGCCACTGAATCGAGCACCTTCTCAGCTCATTGTCTCCTCTGTAGCAATTGTAGGAGAGAGTGCTATGCCAGAATGGGGCTCCTGAGCGAAATCAGGTGCTGCTTAACACAGAGTTAACCACCATCAAGGAAGTCAGTGTCTTACCAAAAACAAAAGCAAGGTTACCTTTGTGGATCCCCCCAAGATTCCAGTCCCAACTGGATCATGGAAAACATCTTTACTGTTTATGGGAGCTTGTTGTACACAAAATGATTGATAAACTTGCATGACCACAGACAGACATCATTGAATCAAGCAGGCTATTAGTAAGCTGGAGAGGGTTCAGAAAAGTTCGAACAGGGTGTTGCCGTGAATGGAGGGTTTGAGTTATAAGGAGATGCTGGACAGGCTGGGATGTTTTTCACTGGAGTGTAGGAGGTTGAGGGGTAACCTTACTGATGTTTATAAAATCATGAGGGACATAGATAAGGTCTATGGCTCTCATGATGAGGGTCTTTGACCCAAGATGGGAGAGTTTAAACTAAGGGGTATATTTTTAAGGTGAGAGGAGAAAGATTTAAAAAGGACATGAGGGGCAACTTTTTATGTAGAGAATGGTGCGTGTGTGGAAATGAACTACCGGAGGATGTAGGATGCAGGTACAGTTACTAAACTTAAAAGACATTTGGATAAGTTCATGAATGAGAAATGTTTGGAGGGATGTGGGCCAAGCACAAGCAGGTGGGACAAGTTTAGTTTGAGAATATGTTTGGTGTGGACTATTTGGACTCAAGGGTCTGTTTCCATGCTGTATGACTCTAATACCCTATGACACCATATAGTGGCTGAGGATGAAAAAGATGCTTTACAATTAATGTTGTATTGGGATGTCCTCAGGACGAAAAAGCTGCTAATTCATGGTACCTCAACTGGGACATCCAGAGAATATGAAATGTGATATAAAAGTACAAGTCACTTCCGGACCTCCTAAGAATACAAAAATTGACATATCAACACAAGTCAGATTTAGGTATCAGGAAGATGTGAAAGATAGGGATTAGGAGTAACAATAGGTCATTCAGCCTTCCGATCTGCTCTACCATTCAATAAGATGACGTGAAAATGCAAGTCACTTCCTGAGAATATAAAAAAAAATATAGATGCATGTTGTTCTGTGGAATCTTGAGGACATAAAAGTTACTATAACATAAGGCACTATTGACAGCGTAAGGATACAATAGATAATATATAGGCGCAATTCAATTTAGGGAGCCCTTCGGATGTAAATATTATTACATAAATTTACATCTGTTCGGGACATCTGAGAATGTTAAAGATAATATATTTAAGTTAGTTTGGGGCATCTTGAGGATACAAAAGATAATATATAGATGCAAATCAGTTTAGGGAGGCATGAGGATGTGAAAGTTGCTACATAAAGTTAGGTTAGTTTGGGATATCGTGAAAATATGAAAGAAGCAATTCATTTTGTAAAGCAACTTAATGATTAGATTCCCAATAGTGTGGAAACAGGCCATTTGGCCCAACCAGTCCACACCAACCCTCTGAAGAATAACCCACCCAGACCCATTCCCCTCTGACTAATGCACCTGACACTTTAGGCAATTTAGCTTGGCCAATCCACGTGACCTGCACCTCTTTGCACTATGCGAGGAAACCGAGGCAGACCTGGGAATATGTGCAAACTCCACACAGACCATTGCCTCAGGCTGGAATTGAACTCAGGTCTCTAGTGCTGTGAGGTAGCAGTGCTAACCACCATGCCACCCAAATGATGTAGATATTTATCATTTAAATTCAGCTGACTTTGGTGTTTCTTCGGGATCTGGGAAACACCGAAACTTTTCAGGGAAGTAAAGGATGGGAAAGGCGATATATGAATACAGAAGCGTCCTTTACCCTCCCTCTCCTTGACGGACAGTGACGTCAGCGACGCGTTTGCCCATTGGCTGGCGCCCGACCAATCAGAGCCGAGTTGCTAGCACGCCGCGTTTATTTTTAGGACCGGGGTGGGGGCGGGGTCACGTCGCGGCGCTGCACCCCCTCTCCCTGCCGTCGTACGTGCCATCCTTCCGCCCCACGTTTTTTTCGAGGGAAAGTAGACCCCGGACAGGAACGGAAGGCTGAAGTAGTTCCAGAGGGTTGTCGGAGGGGCTGTTCACGGTGGGTGAGCTGATATAAGTGCGCCAGGGAGCAAGGGGCGAAAGTTTGGGCAGAGGCTGCTCGGGGCTGACAGGCGGCGGCGGTACCACCAGCAGCAGCAGGACCCGGGTTCGAATCCCACAGCGGCAAGTAAGCCTTCTCCATCTTTAAAATAAAATATTTTAATTAACAATAAAAACCTTGATTCAATCAAATTGCGCCCCTTTCTTACCTCCCCCCCAGAAAAATATTAAATGGCCCCTTTATATGTTGGGGGGGGGGGGGGGTGAAGCTGGGAATTTATCCCTTTTACATTCTTGGGGGCTCCCACTATTGTTAATTTTATGGCAGAGTAGTTTAATTATTTCAATTTCTGTCGATGGGTCTTAAAGAAAGCAGGCCTTTTAAACTGGAAATAATATTCGTACGTGAAGGAGACGGGGAGGGTAAGAAAATGCTGAGGTTAAAATGTAAAGTTGTTATTTTTTTTTAATCTTGCCCACCCCTTTTTCCCTTCGAAACATCCTATTGATGAGAGCACCCTTTTAAAAATGATCTCAGCTGGTCTCTGTGAGGTTTATTTGATGACCTTAAGTTATTTTTTTTTGGGGGGGGGGGTTGGTGGAAAGAAGGGTCGTGTTATTTTTCTGTTTAATTTTACCAAAAAAATGTCCCTATGTGAGGGTTTTCTAAATCCAATTGTTGTTTTTTTTTAATCAGCGGGTTAGAGATTTTTTTAAAAAAACATACGTGGTGAGGCTCCCCACTTTTTTTTTAAAAAAGAATTTCAAAATATGCATGCAGTATTTGGGACGATTGTTGACGTGTTCAGTCAGTAATTTCAAAGCCAAGTCGGGGTATTTTTTTTTTGGTGGGGAGGCAAAAAAAAAGGATTAAATTCTCTTAAAAGTCGCGGGGGAAATCGTTGTTGTTTACCCCCTTCATCGCATTTAGAGGTGACTTTAGAGGTTACCCCCAGCACTGAACAAATAATTTAATCAAACGGTGTTGGATTTAGGTTAGGTTTAAGGGGATTTCGAAAGGTTAAAGTCCTTGGGTTGGACCTTTCATTAAAGTTGGAAAGATTTTGCTGAACACAAAATGTTGTTTTCTCTCATTTTTAACTGGTTGGGGGGGGGAAAAGTGCCTGAAAGGTTCTGAAGGTTTTTATTTCGTTTTGCCCCTCTCTTTTCCCCACCGTCCCCTCCCAGTCCGGTTTGGATTTAAATGGAATTTGAGAGAGAGAGAGGGGTGGAGGGGAGGGAAGGGGGATGGGGCTCAGGGACATTTAATGTTGAGCAATAGGGAGGAGGATGCGCGATTGCGCCTGCGCTGCGGGCGGGCGGCCGCCTCCACCGGGCTCAGTGCGCATGCTTGCTGCTGGCCAGCCCTGCTCTGCATTCTGGGACCTGTAGTTCATGCCACGCCCCCATCCCCACAGCACTGATGGTGGGGTGGACTACAATTCCCATGCTGCATCGCCAGCGAGGCGCCACCACAGCCCCACACCCCACCCCCAAACCTTGCAGTATTGCCTCCAGCCTGTAGGGCTCCTTATTTGGCTGCTTTCAGCTTGGGTTATATGTCAAGAAAACAGACGCCCAGCACAGCTGGGTTGAGTGCAGTTATATTTTTTTCAGATGCAGTCACTTTTCCTTAACACTATTAGCCTTAATCTACAATAGAGATTGTCTAGGGTTGGTGCATTGCTATAGTCGTGCCCTTTTCTGCTCCTTTTTATAACTTTCCTTGAAAGGAATTGGCAATTACCACTCCAGGTTACCATGTTTTAGAGTCCATCTGCAGGATGGATAGGGCACCCATCTACAGATGGTAGTATCATTGGGGATTTGAAACCATGTGTTTCAGGGAGCTGAATGCAGTGCATCCTGCCACCAAGAAATATTTTTTCAGCTTCTTCCTCAACTCTACATGTTCCTTTTTTTGCGAGCAAGTGACAACTGATCGATTACCTTGCAGAAACATCGATGAGGAAGGTTGCCTGGCACATTTGATCTTGCTTTCGTCCCAAAGGACCCCATTGAGTAGACATAGAAATGGGTAGAGATGGAAATGTGTTGCTGGAAAAGCGCAGCAGGTCAGGCAGCATCTAGGGAACAGGAGAATCGACGTTTCGGGCATTAGCCCTTCTTCAGGAATGAGGAAACATTCCTGAAGAAGGGCTAATGCCCGAAACGTCGATTCTCCTGTCCCCTAGATGCTGCCTGACCTGCGCTTTTCCAGCAACACATTTCCATCTCTGATCTCCAGCATCTGCAGACCTCACTTTCTCCTCATAGAAATGGGTAGACCTATGACGATTAAATTTAGTGTGGTGAAATGAGGCATGTGGACTGAAAATGGGAGGCTTTGTAAATTAACAGTTTACAAGGCGTACAGGAATGAAGGGGAGAAATGGTATAGTGATGCCACTGAACAAATAACCCAGGTTAATGTGCTAGGAACAGTGATTCAAATTCTGCTGGTGGAATGTAAGCCCTATTTATAAATTCAGAAATTGAAAACTAGCAATATTGACCATGTAATTGTCATTCTTTTAAACACGTCTGGTTCACTGCTGTTCTTCAGTTATGGAAAGATGATTCCTTTCACTTATTTGGTCTGTGATTTCAGACCTGCGGCAACGTGATTGACACTTAACTGCCATCTGAAATGGCCCAGCAAGCCACTCAGTTCAAGGGCAATTAGGGATGGGTGAATAAATGATGTCCCCATCTGAAGAAAGTATGGAAACAAGATTTGAGCATTCATATACTAAGTCTTAGGGTAAGTTAGCAATGCTGTTCATTTCTTCACAGAAAAATGTTGCAGCATTGGCTTTATAAATAAATGCAAGAAAGCAATGCTAATCTTTATGAACCCTATACTAGTGTTGATCAATTCTGGGCACCATACTTCCAAGACTGAAAGTGCTGATGAGGACAACACTTTGCGTGAACCAGTGATGAAGTAAACAGAAGTAGTAGATCTAAATGCTTGGTAAAATAAGAGATATTTGAAAACAATGGTTACAGGGCAGAGGTGAAAGAATAGAAAATCCAATCTAATTACTTTTCCAAGGGGTTAGTACAGAAATATTTGACTGACAGCCTGCAAATGATTTTAGAAAGCTGTAACCAATTGTTAATACATTATTTCAGAGTTTGCTTTGCACTGCTCCAGCTGGCAATCTGATCTATATGTTGATCAGTGTCGGGGAAGAAATATTTCGAGTGACACAGTGGACTTGGACATTGTCCTTCATGCTGATGATGTGATGCCCCCTTAGAGGTTGGAATTAGGTATGCTGTTTAATGCCCCAACGCTAATGGGAATCTATCAAAAATTGGGACAGATGGAATTGTCTCTGCTCTCCCTGGAGTTAAAGGCCAGGTACTGTATATGCTGTGGAAAGATAGAATGAAGCATTTAAAGCAATAAAGTAGCCATGATATTACTGAATGAAGGAGCATGTTTGAGGAGCTGAAAGGTCCTCTACTCCTAATTTGTATGATTGTATCTTCCAATCTCCTTGACCTTTTTTCCCCATTTGGCCAATTTCTGTAATGGCCATGCTTTGTCTCTGGTTCGTGATTTGTGGAGTAATGCACCTGAGGGGTGGACAGAAACCGTTCCAAATGCTCTATTACTTTTGACCTTCAGGTGATTAACATCTTGACATCCCAATCAATCTAGACTGGTTTCATAACCTGAGCAATGTACAAAACCACTGCATAGCTATAATCTTTTTTTATATTAACTCTGATCAGTTAGCTTTGGAGCTCATCCATCTCTCTTGATTTTGCAACTGTTCAATGTATTTGAAACAGGAATTCATGTTGGTCTGTTCCAGTCTTCCTCTCCTGTGTTGAGTCTGAGCTGGATAACTTCCAATGGCAAGGCAGTATGTGTGTGGTGGCAACTCGTGACAGTGAAAAGCCTTTCAACTGGAAATGATCCCGCACTTGTCTGTCCACGTGCCCACTTTCCAGCTGTGGCTGCTGGTCAGGTGCACGAACCTTCTCTCCCTTCCAGCCTGGCCTATTGTGTGGCATGCTTCCCACCCCACAGCTGATAACTGTACACAGATCAGGGAAAGAATGGTCTGAATGACTGAGCTCCAGTCAGGGCAGTGTCTTTATCCATTGGGTCGTGGGCAGAATGCTTGTTGCACAGTTCTTGGTTGTGCAGCCTCCCAATTCTGAGGTACTGTCTGTTCTGCAGCCTTGGCTTTGGAGATTGGCCTCAATCTGAGGATGTGGCAACCTGCAGCCATTGATCCATATTGTCATGACTCCCAGCAACGATGCTGTGAATTTCTAAAAAATTTTATTAATGCAATTCCCTCTGCCTTTGTTTATTATGCTGGAGGGACACGGTCCTGAGACGTAGGTTCATAAACCCCTTTACTCTCCCCCCACAGTTGCATACTTAAACTTGGATCATTCAGCCCAGCTGCTCAATATTGGTGCTATACTCCAAATGAACCACTTTCCATTCCAACCCACCATCTCTCTTCCCCATTAGTGTATTGTTTATTCCTTTCTTCCGGCATGCATTTAGTTTTCTCTTTTACGGCTTTCGTGCAGTTTACCTCAACTCCTGGACATGTTAGTAAGTCCCACATTTATATTTTGTGATTAAAGAAGTATCTCCTGATTCCCTATTGACATAGCTCATTATTTTGTATTTATTGTTCCTAGCTTTGCTCTTGGTCGCAAGTGGCAACATCTCTACATCCGTTGGTATGTTTGCCCATGCCCAAAATGGGCAAGAGGATAAACCACCTGGGATTACATCAAGAAACTCTGTACAATTACTTTAAATCTGTGAGGCCTGTGATAAGAAGTGGTCTAGATGTCTCACTAATTTTCCTCCAATCTTTTCCCTTTTCTGGAACATTTTCATGGGCTTCTGTGCTTTTCCTCATCAGCTCGAGAGCTGCCATGATCGGATTCTGTTGAATCATTACGTTGAGCCCACTTCTATACCACTGACATCAGCACTTGTCTGGTGTCTGGGGAGGTTGAATTCTCTAACCTCAGCACACTTCAAGTTTCTTGTAATAGTGATGATTAACTTGATGTGGGATTGAAAACTGGGCCTTCCTTTGTCTCTGATCTAGCTACTGATGGGATAGCTAGATAATTGGGTGAATATTAAAATAAAATAGGCAGGTGTTATAAAATGTTTTGGCTATATTATAGATTTCAAAATTGATGTAACTTTGGGGTGGAATTGTCATGCAGGCAGAACACAAAACAAAATCTAGGAGGGAGATAGTGTTCATATTTGGATTCTTGCAGTGTATGTTTTTCACAGCAGTGTAATTAAAACAATATTGTATCAAACCAGTGAAATAACATAGGAGCTCACACCAAGCATTGTCTGCCTATTTCTGTGCAGCCACTATTGTACTGAAAACTTCACTTCACTCGTGCTCCTACATATTATAGCTTTTTATATTTGTATCATTGCTCATACAAAGAAAACATCTGGTATCAAAAGGAGCAAATATGGTGAAATTTGTGCTGAGACAGTTGGAGGAATCGCAATCAACTTAAAGGGAATATCAATGATCACTATGGATCCATTTTTCTTATAGACAGGCTGGAAGAGCACAGCAAGCCAGGCAGCATTAGGAGGTGGAGAACAGTGTTTGGGGTGTGACCCTTCAGGACTGAAGAAAGGTTACACCTGAAACATTGACCCTGAAACATTGACATCTCCACCTCATGATGCTGCCTGGCTTGCTGTGTTCTTGCAGTCTCCTGTTTGTCTACCTTGGATTCCAGCATCTGTAGTTTTTTCTATCTTTAAGTATTTTTGATTTGGCAAGGCTGAGATATACAAAATGCATTTAAGGTTGAACTGGGGAAATGAGGCTAACCTTTATTAAGCTAGGTTTGTGAGGACTTAGTGGAGGCCATTTATGGTCATTGTAAGAGTCATAGTCATACAGCATGGAAATCGACCCTTAGGTCCATCTAAACCATGCCAACCATCTTTCCAAACCAAACAAGTCCCACCTACCTGTGTTGGGCCCATTATCCTTCCAAAGCTTTCCTATCCATGTACTTATCCAAATGTCTCTTAAATGTAGGAACTGTACCTGCATCCACTTCCTCTGGCAGTTCATTCCACATTTTGTGTGCACAGTTGGGGGTAAGAAAAGTTGCTCCTCATATCCTTTTTAAATCTTTCTCCTCTCCTTAAAATCTGACCCTTAAATTTGGACTCCACACCCTAGGAAAAAGGCCTTTGCTATTCACCTTATCCACACCCCTCATGAATTTATAAACCTCTGTCAATCCTCAATCTCCTATTCTCCTGTGAACAGGTTCCCAGTCTATCCAGCATATTTTAATAATTCAACTTCTATTCCTGGCAATATCCTGGTAAATCTTTCTTTCTGAATCATCTCCAATTTAATAACATTCTGCACAGTTTTCCAAAAGATATCTCCCTAGTGTCCTGTACAACATGAACATGATGTCCCAACTCCGTCTCAGTAGCCAAAGCGGTGTAGGCAAACTTGCTAAATGCATTTTTAACAACTTTGTCTATCTGTACTGCAAATTTCCAGGAACTATGCACCTGAACCCCTACGGGTCTCTGTTCTACAATGCTGCCCAGGGTCTTACTATTAATTGTATAAGTTCTGCCTTGTTTGTCTTGCCAATAAGCAATACTTCACATTTATCCAAAATATACTCTGCCGACCATTCTTCAGCCCATTGATCCACTTGGTCAAGATCCCTTTGTAATCTTAGATAACCTCACTGTTTGCTATACCATTAATTTTAATGTCATCTGTAAATTTACTAACCGTATACCTCCTGTATACTCGCAATCATTATATAAAAGTGGAGCTAGTACTGATCTTTGTGGAACACCATTGGTCACATGTTTCCAGCTCAAAAAACAACCCTCCACCACTAACCACACTGTCCTACTTCAAAGCCAATTTTGTATCCAATTGGTGAACTCTCCCTAAATTCCATGTGATCTAACTTTACCAATTAGTTTACCATGCAGAACCTTAGAGGCTTTACTAATTCAACTAAGTACCATCTACTATTCTGCCCTCAATCTTATTGGTTACTTCCTTAAAACACTCCAAGTTTGAGACACTAGTTCTCTCTCAAAATCATGTTGATTATCCCTCATCATTCCTTGCTTCTCCAAATTGCATGTAAATATTAAATTTCCGAATTGCTAACAATTTACCCACCACCAACGTCTGACTCTCAGGAATAAATTCCTAGGTTTCTCCTTGCAGCGTTTCTTAAATATAGACACAACCTTAGCCACCTCAGGCACCTTGCCAGCAGTTGTGGATGATAGAAATATTTCTGCTCTGAGTCCTGCATTTGTTTCCCAACTTCCCACAATGTCCTGGGATGCACTTGATCAGGTCCTGGAGGTTTATCCACTTTTTTGATTTCTAAGACCTCCAGCACTTGCTGTTCAGTAATGAATTGTTTTCATAACATAAATAATTATTTGAGTTCTCTGGTCTCCATTTCTTTCTCCACAGTTAAAACTGACACAAAATATTCATTTAACTGTCTTTGTTCTCCTGAGGTTCAACAAAGATTATCTCGTTGATCTTTAAGATGCCTGACTCTCTCTTTGCTATTTTGTTCTTAATGTACTTGTGGAATCTATTTGGAGTATCCTTAATCTCATCAGCCAAGACCATCTCGTATCCTGTCTTTGTCTTCCTGATTTCTCTCTTAAGAATGCCCCTGTAGTCTTTATACTCAAGAGATTCATTCGATCCCAGTTATCTATCTCTAATGATGATTCTTTATTAGTCAGATGTACAGACCCTCACATCCAACTCATCCATGCTGACCAGATTTCTTAAATTAATCTAGTGCCATTTGCCAGCACTTGGCCCATATCCCTCAACCCTTCCTATTCATATACCCATCCAGATGCCTTTTAAATGCTGTAATCGTGCCAGACTCCTCCACTTCCTCTGGCAGCTCATTCCATACATGCATAACCCTCTGCGGGAAAGAGTTGCCCCTGAGGTCTCTCTTATATCTCCCCCTCTGATCCCAAACTTGTGTTCTCTAGTCCTGGAGTCTCCCACCCCAGGGAAAATACCTTGTCTATTTACCCTATCCATGCCCCTCATGATTTTATAAAGTTCTATAAGGTTACCCCTCAGCCTCCACTTGGGGAAAACAACCACTGAGTATTCTGCGTCACCCTATAGCTCAAATCCTCCAACCCTGACAACATCCTTGTAAATCTTTTCTGAACTCTTTCAAATGTCACAACATCCTTTTGATAGGAAGGAGACCAGAATTGCACACAATATTCCAACAGTGGCCGAATCAATGTCCTGTGCAGCTGCAACGTGACCTCCCAACTCCTGTACTCAATGCTCTGACCGTTAAAGAAAAACATACCAAACACCGCCTTCACTATCCTATCTATCTGTGACTCCATTTTCAAGGAGCTATGAACCTGCACTCCAAGGTCTCTTTAGATTAGATTAGACACTCTCTAGGACCTTATCGTTAAGTGTGTAAGTTCTGCTCTGACTTGCATATTCTTGACTAAAGCTCTATTCTTATTTATCAATTGCTCCCTAGCCTTACCAGTCTTACCTTTCACTCTAGCAGGGACATAATGCCTCTGAATGCTCGTTACCACACATCTTGACCCACTTGTCAGTCATCCCTTCACCTGCGAACAGGCCACTCCAATCAATTTTTGAAAGAGCTTGTCTCATGCCATTAACATTTCCTTACTCAAATTAACAACTTCAACTTTTATGGAAGGCTTATCCTTTTACATGACTATTTTAAAGCTAGAATTATGATCACTAGTCCCAAAGTGTTCCCCCACTGACACCTCAGGCACTTGCCCTGCCTTATTTCCCAAGAGAAGGTCAAGTTTTGCTCCTTTTCTAGAAGGAACATGTACATAGAAAGTTTTCTTGAACACTTTTTTTAACAAATTCTTCACCATCTAAACTCAACACTCTGGCTGTGTAAGTCCATGTTTGGAAAATTAAAATCCCCCACTAGGACAACCTTTATTATTCTTATACCTAAGATTTCTCTCCATATTTGCTGCTCCATTTCACTCTAACTATTGGGGGGCCTCTATTACAATCCTGCCAAAGTGCTCATCCCTTTCTTATTTCTAACTTCAACCCATATTTTCACTGAATGATCCCTCAGAAATGTCCTCTAATTACAGTGATGTTTTCCGTAATCAAAAATGCCACATTCCTCCTCCCCCCCCCCCGTTTCCTTCTGTCATAGAAATGTACAGCATGGAAGCAGACCCTTCCTGCCAATAACATCTAAAACCTTGACCTGCTAGTCTTGTCCTTCCCTCAGTCAAGTTTCTGTGATAGCTATGACGTCCCAGTCCCATGTTCCGATATATGCCCTGAATATATCAGGCTTCCTAGTAAGACCCCTTGCATTGAAATAAATGCAATTTAATTCTTCAGTTACTTTGTTCTCTGGTTCTTGTCTGTCTTTTCTAACTAAGTTGCTCTTTCCTGCTTCAGAACCCCCAGCCCCCTGCAATAGTTTAAAGGCTCCTGCAATACAACTAGTAAATCTCCCAGCCTGGATATTAGTCACTTTCCAGCTTAGGTGAAACCCATACCTTTTGAACATGTCTTTTCTCCCCCAGAGATGATCCAAAATCTGAATCCCTGTACATTGCATCACCTCTTTAGCCATTATCTGGCCTATCCTTTTATCCCTTCCCTCATTGGAACTTGGCACTGAAGAAGGGCTTATGCCCGAAACGTCGATTCTCCTGT
The DNA here is from genome assembly GCF_037043375.1 of Chiloscyllium plagiosum. Taxonomy (NCBI): domain Eukaryota; kingdom Metazoa; phylum Chordata; class Chondrichthyes; order Orectolobiformes; family Hemiscylliidae; genus Chiloscyllium; species Chiloscyllium plagiosum. The sequence goes on from NW_028270171.1 coordinate 22,275,727, forward strand.
TCCTTGGATGCTCCCTGACCTGCGCTTTTCCAGCAACACATTTTCAACTGGGAGTTAAACCACAGATTACTACTTTAGAGGTTGGTTTTTTTAGCCTTCCACCTAACGCTGCCACCCACTTCTACGCACAAGCACACACCAGCGACATCTCTCCCTCACTTGATGTGCGTCAAATGCTTTGAGATGTCCTTAACACTAGCACCAGGAAAGCAGCATACTGTCTAGATTCACACTGCTGTTGAATCCTCCTGCCTCTACCCCTGAATGAAGAGTCCCCTATAACAATTTTAAATCTTGACAAACCCCATTAATACGAGACTTTTCTTAGTGCCCAAGATCTAACTGCCTCTTCTATTTTCATTTGAGACGAGCCCTTCAAAAGTACCCAAAATGGAATATCTGCTTGAGGGGAATAGTCACAGGAGACTTTTTTTGACTTTCCTGACAGTCACCCATCTATCTAACTGATCCTGCTGTGTAATCCCTTCTCTAAATGTACTAGTCATCGGTGTCTCTTGAATGCCCTCAGTGACAATAAGCCGAAAAAGAAGCTCAATAGCATCTTTTTAAAATAAACTACCCTTCCTTGTCTACAGATTTTAATGTTAATCATGCAAAAGATTTTTAAAAATTCAACATATGAGCATATGTTTAAAATAGAGCACTTAGCTGAAACAAAGTTGCCACCTCCTCAAGTCTTCCAACTGTCCACTTTCAATCTCTGGATTAACATAAATCTTTCTCCAGGGCTTGCCACAAGCTTTTACGTAAAATAATGAGATGTAGGAGAAGGTTTGCAGCTCAGGTTGTGGATCAGCTTGCGGTTTGTTCTCTGATGCTTCGTCACCTCACTACATAACGTCATTGAGGCTCCAGTGAAGTGTTGGTGTTCTGTCCCGTGTGCTGTTTGTCTTGGCGTATGGTGGGTGGTATCCATTCTGGTTCTGTTCCTGAGGTTGGTAAATGGGGTCCAAATCTTTGTTTGTTGTGATTTAAATGCCAGACCTTTAGGAATTCCTGTGCATGCCTTTGGCCTGTCCCAGGATGGATGCTGTGTCCCAGTCAAACTGGTGCTCCTTTTTGTCTGTGTATGGATACGAGTGATAGTGATCGTGTCTTTTGGTGGCTACATTCCTGCTAGTTTACCCAATGTAATGTTTGTTGCAGTTCTTACAGGGTATTTTGTATATTGCGTTCATTCTACTGGGTGTGGGCAAACATGGGGCACCCCACAGACCCATTGTCTCTCTTCCTGGCATAGACTAGCAAAGGAACTGCAACAAGCACTAAAACACCTGGTTAAAGTCTCAATCCATTCCATCCAGTCTACCCAGGAATTCCTTAACATCAAAGGCATCAAGATAGAGGACGACAAGGTCATGGTTCCCTTTGTGACAGCCCTATTCATAATATCTATCAACATCACCCTAGCCAAAGACACACTGGACTCACTGCTGGACAAACCAGGGATACAAACACCTGACAACACCACTCGATCAGCAAGGACAGCAAACTACTGAACCTGTGCCCTTCAACCTATTCCACCTTCAACAATAAGATGTACATACAAATCAATAGGATGCCTTTGGGATCACCAATGCCAGGACTTAGAACAAACAGTCCTTCCCATGATCTTGCCTAAACTTTGAGTCCAATATGTGGGTGACACTTTTGTCATCGTAAAATGTGACAAACCAGAAGAAACCCGCAAACACAAACAACATCCTCACCAAATTTACTGAAGAAGAGAATAATAAACTCCTCTTGCGCGTCACAGTAGAATGAAAAGCCAATGGACAACTGCAGACCAGCATTTCCAGGAAAGTCACATACACTGACCAGATACTCAACCATAGAAGCAACCATTCCAGCACCCACAAATGGAGCTGCATCAGGATACTATTTAAACCAGCCACAACACGCTGCAGTACCCGGGAGCTACGAAGAGAAACACCTATACAATGTATTCTGGAATAAGTTACCCAATAAGCTCAGCCTACTGATTCCAGCACAACAGACCTAAACAGGAAGACATAATATGGCTAGAGACTCTAGTCACCCTATCATACATCAAAGACATTTCCAAGGTAACCATCAGACTACCCTGGTCCCTTTGGCATCATGATAACCCACAAAACAACTACTGTACTAACTCTACTAATGAATTTGAAGGACCTTGTACCCACAGCCAGCAGAACGAATGTCATATACAAAACACCCAGCAAGGACTGCAACAACATTGTTTTGGGCAAACAGGCAGGAAGTTAGCCGCCAGGATACATGAGCACCAACTAGCCATTAAAAGACATGACCAGCTATTACTAGTATCATAAACAGATGAAGAGGGCCATCAGTTCAACTGGGACCATGTTTGGCCTGTCCCAGGATGGATGCAAAGACGTGTGGGGGAATTCCTAGGGGCCTGGTATTCAAACTAGAACTCCATTGATGTTTTTGGACTAAAGTTCTTAATTTTTTTTTAGTACAAATCTTGCACTTTTTAAATCTATAATACCCAGAAGCTATCCAAACGAAAGCCTGCAACTCTGAAGCAGCTGCAAGATCTATGCTGCTCTCGGTCCACCATTTTGTTTAGTCACCAGGCGGTTTAACTGATGGCCATTTCACCCAGCATCCCCACATAGTTTTAGGGACTTCAAACTACATAGTAGTAAGATGCAATAGAATTAAATTCCTCCACCTGAATACCACAAAATCCTGTAGTACAGAGGGAAGCCATTTAGCCCTTTGTGTTTTGCCCAGTGTTTGAAGCAGCTATCTAATTACACACTCTTTCTGTTTCCGTGCAATTTTCTCTCTAAATATTAACTCAAGTCTTCCAAGGTTACTGCTGAATCGATTTCCAACAGCCTTCCAAATACTGCATTCTAGATCATAACTGGGCTGCATAACTTTTTTAAAATTAAAAAAATCCCTGTCTGGCTCTTTGCCAGTAATTTTCCTCAATGTATGTATTTATGGAATTTGTAAAGGGACTTCCTGTAATAGTCAAATACAACATTGCGTTAAATGCTCCTTTATTCAGTCTCCACTGGTTATTGATGTGTCTACCAATAGAACAAATTCTTCTTGTTTACTCATTTCAGAACCCTCTGTACTCCCCACTCTGGGTACTGATGAAAATTGCAATGTTTGCCCTGGATTTGCAGATTCTGTTCAAATATGGGCTCTCTTGGTTCAACCTACTGATGCGCATGAATTCATGCGTCTTCATGAATGAGATTGATCCACACGTGACTGTCATGTCACAGCTAGAGCATTGAGCTTTCTAGCAGTTTGTGGGTGCGTGTGCATTCCTAAAATGCTGACTGGCATGGGCTCTTAATGCAAAATAAATATGCCATAACATTGAAATTGCATGTTGCAAGCTGATAGCTTAGGGTAATTGTGATTTTTCAAACTATCAGTATCTACTGACTTAGCACTGTTCTCGTGGTACAGTCATCGAAGCTGTTTGATCAGCTTACAGCCTGTAATTCTCACAGGTAGCCATTCTATATATAGATTATCTGAATTGCTAGACCAGGTTCTAATAGCTCAGTGGCATCCATTATAATCTCTGGGTAATTGGTTATTTTATTTCAGAAAATAAATTTGCTTCTCAGTCACTGCTTTGTGTGTCTGGTTTAAAAAATCCAGCACTTTACATTCATAATCCCTTTTACTTACTACAAAGTAGTTACCACTTGGCTTTTCAATAGCAATCATAATAATTAATCTTCCATTTCTATGGTGTAGTTGGAGAGAAGCATTTCCTCACTGCAAAATTTGCAGTTTAATGGTAGGTTTCAGTGCCTCCCTGATGATGGTAGCAGCTGTTCCTAGCAAGCCACTGATCATGCAAACAGATTTTCCCAACTATGGCTCCTGATCTAAGTTAACTGGTGCCTAGTAAGTAATGTTAGAACCACCACAGTTGGTTCATCTGGGAGGCAATAATCAGTAAAATTTCCTGATCATCGACATGGAGGAAATGAGGACTGCAAGTGTTGGGGATCAGAGTAGTGTGTTGCTGGGGAAGCACAGCAGGTCAGGCAGCATCCGAGCAGCAGGGGAATCTATGTTTCGGGCATAAGCCCTTCATCGGGAATGAGAATTGTGGACGGGCTGAGAGATAAATGGGAGAGGAGTGGGATTGGGGGAAGGTAGCTGAGAAAGTGGTAGGTGGTGATGGGTTGAGGCCTGCATGCCCTTGACTGGGGGGGAGGGAGGGGTTGTTGAAGTATTCAGTCATGGGGCGGTAGGCTTGGTGGATGCGGGTGTCCGAGGTGTTCTCTGTATGGTCATCCCTGATGAAGGGCTTCAATTCTTCTGCTTCGGACACTGCCTGACCTGCTGTGCTTTCCCAGCAACTCACTCTCTAGGGCACACAGTGGCTCAGTGGTTAGCACGGCTGCTTCACAGCACCAGGGTCCCAGGTTCAATTCCAGCCTCGGGTGACACTGCAAACTCCACACAGACACATTCTCCCCGTGTCTGCCTGGGTTTCCTCCGGGTGCTTCAGTTTCTTCTCTCAGTCCAAAGATGTGTCGAGTGGGTGAATTGGCCTTGCTAAATTGCCCATAGTGATATGTGCATTAGTTGGGTCTGGGTGGGTTACTGTTCGGAGGGTCAGTGTGGACTGGTTGGGCCAAAGGGCCTGTTTCCAGACTGTAGGGAATCTAATCTACTCTGCCAGTATTGAGCAAGGAGCTGATAGTGCCAGACATCACAACCAAAAGAGCAAATGTTCTATTGTCAAGGCTTCTGTCAACATCTTGGGCCAGGTAATAGTGCCAACCTGTGAAATAACACTCTGGAACACAGTTGCTGCTTTTAGGAATTGAAGAGGAAATGAGTTTTAATTTTGCTTTTTAATCCCTTTTGTACACGTTCAGCTATGTTACAAATATAACATTCTGCACCATCTGAAGAATATGGGCAGTGATGTGTAGCTACCCATTTAGAATAATTGGGGCAAATTCCAGGCCATTTTTGTACTGTGTGCTTTGTTTGGATGAAGTTTGGGGGATCAGGGAGCCAGTTAGTATATGTGGTGGCTTGAGGAAAAAGGTAGACCTTTTTTAAAATGGTGCCACTTTCCCTCCAACATTGTCTGTCTGCATTTTTTTAACAGCATTTAATTGCAAAGCATGTTAGAAACCTAACACCAGCGTAACACTGGAAGAAACTCACCACCTGTGGTGAGAGGAACAGAGTTACCATATCTGACTCATCAGTACCTCAGTTTGCTCTGTTCCTGTCACCACAGATGCTGTCAAACCTGAGTTTATCCAGTGTTCTTTGTTTCAGATTTCCAACATCCACAGTATTTTTTTGCCTCTGTATCTAGCATTCTCCTCTACCTTACCCCCACAAGTAAAATCTGTGGATGCTGGAACAGTTACCCTAAAAGGACATGAGCAGCAGTACCTGGAAGTTGCCTTCCACACTTTGGACCATCCTGACTTGAGCTATTTTGTGTTTGCTGAGAGAGTCAAGATCCTGGGATAGCTTCTCTAAAAGCACTGGTGTACCTACAGCCTAAAGACTGCAGCATTTCAAGAAGGCAGCTCCCCACCAACTTCCAGGGCGCTGTAGTGAACAATAAATGCTGGCGTAGCAAGTTAGGTCCATATTCTTATGAAAGAAGAATAAGCATAACTCAAGACTGGGGCCGATAGACATCTGTTAATTGTTTCAGGTATGACTATTGAGAATGGAACAAAGATGCAGGATGGGTTTTAGGTACATTTCAATCAGGTCATGGGCACAGTGACAGAATTGAGGGGCTGAATGATCTACTGTTCAACAGATGCACAGGTCTATATAAAATAAATAATCAATTAGCCATTCTCTCCTAGCGTAGCAGTAGTGCTCCAGTTTGGTTCAATGTCCACAAACCAGTGAATAGAATCTCATCCAGGACTCCTGCTCCCAGTCAGCTTTGAACTGACTGTTGAATAAGCTGAGGGCAGGGTGATGGCATTCTGTCCACATGACAACATTTGTTAAAGTACCAATAAGCTGTTACTTGTGGAATTTATGACTCAGACCCTCTGGACAAAGATGGCAAGCATTACAGTGGGTGTATCCATTTCTTGGGTGTGATCTCTTTAACAGAATGCACACTTGTGGGAATAGAAGGAAATAATTGGCAAGTATGGTCATGAAAAGCTTCTGAAATTAGTTGTTCAGGTTGTAATGTAAAATGGTTCATTTTGCAAATATGCTATCTGACCTCCAAAGCCTTTTGAAAAGCCATCACTTAATTTTGCCTCATATTGATGTGCAGTTATTCTCCCTTCACCAGAAAGGGCATACTAATGGAAATCACTGTTTTGAACAGCTAGAATATCTACTGAAATATTTTTTAAAAAAAGTAAGCATTAACCTATGCACTTTCTACTCTGACTTTTTGTTCAGATATTTGCATAGTAAAATACCAAATAATAGTTTGTATCTCAGGAAGGAACTATTTAGCAGTAGTGATAAAATTTGAAATTATCTTTATAAATATTTTCTTAATCGGATGCAGTAACTTGATATGGTTGCTGAGATGCACACGTAGTATCTTGTAAGTCGCTGGTTTCCTGTGGGATTTCTTTGCATGAAATTGGACGGAGCAGTTTGAGCTATTTCAACAGGTGGCATGATTTTCTTGTCTTAAGTTTCTTCCATTTCTGAAGACACTGTTCCAGAAGTGCCCATTTCCTCTGACACCTAACCCAGGTGACATTTCTGGTTGGCAAGCTGTTTAACTATGTATTGCAGCCCAACCAAATAATTTGATCATGTGCTTTGACTGGGAATTACTGGCTGATTGTGACTGGGAGCTTTAGCACATTCTACTCTACCAACCCTCCCTGAAATCAGGGCATTAAGGTCATTTGTAACTCCATACACCACTACCTCCTTCCCCAGCTGACATCAGCCAAGATGCTGCAGATGAACTATGGATTGAAATTGGAGCTTTAGCTGCTGTTAGCCCCCAAGAAGATCTTTGAACTTTCCAAAACTTTCCTTAATGTTCAACCATACAGTGTGAATATTCTTTTTTTTTTCCCTTTACGTCTTCTCTCTATTGTCTGTTCCAAATATGTTTTCACTTGGGATTAGACCTCCCCTTTTCCTAATTATGTTCAGAAGACCTTGTTTGTTCACTCTCCATAGCACTTCTCCATTTGTTATAAATTTGGCCGATCCCATTGCCATCCTTTGTTCTTATTTCTTTGTTACCAAATTGCAGACTCTGTAAGTACAAGTTGTTGCATGGATTGAAGCCCTTGGAAATAATGGAGGGTAGTGTTGGAGAAGTAGATCTGTAGCTAACATTGACATGGATGAGTTGTAGTATTGGTGAGGTAGAACAGCTATGGGAAATATTTTTGGAAATGGGTCACAGTGATGTGCAAGCTGTGGGCGAGCAAGGGGCAAGGAACTTTCCACAGTTTTGGGTACAGTCTGACTTAAGAGCTAAAGTTAGAAGTCTCACTATAGTCCACCAGGTTCATTTGAAATCGCCAAGCTTTCTGAGCGCTACTCCTTTACCAGGTAACACCTGACAAATGAGCAGCACTCCGAAAGCTTGAGATTGCAAATACACCTGTTGGACTATAAGCTGGTGTCATGTCACTTCTAACTTTGTCCACCCCAGTCCAACACTGGCATCTCCACATCATAGAATAAGGTAGTGGAGGCTAATGTGAACTGTATAGTAAAAGATGATGGTTTACATTATTTTAAACTAAGAATCTATTATGAAGCATTTTTTTTTTAAATCTGTTATTGGTTGGTATAGCCTGTTAAAGTTGATCCTTTGAAAATGTCTCCTCTCTGGGGTGACTGCATGACAACAGAGTCGAAAGAGATTGCCAGCCCTCAAATCCTCAACAAAATTTGTTATAGCTTGCAGTTCTATCTCGGTGTCTAGATTAGAGTGGTACTGGCAAAGCACAGCAGGTCAGGCAGCATCCAAGGAGCAGGAACATCGACGTTTCGGGCAAAAGCCCTTTATCAGGAATGGCTTTGTCTACTTCTATCTCAACTATCACAAGGAATGTTGTCAAAACTTGTTACTAAGCCATGTAGGGTGATGTATTAAGTTAATGCCCCAAAGCTTCAGTTGAGATGGCTTTTTAAGGATGCTTTTAAAGTAGAGGGGTGGTGAGAATTTGGCATTCACTATTTGAGACAGCTGTAGGCATAGCTGCCTATGAGAGTGTGAGGAAACTTGAGAATATGCAAGGAGTCCGAATTGGAGAAGTGCAAAAATTGGAGTGCTGCAATACTGGGGGATGATAGCAAGTTCCTGAGAAGAGGGGGAAGGGAATGATTTTAAAATTAGGCTGAGAATTTTAAAATGGAGTTGTTTTCAGACCAGGAGTCAGTGTAGATCAATGCCTACAATGGACTAGTTTGCCTGTGTTGTAACTGAATTCTTGTAATTGAAATCAGGAATTCATTGGAAAAGTCTATTATGAGCAACATAAAAAGATTTTGTTTTAAATTGGCCTTTTTCCTTGGTAATCTGGATCAGGAACTGTGACTTTTTCATCCTGACCATTCACCAAACCCATTCTCCACCTGAAACCATTGTCAGCATCACCATGGTTACACAGCCCTAGGAACAGACAAATTTTGGAATTTTGTGCACTTTCTTGAGGTGCCGATCTGGAGAGCAGCTTTATAAGTTGGAATCAGGAAAATGTTGCATGTGATGTTCCTGTGCTAGCCATTAATATTGAATGGTCTGGGGGGCTCTTTAATGCCATGATTTTATGGTCTGGTGACTGAACAGTAAGTAACTCTGCACTCTTGTCTCTGAAATCCTTGCTGCTGGGAAATTTTATATTTGTACCTTTTTTAAATGCTCATCTATTTGTAACTTCCAGAACTGAGAGGCTTGACTGTTTTGAAGGCTTGCTTCATTCTTTTTACAGCAATATAATGGTTTGATTGTAAATCAGCTGAAAGTTTCATCTGTTTAGAAACAGCAAGTTAATCTGATACTGCGCCTCATTGTCTTGTTGAGAGTTTGCACCTGCAAGGTTTCACAGAGATGAGCTTCCTATCTTGTTTGTGAGGGAGGTGAAGCTGCTACATGAAGGGAAAATAATGGGTGATGTAATCTGGGTCGCACCCATGTAGCTCTAACAGATGCTTGCTGCCTGGAATTGGCAATCTCATGGCAGCAGCTTACTTGTCTGTCCTTCTGACAGATTGGTGAATGGCATGTGACACAAGCAGGAGAGGGGGAGAAAAGGCAGCAAAGCACACGTTGAGGACATTAAAACCTTCGAGCAGCGGGAGTATTCCTCCTCAGGACAGGATTACAGTCATGCTATCTTTCATTTGAGCCTATTATGATTTTAATGACAAATTAAAACTGAAAGATGGTTTTAAAGTTTAAGGTCACACTGTTGGGACAAGAGGATTTTTTTCAAGGGTTGTTCAACTTTGGAGACCTGCACCAAAAGGCACTGAAGATGGGTTGATTCCATTGTGCCTCAAATGCAGTGTTATTGGGAGTAGATGAGAATGTGAAATTGGAAATATAATCAGATCAACCCTGATCTTATTGAATGACACAGCATGTTTGAGGAGCCAAATGACCTACTTCTCATTTTATATTTGAATGTTAAATATTTAGCACTGTAAGCCCTTTTGATTCACCTGAAGGTGCAGTGTGCATTTGTGCTGGGATGCACTTGCAAGAGACTTCCATGTACTGGCACTTCACACAAAGTGGCCAGTGTTCATCTGTGAACTGAAATGTGTTGTTTGATAGTATCACAGCTGAGCTCTATTGTGCCCTTATCTGCTATTAACAAAAATGCACTGAATAGTGTGTTTACAAATGTTGTAGTGAAACCCCTGTGACAATATAAACCAGTTTGTACGAGTATGATTTTTTTGTTTCCTGTTCTTTCATGGATGAAAGCATTTGTTTCCCATCCCTAACTGTCCTTTGAAAGTGGGTAGTGAGCCTCTTCCTTGAGTTACGGTAGTTGGTGTGGCACTGGACAAAGTGCCTGAGGAGCAGGAGAGTTGACGTTTGGGGCAGGATTCTTCACGGCTGAAGGGTCCTGCCCCAAACATCAATTCTCCTGCTCAGCTGCTGCCTGACTTGTGCTCTTTCCAGTTCCACACTAATTCATCTGACTATTCACCTGCAGTCCACACTATCTCCTAGCTGCTGCAGTGTGTGGGATATAGGTGTATTCTGAGCTGTCGGGAAGGGAGATCTAGGATTTTGACCTACCAAGAAGTGAAGGAATGGTGACCATTCCAAGTCAGAACAGTTTGTGCCTTGAAAGGAAACATGTAAGTGGTGGTGTTTTGAGTCGACTGTGCTTCCCTGCTAGGTGGTAGGTGCAGTTGAAGAAATCCTGGAGTTACTGAAGTGCATCCTGTAAATGGTATTCAGTTTTGTGACAGTGCATTTGTGAAGGGAGTGAATATTGAAGGTCATGGGTCTATTGTCAAATTAGGTGGGCTGCTTTTGTTCTAGACAGTGTTAAGCTGCTTGTGGTGTTGGAGCTGTGCTCATTCAGGCAAGTGACGTATATTTCAAGCTGAGTCACGTAGTGTATAGAATGCCTAACTCTGACCCCTCTCATAGCCAGTATAATTTATATAGCTGGTCCTCTTTCAGTTTCTGGTCAGTCATAACATCAAGATGTTGATATTTTTGGTTCTTCATTGCTTTCTCTCCCTGTCTCAACCTAGCTCATTGTAACATTGCAACTTGGCTGGTTGACAGTTAAACAGGCAGTAAATGTGAAATACTGCACTTCCCTTCTGGTGCAGAATGCTGGTAGCGCAGTTAACTGGCAGGTTGAGGGGAAGCAACTTTCCTCAACCTTCGCCTTTTTTTTTTCTGTAAAACTGTGTAATGGAAATTAACTTCACTTGCTTCCTTCAGATAGAATTTAAAAGCAAATCTCTTTTTTAAATAGCTACAGTGCAAATAAACTTGCTCAAAGCTTGCAATGCCAGATCCCTTGGTGACGTTGCAAAAATCTTAAGATGCCAAATTGATCAGAGACATTGGTTTTATTTCTGGTCTCCGGTGTTAGCTGATCTCAAGATTATCAGCATTAGGTAGTCTGAGCTATGTAGTGCAATTAGATGGGAAAATTGGCCCTGGTTCATCTCCCGTGCTCCAGATTGAATCCAGTAATTTCACCATGACAAAATGTCTGCTACGAACTGGATTAAACTTAGTATGGGCTAAGGGAGGCATATCTATCTTAAATAACCTGCTGTCCTTCCTAAAGAGGCGTGCTGAGAGATCAGTGGGCTATTGGCACCTTTTTGAGGTGAAAATTCTGCTGCTTCAAAACTACTTTTAAATTAAAAGTTGTGGTTCAGCCATGCTGAAGTGTGTGAAGAGGGTGTGAGCTGAACTGCACATCGTCCCTATTTGCTGCTTTTGTGATGAAGTCATCGGTGCTATAAATGTGCTCTGTTTCACCATCCAATTCTCTACAGAATGTTGCAAGCTATTCTCAGATTTTCACAATTAGGAAAGGAGTTTTCAGAGTCACAAGATGCTAATAGCATTACAAAAAGGCACAACTCATCTTGGAATGACAGTTTAGGTCAAGCACCCTCCTATCAGAGGGAGGGGAGCATCATCAAATGTTTTAATGTGAAATATTTTGGCATAATGTACTAAATCCCCAGCTTTGGAAAATGGATAATGTGTATAATTGAGTAATTTTAAACTATAGATTGTCATATTTCCAACTCCACACAGGCTGATTTAAAATTAATTCTGAATGGGGGGGTACGTTAGGATGGGGCCTCTTTAGGGTAGCCTACAGCCACATAGTGCTTTAAGGAGGCAGACTATTCTAATGTGTTAATATTTAAATAAAATACATTGAATATCATTTGTCATCAACAGACAAGGGTGATTAGCTGACAATATTTTGTAATTTTCCTTCTAGTTAAACTGGTAACATGCCTATCCCTTTTTCCTCTGTCAGCATTCCCAATTATTCTGTAAGAGATGCAGAAGTCAAGTTTAATTTAAATCTTGTGGGGTTGTTTTGTCTTGCACTATAATTCCAGGAGCTCCCAATGTGCTTAGGAAACCGTTGTCATGCGAGCTCCCAGAAGGATCTTTCGGATTGGGTAGGGGTGGGTAATTACGTTGAGGAAGGCAGGTATTTGTAGTAACCTCAGCCAAATGTGTATTTTCCAGCATGATCCACAGGATTGTTGATTACGAATCTGACTACTTCCATTACCAACCATCACCCCTCTCCCAGTCCCCAAAATCTCCAACTCCAGATGTACCTTCAGGTCCAGCTCTGGGGTGTTGATGCTCACTGGTTATCCTACTGTTGGAAGTAGCTAATTTGGTTGAGTGGGATAGTAGCTACAGTAAGTTTTATATAGATGGTAAGTGGTTGTAGATGCAAAAGGTTGATGCCATCTTGTGCCTTGGCAACAAATACATGCTACCAGCATTGGGTTTTTTCTGCCTGTTACTGGAGTGTACTATTCACTCTGCTAGTGCTTTCAGTAATTGGCTTTGATGTCTGCTCAAATCAGATTTGTTACTCTCCTAGTAAATTACTGCTGAGAGTTTTCAATCTACTCTCAACTATGGACCTTAAGCTTGAGAGTGGTGTGACTTGGCATAAATGTAGGGGTATGGGTGGGTTGCGCTTCGGCGGGTCGGTGTGGACTTGTTGGGCCGAAGGGCCTGTTTCCACACTGTAAGTAATCTAATCTAAAAAAAATGCCACCCAAAATATTGGTGATACAGATGCATTACATCATCACTGATACTTTAATTGAGTCAGAATAATGGACTGTCGCCAGTGTATAAGAAAGCTTTTTGAATTGTGCAATAGGTCTTTACATGTATGCTTGTAGTTTAGACAACTTGATACTGGGTGTTAAATTTGCTTTGGGTTTGAATTCTTAATCTGTTTTAAAGACAACCTATTTCAAACAAGTTAACAGTTTGTGCTCAGTTCCTGAAAAAAGGAGGCAGATGGGACAAGATGTAAGACCAATGCATTGGTTTTCTCCCTTTTGTTTATCTTTGTTTGAAAAAGCCACATCCTTTGGAACAGTAAGGTGTAACATTGCTATGATGATCAGAAATTCAATAGAAGGCCATTCTCAGTCATCGATTAGCCTCTGATTTAAAAAAAAATTGTGGATGTTGCAGGTATGTGTTAAAATCTCCCATTTATAGTGAAATTCAGGTTAGGGGAAGTGTCATATTGGACTGTTAACTGTCCAAAAGATACTGCCAGACTAAGTACTGCTCTGATAAGCTATGTACTGATTTGCATCTGCACAAGTGCTGCCTTCAGATTTTGGAAGTATGTGAACTTGGGAGAAGTGGTGTGTGGATGAGGGCGTCATTGTGCCCTGTGATGCCTTTGTAGTCAGAGCCTGTGGCTGCTGTCGTTAAGCTCCATGTGCTGATGAGAAGTTGAATGTGATGGCAGCAAAATCAGATTTAAGCCATGATCACTGGGTGGTGATCAAGGGAGAACTTATAGCTGGTCTCTCCATCCTAGTCACCCACCCCCATCCCTTTTTTTGCTTCTGAGGCCAGTTGTAACTGCAGTGGCTGAGATGAACCAGCTTAGCACTGAATTTGATTACTGTTTAATCAACATAATGCTGGAAATATCAAAGATGTTGCTGTTGGAATTTTAAGCAGCATGTAAGTATTTATGCACTGCCTGCAATGACTATTCTCAATTTAAATGTTTGAAAACAGAGCAGTGTTTGAAAGGTTCTTAATTAAAGGACGTTTTTAAAAAGTAACTTGCAATGTGGGTTGTGAACAACACCAGTTCAGCCTAGGTGTAGATCTGTGTTTGCCACTCTGCAGGGTAGTATGTCAGAATATTGGTGTTGACCCATCCCCATGTTTAGATTCTCTTTGCTGTTAAATGCATGTCACATAGGTGCACCTGAGCTTGTATGAGTTTGGCTTTCGAGGCAAGCATGCAACCACCCAGTTGAATATAATTTATTTGTTCATTACTGTAGTGCCAGTGGCTGTAATACATTCTTGTGCCCAAGTGTTCTCTGGCTTGGCAAATAGCTCAATATTCATATGCCTCATTGTTCTTCAATGCCTAATTAGACTAAGTGTAAAGTAGGAGTGTGACTGACTGCTGAGCAGTTTTCTTTTTGTAGTCCCTGATGTGCAATTGTAACACTAAGCTTGCATCCAGTCTATTAATACCAAGCCATTACATGGGTAAATTATGCTGATCTAACAGATCTTCCATTGTCAATGTTAAACAGTTGCCCCACAATGTTCATTCTGGTGTTGAGCATTGCATTCCACGTGGTATGTGCAAAACCCTTCCAAATCTACATGCTGTGAAAATGAGTGAATAAATGAAGGGTTTTTAAAATTAATTGTAAAGCAAATCTTGGATTTAATTCAATGTAATATTGAGGATGCTCTGTTTCCTGGATATCATAGGAAAAAGAATGCACCTGAGAAAATGGGGCCTAATGGTCTAAGCTTGCTACTTCAGTCCTGCTCTACCATTCAGTATGGTGGCTGATCATCCAATTCAGTCTCCTGTTCCTGCTTTCTCCCCATACCCTTTTGATCCCTTTAGTCCAAAAGCTATATCTAACTCCTTAAACATTTCCTAGAGGGCTGCATTGGGAAGCAGCGACACATTTTCAGGATTTTTGGGTAAAGACCTAAAATGTGAGAACCAAGCTCAGAATTGCCTGCATTTAGTTGAATGAAATGCCATCAAGTTGCAAGGCTGTACAGTTCATGTGTTCCTACAATCCTTTTCCTCATGCTATGCTGAGTGTCCTGGTTCCTATCTCTGGTGCTGTACCAGGATAGAGCTTTATAAACATGGTGTGAACTACCAGATGTTCTTGCCAAAGCTTCTCTTGAGTTAGAAACCTATGGAGATCAGGAAAAAGAACCAAACCAGCACGTTGCCTCAGATGGACTTGGAAGATGCAAATAGACTTAGTACATTTTCTCTCAACAGAAGCATTTTGGAACATAACCCATCATCACTGTTGGGTAATATGTACCAATGAGATTGTGGATGCTGCCCTGCACCTCCTAAATATCTATTCACATTCCAGTAATTGAATCTTCCTATTGAAGCATTATTTGCTGCAAGGTGCGCACTTGGAGTCCATAGCATCTGAGACTCTTGTTGCATTAGGAAAATGAGCAATTCTTGTTGAACACTGAGTTCCTAAATTACTGTGTGCAGCTGCAAAGGTTAGACAGCAGCAGAATAACTGATTTTGCAAGATCTTGCAAGTTCTCGGATTCTGTAACGGTCTACTCGTGTCTATTGCAAGTTGATTCTAATTTTTAATTTACTTTCTCAAGTAAGCATTTGCTGATGGTAACTTGATCACTTGGACTAAGAATAGTTTCTGCAAATGACGTCTGAAATTTGATTATATGGGAGCTCATTCAATGTGATGGAATTTGGATGAAGTTGCCAACTCCAACTGGGAAAGAAAGGCCTGAATCTGTTCCCTGAAATTTTGCAACTCCTTCAAGATGCACTGGCAGCTTTTTGATCATTGCCCCAGAGGAATTTGTTTTTCCTTCTGCATCAAAGCATTCAGCCTCTGCTGAGAATGCCATGTTGCTTAAGGGTATGCTGCCCCTGATTGGGCAGCGCTGTTGCTCGGAGCGGTCAGGTGTACGATACAACTGTATTTGTTTTGAACAAAACTTCACAAGTGCCTGAAAATGACCAGCAGTGCAATTTGTCCAAAGCAGAACAGAGTCCAGAAAGAACACTTTGAGCTACCCAGCAGGAAGGTGAAGTACCAGTGATTACAAGTCTGTCACTCTGGTGAAGCCAATTTGTGATTTAAGTGCCTTGCATAACTTTAGTGATTAGGATTAGACGAACACACAGCGTAGAAGGAGGCCATTCTTGTCCCCCAACACAGTGCAGACTTTTTTTGACAGCCATCCAATTAGTCCCACACTCCTACCCTTTCTTCCCCTTCCTCTAAGCCTGCAAGTTTTTTCTATCTTCAGGGATTTTTCCCAATTGGGGTGTATCTTAGACCATGATTTTGCTGCATGAAATATGATCCCATTTCACCTCTGGTTCATTTTCCAGTGCTTTAACTCAGTGTCCGAGAGTAACCAATCCTACTACCGCTGGAAACAAACTTGCTGTCTTCAATCTACCAAGCCATTTTGCAGTTTGAATATCTTTAAAACTTCCCCAGGCTGCTACTATCACAAGTTTTGTTTTGTGTATCATGTACCTGTCAGCCTAAGTGGAGACTGGTAAAGATGGTCAACTGTTTTGTTTTTCTGTTGTCGATCTGTGCTCTGTGAATGTCCTGCTTTATCCTCCCTCAATCTTCAGAATCTTGTGCACAACGAGTGGACTTAGCAGAGATGACAGTGATCTGCTTCCGATACCTTTTATTATCTGGTGATTAATTTAGTCAGGCAACCTAATCTTCTGTCTCCCACAAATAGATTTAACTGTTCATCATTTCTAACTCTCCCTGGTATTCTGGTTGGGAGTAGAGGTTGTTTGCAAGTCTGTGACCTAATCAAACAAAGTTCAGGTGGTGCCATGAGAAACATGAGTTGTTTGTTAAAGTTTTAATGATTGCAGACAGAATTCCCCACAGTACAAGTATACGTGAACTAACTGCTTTTTTCTTTCTTTCTTAAGGGGTTGTGTGAAGATTTGAAGCTAATTCTGCACTGCCTTGCCCAGTCGCCATATACCAAGAATGCATTTGGAGATCAAGGTGGCTTTAAATTTCATTATCTCCTACCTGTATAACAAATTACCCCGGCGACGTGCAGACCTGTTTGGGGAGGAGCTGGAGCGGTTGCTAAAACAGAAATACGAGGGCCATTGGTACCCAGAAAAGCCGCTGAAAGGATCTGGTTATAGGTGTGTCCATATTGGAGAAACTGTGGACCCCATCGTTGAGCAGGCCACGAGGAGGAGTGGGTTGGATATTGAAGATATTCGGGCTAATGTTCCTCAAGAGTTGAGCCTCTGGATTGATCCTTTTGAGGTGTCCTATCAGATTGGTGAGAAAGGAGCTGTGAAGGTCCTCTACATGGATGACAATGAGAATAGTGCAGAATTGGACAAGGAGATAAAGAGCAGCTTTAACCCAGAGGCCCAGGTTTTCACTCCCATCACTGACCAGGGCAACTCCTTGTCCAATTCCCCTTCTCCATCTTTTGGGAATTCTGTAAGCCCCACCTTCATCCCAAGGTCAACTCAGCCAATCACATTCACGACTGCAGCCTTTGCTGCCACCAAATTTGGGTCCACCAAGATGAAAACTGGAGGCCGGAGAATGGCTCGTTCTCCCACCAATGGTTTGATGAAGCAGAAGGGGTTGTCCACATCGATGCACTCACTGGTCCTTGGAAACAACCAGATGCCACCATCCTCCCTTTCTCCAAATGCCAAGGAATTTGTCTACCCTGGTTCACTGAGTTTGTACTTCGGGAATGAAAACCAGTCATCCTCTGGCCCAGCTCCATTCCCTAATGCCTTTGAGGTGCCACCAATCTACAATAATAACAACTTGGGAGAGAAGACCCCATTTGTCGAAGGACTTGACTTCAACTTGAACACCATGCAGTATCCTAACCAGCCATTTCAGCCAGTTGTCTTGGCTAACTAAAATATGTAGTGAAGAATCCTTTCTATACATAGAACACAAAGAAGGCCAACACTAAGATTAATTAAAGTTGAAGAGCACTTCGGGAACAGTTTAACATTTAACCTCTAAACCCCACTTGCAGTCTCAAACAGTGTTCACCATCTCCCGAGTTGTCAAATTTTTTTGAAATATGTCCATCACATTCATGCAATCCATAGGGAAGTTGTAGGTTTGAGTTATAGTGAGTTTTCCTGTCTCATTCTATATTCCACTCCCCCAAAGGTGGGAGGGGGGAACAGGGCACCAAAGTCCATCTTAAAAGAAAAGTGGATGACTGAAATATTGGAATACTCCAAAATTGAGTAAAATAAAAATCACTATTTGTAACTGGCAGTCTTATCCGTTTCTCACAGCAGTTAGATTTGGGGCATTACCTCACATCTGTGCCAGTATTTCTGTGTTTGATTTTTGCACTGTAGTAGCAGCTGTATCACAGTTGCTAGGAGAACACATTATTTCCCTTTTTTCAAATTATTGCTATAGTGCTACAGGATGGGAAGCCATGACCGACAATTTAAGTTTGGCAGGTTCACAGTGAAGCAGAATTCTGCTAATATAGCATTTTAATGCGATTAGTGTATGTCTTAACTGGTTGTCCACGGAGTCTTGACATTCTTCCTGTTTGCCCTCACTCCCCCCTCCTTCCTTTTAAAACTCCAAGTGTTGTCAAAAAGAACACCTCGCTCTGAACTGCAGCAGAACCTGTCATCTTGGTGTTAAAGGGCTTTGAAGTTCTTCGTTCATGCTAATCTCATTTTGGATAACTACTGTACTATGGCAACTAGCAAAAAAAAAATCTTGTGAAGCTGTGGCATGTACTGTGGATCCTGCTATTTGGACAAAATACTACACTGCATTGTGCTAGCTGGTTTAAAGTTTTACATTGAAGATCTACAGTACCTTGCATCTCACCGAGAACCACCTACTCTTCAGATTATGCTGCAGGTTTGGTGAAGTGAGCACTCCACAATTGTGCCAGAAGTAGCTGTTTTCAGAGATTTTTTTAACGGGGTGTTTGTTTGCATCCTAGATATTGGTGAGCCTTTTGGAGTACTCTAGTTTTAAAACTCATTTCTTTCATTTTCCAGTTGGGCTATTTGAGCTCTGCTGTCTGTTCCTCTTCTTACTGTGTGAAGAGAATGATGCTCCACTTGGTCTAAGGATCAGTCAACACCCCCCTCCAAAAAAAGTCAAATGTTTGGCTGGTGGGAGGGAAAGTACCAAACCTCAGGAAGAATTTCTGTTGTGGATGCCACAAGACATTCACCTCAACTGTGAGATACGACAAAGGAGAAGAGATCAAAGACTGCACTGGATTTGAGTAACTGGAGTCAGGGAGTGTGTTTTGTGATACTTGTCTGTAGCTGGTCAGGAATTGAGTGCATAAGTCATGTTATCTGTTGAAAAGCTCTGCTTCACAACTGGTTCCTGCTGTGTTCAGCTGTCTACATGTACCAGGTTCACACCATATGTCCATGTCCAATGTATGAGTGGGATCTAATCCTAGAAAGGAATGAGTGTGACCAAATTAGAGTTGAGTTGTATTGTATCTTCAACTATCCTCCCTCTCCAGTTGAC
The DNA here is from genome assembly GCF_037043375.1 of Chiloscyllium plagiosum. Taxonomy (NCBI): domain Eukaryota; kingdom Metazoa; phylum Chordata; class Chondrichthyes; order Orectolobiformes; family Hemiscylliidae; genus Chiloscyllium; species Chiloscyllium plagiosum. The sequence continues at coordinate 22,295,023 of NW_028270171.1, forward strand.
AGCACCTTTTTTTTAATAAATGTTATGTCCTGTACGTTGGGTATTGAGGAGCTGCACTACTGGACCATTCCTGTTTTCCCACTTCAGTTCTTTTCAAATCCAGCATTGACTTAAGTTGTAATGTTCCCATTCTTTGCAGTTTAAATGACAATCCAAGGGACCCCTCTTTCCTTAGCCTATAAGGAATAGTGGCATATGTCTGCGGTCAGTGTTTTGCATATGGTCTGAATCTAATGTTCCAATTGAAAAGTGAGATCTGGAAATGAGCTTGCAGTCCTTGTTGCAAACCTTACAGGTGAAAGTCCTTCAATCGTCTGTGCAACTCCCAAGAACCTGACCCTCTTTGGAAAGTTTGTTCTGAATTTACAAATAACAGCACTTCAACTGCCTGTTGAGATGGCTTGCTACAGTCTAGATTTTGCAAACCCCTCCGCATCATTCAACTAGGTCCCAGCTAATCCTGTAACTGGAGTGTCATGTGGGGTGGGTGGGAAATCTGGGGGACTGGCCACATCTGTGAGTTTAGTAGTGAACATTGAGAGGAAACGCCAGAGGCCTCTGAAACTGAATATGCTGTATACAGCATTCTATCCAGAACCCTCTGTTTCTGTATTGTAATGCCATGCTTGTTCAGTCACTGTTAAAACATTACCACATATGCAGCAGTGTTTACTACCTTGTAATTTACAGCAACAAAAAAAAACTCAAGTTCAAAAGCTGTCCTTGAAACAATAGCAATATTTAAATTGTCCAGGGTGAGCAGCTTGGTTCATCAGTCCCAGAAATGAGCAGCGATGATTTCAATTTGCTAAATATTTTATCTCAATGCTTTGGAGCATTGCTGATTACATTTTTTGCTGCAGTTATAATTAAAAGGTTTGTTACAGCAATTAATTAGTTCATCCACACGGAGAAGAATTAACTGGGTTTTGGCATAACAGCAAATATTTGTAAATGTAATATGGATCTTAGCAAGGGGATCTTGTACTGTTTACAGCCAGTGAGATACTGAGCATATTCTGAACCTCAAAATAGCTCTTGACTGCTTGCTGTAACCCCTCCTAATCAAGTGACTAAACTCCTAAGCAGCTGATTTCAAACAAAAGGATTCACTTAAATTTGATAACATGTCCAGAACAGCTGCAGTAAATTGTTTCACAGAGGGTATTGGGTGGGTGAAGGTCTGAGTTCGACTTCAAATTTGCAAGCTAGTTTTTCACACTGCATTCTGACATGTTGCTGATGCAGGGGAGTTGGGAGTGAGACTCCTGGGCCTGAGCCAGGTTCGATCAGTTTGCTGTTCTTTTAATCACTTATTACAAACTACTCCTCTGGCAAAGGAAGCAATCTGCTCGGAGACCTTTTTTTCCAGTATTGTTCTGCTAGAGGCTATTAGAGATAATAGAAATGTCTTCTCTGATTTATTTCCCCTTCTTCCCCCTGTGGGAGTTGTGCAGGTTTTTATATCTCGCAACCAAACAGTGTTGCTGAAATGGGAGGAACAGTTGGGTCCAATATTAATTTCTTTGCCAGAGGCTGTAACCTATACCAGTGTATTACATTTCAGGCAGGGTCTCAATATTTTTGGGATAAGCGATAAGAAATGTTAGGAAACTACCTGTCATTGTTTGAAACAGGAGCAGATAACCCTTGGACTCCTAGCTCTTTGCTTATGACTCATTTGCAGATGTATTCTAGAGTCTAGTCCATGTGTCCCTGGGGTTACTTGCATTTGAGATTCCCTACTATTCCAGTCTGTTGCTGGTCTGGTGGAGATCGCCAGCTTTTGGCCCTCTCCTGGGCCTATGGTACAGTTTGTTGCTGTGTTGATCTGCTCCCACACTAATGCTGTACCCATGACCTGACTTAGTGAGGGTTCCAGCCCCGTCCTGTGGGACAACTATAGGCAAGCAAGCCAACCTTCATTATATAATGGTCTTAGCATTAATGTGACTGGAATATTGAATTGCTGAACTATCAATGGTTCTGCTGCTTTAACCTGGCTTGTGTACTGTAGTGTGGAATCCTTTCCCGAAACACTGAACTGAAAGAAGTGACTTTTATTAAGAAAAACACTCAATGGGTACTGCAAAGAAACATGAAAGGTCAGACTATCCTTTTTTTTTCAGTCTTTATGCTCTTGAATTGTATTGACAGTCCTAAATTTATTGAGCCTCTTACATGCACTTAATGAACAAGAATAGGCCCATTGATGGAAAAAAGGGATAAAGAATGGATCAGCAAGTTAAATACGGTCTAATCCATTTGATTACTATCCCAACAATTCCATAAGAAGTGATGTATCCTGAGCTTAGCAATTGCAGTTAAATGCACCTATACGGAGACTGAACTCTCACTGCTGTAGTAACTTTACCTATAATTATCCTGACTGTAAGATGCAGCATTAATGGACCTTTTAAGCTAATATGGTAGTACTGAGCCTGTCATTAGTTGCCGGTATTTCTTCTCCCCACTTCGATCCTCTATTCCAACATGAGCAGCATTAATAGTTAACAAACCTAGACTGGTGAATTTGCAAATTACAGAAGTTAGAAATGGAGTTGGTAGCCACTGATCATCTCATCTTCCACTCCTTTCCTCCCCATACCACCACCACCCATCCATCCACCCACCCACCCTCCCCAGCAAGACCAAAGTGGCTTGCTGGCCTCATCAGTCTGCACTGTTGGAGTGCAATATGTGAGCAGCAGTGCTACCACTACCTAATCTTGTAGCGGCGATTTAGCAATTGTGTAAGCTTATACAAGAGGGTTGCATTTAAACATTGATCTGGTCATTGGTTTCTGCATTTTTAAGCACGATTGTATTGGTATCTTTAATGGAGTACAGTTCTCTTTTTAAAGAAAACACTTGCAGGTGAATGGTGCACTCTTTTCGGGGCAGGGGAAGGTTTGGAGAAGCTATGGTGATTGGTAAAGAAAAGGACTATTGCAAATATTGCTGTCCAATTCTAGGAACACTATATACTTGGCTTTCTAAATCAAAACAATCCTGACAATGTCTGTTCATGATCAATGTCCAATGAACATTCCGATTCCTCCAGTGTTCCTCCATGCTCCTGTCATATGGGTGGATACCCAAGTAAACAGGAGGATGGCTGGCAAAGGACAGTTGAGAAGTGAAAGGTGATCTGCCTCATGAATTCACTGTTCGTTGTGTAGAAAGAGGCAGTCCTAATTTAAGGGCAAGGGGTTTCTATTGGGTTAAGATGACAACGCAAGACACCTTGCTTCACCATCTCCGAGGCGGCAGGTTTAACGTAAACTTGAGGTTTTCTGACCTTGCAGCTTCAGAGGGCAATCAGCACTCCAGCTTCTGATCACCTCGCTCTCTTTTTTTAACCCCCCCCCCCCCCCTCGACATTTTTGCAGTTTTCAAATGTGATAATCCCACTTTTTTTGGAATGTGTATCTTTGATTTCATGACTTGAGAGCAATGAAAATTCATTGACGAATGCTATTGCTACTCAAGTCTTTGACTCGTGGCTATGATGGTGAGTTTGAAATCACTTGGAGCTAGTGAAGCTGCGTGCTACACCAGTTATGATGTCTACTGAGTTTTCTGCCTTGAAAAAGAATAAAATGGTCAAGGGAGGGAGATGTGTGGAAACTTTCGGAGATGCATAATAGCCTAATTTCTAAGTAACTACATAGCATCCCTATTTCAAGAGGTTTATGGGGGGAGGATGAGAAACTGAAATCTTTGACTTTTAACCCTTCCTTCCACTCCTCCCTAAGTGTTCTTCATTGACAATGATGTATTATACAGATGTTAGCTTTCTTTACTTGAACATTAAAAACATTGTTTGGTTTTATTTTATTTTTTAATGGATTTGGCACTAACTGATCGAAATCTTAAGTTTCTTTTTCCTTTTGGTTTCCTTTTGCTTGAATGATTTAAGATGTTTGTAAAGGTTAAGAGTATATATTTCTAATGTACATTGTAATTTCATTTCAGATTTCATATGCAACAAATTATTTTTTCAAAAAAAATTGAAAACCAAGAGATATTGACATTGTATGCTTCAGAAAAAGACATAACGATGGCAGGATTTTTTCAAATTATGTACATTTTACTTTCTTGAAAGGAATGGTTATTTTCTGTTAAGGAAAGCGGATGCAAATAATTCCTTTATTGTAGACTGAATAATATCCCAATTTTCTACTTTGGAACATTGTGCAATACTTGCTTGATGCTAAAATGTTTTTTGCAGATTTGTTGTAGGTGAGGTCAGAGCTGTATAGTTTATAATGTTCCGGATCTTTTTTAAGTTTGTATTAAAAGCATGAAAATTGGAGCTGCTTGTGTGTAGTACCTTTTTTTTTTGTTGTTTTTTCTGATTAAATTGGTCAGATTGTTCAAGCAATTAACTCGTGCCTAAGGAAGGTTATGCTTGCCTGGCTCCACTGCAACGTTCAACAAAACTCAAGTTTTAAAACTTGATGCTGCCCCCATGCTCCATAGAGCAACACAATATGGAGCTTGGGTGTTTCCCAGTCTGGGCCGCAATAGGTGCTGGCATCTCCCTCAAATGAAACATAACAGCTTCATTTCTGTTAAATAAAAAACAAAGTACTGCAGATACTGTAAATCAAAAACAAAATCAGAAGTTGCTGGAGAAACTCAGCAGATCTGGCCACATCTGTGAAGAGAAATCCATTAACATTTCGGGTCCCATGACCCTTATCTCAGAACTGTTCTGAGGAAGGGTCACCGGACCTGAAACATTAACTGATTTCTCTTCACAGATGCGGCCAGATTCGCTGAGCTTTTCCAGCAACTTCTGGTTTTGTTCTTCATTCCTGATTTTTGCATGCACTAGTTGCTTGCAATTGGTGTAATTAGTGACCAATGAATAGAAGATGGGTGTGTAGCAACTTGAATATAGTGTTTTTTTTGTGTAGCAAAACAGCTCTGCGCTTTCAGCATTATCAATTAAAGATTTGACTTGTCACTGAAGGAGTAAACAGACAAATAACTGAAGGCATGGCCGTAAAGGTAGGTTTTACGAAGAATCTTAAAGCAGAAGAGAGGTGGAAATATGCAAATACCAGAGCTTATAGCCAAGGCAGTTGAAGACCGCTGCCACTGGTGGAATAGTTAAAGATATCTGAATTTGCTAAAGGCAACACTAAAACAGCAGGCATCTCTTCCAACAATGGCCTAAGCAAACAAGTTTAGTCTCCTGCTGTTTTCAGCTCTTAACCTTAGCCTGTTTTACAAAGAACTTTGGATCCAAAGGAACATTATTCGCAGTTTTGATTCATATGTTTGCTGTTGACTACGTTTGTCATCGTGAGTTGGGAATGGTGTGTCTGAGGTTTTCTCAGTCTGCCTGGTTTCTTACACAACCCATCATCAAGGAGGATGTTTGTCTGACATTCTCACTTCATTCCGTTTGGATTTTTCCTGTCTCTTAATGGTGACAATTTGCAAATTCAGGCCCCAAAAGGCTGCTAATCTACACAGATCAAACAGCCGGAAAAATTCTGAAAGTGAAGATGCTCTCAAGCTGAAAAATCAGATTGGAGAGATACATATTTAAATTTTTTTTTGCTTCGCAATGGCTTAAATTTTATTTGACCATTCCCAAATGGTCACAGAGCCACATCCCTAGTTGTCCTTGAATTGAGTGATTAGGCCATTAATTAACCACTCAGTGATTACTTGTTGACCAGAGCAATTTAAGGAGGGCAAATGTCCTGCCCTAATGGACATTCATAAATCAGGGTTTTTACGACCATCAATAGTTTCATGGCCACCATCCAGAGCATTTAAATGGTTATTGGATAGGCATATGGGCAAGAATGGAATAGTGTAGGTTAGATGAGCTTCAGATAAATTTCACAGGTCGGCACACTATAGAGGGCTGATGGGCCTGTACTGCGCTGTAATGTTTTATGTTCTGTTACCAAGCCCAGCTAATTCCGACTCAAGTCTTTTTTTAAAATCAACCTTTCAGATATGTTATTACATAATTCTGCAGCAGCTGGAATTTGAACTCCGGTTTCCCTGTGCGAGAAGAGCCCCAAATTCACAGATCTATAATTTGAACTTGCGAATTCATCTAGCTGCTATGGTAGAATTAGAACCAGAATCCATAGCGAATCCACAGCAAATCCAGTCCACTACACCTCTGTCTTGCCTCTGTGGTCTATGAGCTGGCAGGTTGTGGCTTGAAAATCTGCCTCTGAAACGATTGCAAATCTTGAGGCTGATGCTCCAATACAATATTGAGAGGGTTCTGCACCAACCGGTGAAACATCCAAGTGAGGCTCCATCTGCAATAGTGTTTCAAAGAGCAAGAGGCTTTTCCATTGGCATGGCTGCTATTTATCATACCGACCAACATTGCTAAAACCAATTATCTGATTGTTATCCTCCATGGTATATAAACTTTCTGCCGTTTACACAATGTTTAACTGGCTGTAAATTGACTTGAAATGGCCTGAAGCTGTGATAGGTGAGGTGTAAGTGAGAGTCTTTAAAAGAGACCACAGAATAAGTGTAGTTCCTATCAAGTGACTCATGGCAACCACAAATCCACATTCCGCTCTGTGGTAAATCCTACACGTTTTTTCTCTTTGGAAGTACAAAAGCAATAACTTCCTCCCTCTTTTTTTATTCCCTTCCCTCCCTCTCCCCCTCTCCCCTCCTCTTTCTCCTGACCCCCCCCCCCCCCCCCCCCCGTAGAATTTACTTGAGGGATTTGATCCCTTTTGAGATGGGGTGAAGGTTGCAAAGCAAACTGACTTGAGGGGAGGTTTTCACTGGGGGGGAAAAAGGGATTTTGGTAAACCAACTGCCTCTTCATACTAGACTTCACTTCCAATCCATTATTTCTCTTGTCATGGAACAATCTGTCTTTGTGACTTGACAAGGCTTGAGTTTTTTCACTTTTATTGAGCTGTTCTTTCACTTCCCAGAACTTGAATTCAAATAGGAGAAAAATCTTTTGCAGACCTGACAACTGAACAAGGGAGAGCTGTAGCTCAGCATTCTTTGTGGAAATTTAATAAGGGCATTTGATTTTGTACTTAAATTATTGGCAAATGTCCTGTTGCCAGTTGCCCTTATATGGCTGGCTGAAGAATATTTTGCACATAGAGGAATTGCTGATTGCAATTTTGATTAGCGACATGATTCAATGGTGCACTAATGGGACATTTGAAGTGTGTTGCTCCAGCAGCTGGGACTACCAAGGGCATGTAATGGAGTTTGGGTGAAATTTTGACTTGATTCCTAATGGACACTGATTCACTGCAAACAATTCAAGAACTACTTATGTTTATCCAACCTTAGCAGATAATGCTGAGTATTTCTACTTGAATTGAGTGTATATCCTTATCTAGTAAAATCCTAATAACTCTGTCAAATCTCTCATTGAGTTCAATAGTTCAGTCTGTGCTGTCATGTAAAATTCGCCAAATGAATAAATGTCACCAGTTATCCCTTGTGACCACAGAGCATTCTGTACACTATTACAAATTTGTACATATTTTCAAACTTTGAGATCTAAAAATCAATGAGGGCAGACCTATACTCCAAGACTGCTGTGGTTGTGTACATGAATGTGAAAGACTTGCGTTCATGAGTTTATGGTTTTTATGAAGCTCTGCAGTGCTTTGCAATCAGCAAACTTCCAGCAAAACAGTTCTCAACATCCACAATGAGATTGTGATCAATTAATCTCTACTGTTACATTGATAAATATTGATGCTCATAAACATATCATCTGCCCTTCAAAATGGCATCCTGGGATATTTTACATCTGAACTTCAGTTTAATGCCTTGGTCACAAAGCAAACCAATATTTTAGCTTGAATGGGTGCCATTGCTGGTGGTGGAAATAGTGAGACTTTGTCTTTTTTAAATTTAACTGTCCTTTTCTAATGGGTCTTCAGTTATACTGCCCTCCTTCAGATAAATGGCTGTACTGATTATGTTATGAAGAGACAAGTAATTGTATCGTGGCTTAATGAGTTGTCAAGACTACAAACCTTCACAGTGGTATAGTGCTCCTCTGCATCAGTTGGAACTGCTTCACTGTAGCCAGTGACTGCCGGATCTCACTATAGGCATTGCTGACTGTCTGAAACATTTTCATTTGTATCCTTTCCTTTTTCTTTAATGTTTGAAGGGGTGGTGGGAGTTTGAGGGAGGTGCTGACCCAAGGCAGTGTCCCATTTAAAATAACGGTGGCCCCCTTTAATCTTAACACGTTCAATATCACAGCAAAGGGCAGTGACCGAGGAACTGAGTGTGCACCAGCGGGTCTGAGTCTTTGGAGCTATTTAAGAAATGAGCAGAGATCCCAGACCAGTACTGTCACCAGGCTGTTGGGAAATCTCTGGGCTGATATTCGGGGAGAGTGAGCTGCAGGGGAAGCTGGTGGATAATGTGCAAGGACCAATTACTCTGCTAAAGAGAATGTTGGCCCTTTATTGTAAGGGGATTGGAATACAGCAGTAACAAAGTCATACTCTTGATTCATCAGTCTGTTGGTGAGAGCACATCTAGAATACCAGGTGCTGTTTTGGTCTGATTAAGCAAGGGATGTACTGACACACTTGGTGCTCCAGTGAGGGAGCACTGAGTTGGGAACCTAGAGGGCACAGGTTAAAGGTGAGGGGAAAGATTTATGAAGGACTTTTTCACACAAGATGGTGTGTGTAGCAAATGAGCTGCCAGATGAGGTGGGTATAACATTTAAGTGGCATCTAGATGGGTACATGACTAGAAAGGGGTTAGAGGGATATGGGCCAAATGTCGGCAAATGGGGCTAGATCAGAATAGCTGTCTGGCGCTGACTGAGTCTGTTTTCATTCTCTGACTCCTTGGAGGTTGGCATAAAGGTTTTAACTAAAATATTTGGGCAGTGAGATGCAAAGTTGAATCTGCTCTATCAGCAGTGAGATGGGTGATAACTTGGCTTTGGCCGTATAGGGTGTGAAGGATCTGAAAACAATCCTAGAATTTTTTAACAAATTATCACAAATGGTGGGTCTTACAAGCAGGAGATATGGTACCTTGGGGGAATGGAAGGTGGTGTAGGAGATTCTAGCTGGAGGTTTCAAAAGATGGGCACAAATGTAAGATTATTCATTTTGCTCTCTAGTTCTAACTCAGTCATAACTGTGCCCTGCATAGAGTAATTCTGATGAAAGGCACTGGACCTGAAATGTTAACTGATTTCTCTCCACAGATGCTGGTAGACCTGAGTTTTTCAAGCAATTTTGTTTTTGTTTTGTTCCAAGTTATCTTTATGAAAGAACCATTCAGAACGCCAGGATGTGCCAATCACTCTAGCCAATGCCATATTTTTGAAGTGCAGTCACTATTATAAAATAGTCGACTTGGCCTTGAGAGGGGTATTAAGATTATTAAGCAGTTTATTGTGGTTCAGATATTTAATAAACAACTCTAAACAGCTCTTTCAACAGCAATGTTTAAAAACACAAGATTCAAAATGCAGACTTTTTACATGTTAGAGTAATGGCCAATTCAGTTGTTGATTAACATTATAATTCATTTTTTAGTACAGATGTAGGCCTTAAGCCTTTGCCTCCTGGCTATCAATTATAGAGCTAATATACCCTTGTTTCTTTAATTATGACTCTGAATATAATAACTTGTTTTCCTGGGTTTTCTTTTTAGCAACTGGATCAAGAGTTTTATTTTGCCAGCTAGGTTTTGTTTTGGATTGGGCAAAAGGAGAAATGATGGCCTAGTGCTATTATCGTTGGATTGATATTTCAAAGGCCCAGGAAGCTCATGGTGACCTAAGTTCAAATCCTGTCATGGCAGATTGTGATGTGATCTAATGAGGACCATGAATCCATTTAGATCACTCATGGCCTTAAGAATGGCAGTTTTCTTACCTAATCTGGTCTGGCCTGCATGTGACTCCAGACCCATAGTAATAACGTTGACTCTAAACTGCCCTCTTGTGTAATTCAGCATAGGCAATAAATACTGGCTTAGGCAGAGACACCCTTATCCTGGGAATGAATTTTTTTACAACTCTGGCAATTATAGCATTTTGAATGTCTTAAAAGAACAGCCTGAACAGGATTGTCTTCGAACTAGTTTTGTGTAATTTTTGTCTGCGACTGAGCAAGGCCCAGGAACACACATCTGTCTTGATTGCTCTGGGCTGCCACTTCAGGCCTGAGTATCAGCTACCTTTCTATATCTATTCAGCCAAGTCTTAAGAATTTTGTATGCTTCAATAAGTTTGCCTCTATTTTTCTAAACTTAGTGAGTAGGTTGGACCTGTACTCCCATCTCAAGATAGTCCTTCCATACCTGTGACCAGTCTATTGTTATAGACTAGTCCAGACCACTCAAAACATTCTTAAGCAGGCATCCCCAGACCATAACTTTTGCAATTTGTTTTCACTAAGTGTACAGTGAAAATTATCTGGAGTATGAGAGCTAGGTTAACTACTAGATTTTTAAACAGACAAAGATTTATTCACAAAATTACACAATGAAACACAAAGACCAGGATAAAGAACCCCTACAGAATTCCACTTACTTAATTATGCTGTTTTGAATATATACAACAGTACCAGTAAGCAAGCATCCCTTTAAAAACAGATATAAATTGAACACATGCTTACAGGTTGAAGTTGAAGGGCAGAAACGAGAGAGATTCCACACAGCTCCCTGTTGAACTTCCCAGGTCAAGACTGAACTAAAACTGCTCAGCTAGAGAGCTGACCACTCCCCTTTCATTATACAGGTGCCTTCTAAAACATGATCACTTTGGCCTGAAGTTTTATCTGTTTTACATATAAACAAAAGGCCCCTCAAAATCCTTTTCGTGTCTGTACCAAACCAGACTGATCGGAGCCTGGCCTGGTTGCCCTTGATTTTTTTTCAGAAGGGCAATAAGAGTCTCCTGGAGCCAAGGAACAGCTTTTAGATTAAAAGGGCTCGCTTTGAAACACTATGAACAACCAGTAGTCTGGTACAATCTTGTTCTAATTAGGTCTTGATTTTATTTCCTGCATCATATCATGAATGCCTCATTATGCTAAGGTATTTTTTTTCTGGTGTGCTTAAGTGACCGTCACAGAAGCAGCAAGGAGTCAATTTTCTTTAATACCCATTTCCACCCATGTCCCTGCCAAAGGATTATTGCGAAAATCAACTGTGGCAGCAAAGGAACTGCGGATGGATTCGTCCAATCTATAATATTCTGCTAACAATGATTACACAAAAGCCAAAATTGCCTTGGGTATTTACCCTATCCAAACTTCATGATTTTATAAACTTCTGTAAAGTCACACCTCAGCCTCTGATGGTCTAGGGAAAATAGTCCCAGACTACTTAGCCTCTCCCGATAGCTCAAACTCTCCAATCCCAGCAACATTCTTGTAAATCTCTGCACCCTTTCAAGTTTAACAATATCCGATAGTAGATAAACCCAAAAGAAATCCTTGCAAATACTTCAGAGCAGATTCACAAAAATGGTGCCAGGGCTGAGAAATGTCAATTCCATGGTGAGGCTAGAGAAAGTGATTTGTTTTCTCCAGAGCAGGGAGAAAGCTTAGAGGAAATTTAATGGGTTGCGCTTGAAACGGACGGATTTAGGTTTGAGAGGATGCACCTACTAATTACAGTATACCGAGCTACTGGGTAAAGAAGCTGAGGAGGTGGTGGGAGCCTCTCAATAATTGGGATTGTATCGCCTGGGCTGGTGAGGGAAGCCTATACAACAGTAATATCTGAAAACAAGTTGGATAAATTGTTTAGAAGGAAATAAAGGTATTATAGAGTCATTGAGATGTGAAACATGGAAATAGACCCTTCGGTCCAACCCGCCCAGGTCGACCAGATATCCCAACCCAATCTAGTCCCACCTGCCAGCAACTGGCCCATATCCCTCCAAACCCTTCCTATTCATATACCCATCCAAATGTCTCTTAAATGTTGCAATTGTATCAGCCTCCACCACTTCCTCTGGCAGCTCATTCCATACACGTACCACCCTCTGTATGAAAAAGTTGCTCCGTAGGTCTCTTCTATATCTTTCCCCTCTCACCCTAAACCTATGCCCTCTAGTTCTGGACTCCCTGGCCCCAGGGAAAAGACTTTGCCTTTTCACCCTATCCATGCCCCTCATAATTTTGTAAACCTCTACAAGGTCACCCCTCAGCCTCCGATACTCCAGGGAAAACAGCCCTGGCCTGTTCAGCCTCTCCCTATAGCTCAAATCCTCCAACCCTGGTAACATCTTTGTAAATCTTTTCTGAACCCTTTCAAGTTTCACAACATCTTTCCAATAGGAAGGAGACCAGAATTGCACACAATATTTCAACAGTGGCCTAACCAACGTCCTGTACAGCTGCAACATGACCTCCCAACTCCTGTACTCTGACCAATAAAGGAAGCATACCAAACACCACCTTCACTATCCTATCTACCTGCGACTCCACTTTCAAAGAGCTATAAACCTGCACTCCAAGGTCTCTTTGTTCAGCAACACTCCCTAGGACCTTACCATTAAGTGTATAAGTCCTGCTAAGATTTGCTTTCCCAAAATACAGCACCTCACATTTATCTGAGTTAAACTCCATCTGCCACTTCTCAGCCCATTGGCCAATCTGGTCCAGATCTTGTTGTAATCTGAGGTAACTCTCTTCACTGTCCACTACACCTCCAATTTTTGTGTCATCTGCAAACTTACTAACTATACCTCTTAGGCTCGCATCCAAATCATTTATATAAATGACAAAAAGTAGTGGACCCAGCACTGATCCTTGTGGCACTCCACTGGTCTAAAAAACAACCCTCCACCACCACCCTCTGTGTTCTACCTTTGAGCCAGTTCTGTATACAAATGGCTAGTTCTCCCTGCATTCCGTGAGATCTAACCTCGCTATTCAGTCTCCCATGGGGAACCTTGTCGAATGCCTTACTGAAGTCCATATAGATCACATCTACTGCTCTGCCCTCATCAATCTTCTTTGTTACTTTCTCAGAAAAACTCAATCAAGTTTGTGAGACATGATCTCCCACACACAAAGCCATGTTGACTATCCTGAATCAGTCCTTGCCTTTCCAAATACATGTACATCCTGTCCCTCCAACAACTTGCCCACTACCGACGTCAGGCTCACTGGTCTATAGTTCCCTGCTTGTCCTTACCACCCTTCTTAAACAGTGGCACCACGTTAGCCAACCTCCAGTCTTCCAGCACCTCACCTGTGACTATCGGTGATACAAATATCTCAGCAAGAGGCCCAGCAATCACTTCTCTAGCTTCCCACAGAGTTCTAGGGTACACCTGATCAGGTCCTGGGGATTTATCCACTCTTATGCGTTTCAAGACATCCAGCACTTCCTCCTCTGTAATCTGGACATTTTGCAAGATGTCACCATCTATTTCCCTACGGTCTATATCTTCCACATCCTTTTCCACAGTAAATACTGATGTAAAATACTCATTTGTATTGGGGAAAGAGTCAGAGAATTGGGCTGGTGGGTAGCTCTTTCAGAGGTAGCAGCAATAAAATGTGCCAAATAGTTGTCTGCTATGATATATCTCCAATAATGTGTTCTGGGACCAAACAGCAGGTGTCTTGGGCTGCTAATGTGGAATGACAGAGGCTCAGTTAGCTAGATATCCACCATGTGGATCAGATTAACACCAACAGCACAGGGTTCAGTCCCTGTTCTGTTTGAGATAAACTCAAGGCCTGCCCTTCCTCATGGTGAAAAAGCCAAAGCTCATTGCCAAGGGTCAGTAAATAATTGTCAAGAAACTTCAGGCGGAGAAGGAGCAGCATGTACCAAGTTAGGATTGATTGATAAATTCCCAGTAAAAGATTTTCTAGGGAGGAGTGATGATAACATGAGAATTCCCAATCCGTTTTGAGGGTGAAAACTTTGTAAATCACAAATGTAAGACCCTTGTTCAAGACCAGAGGGAGACACTGCAGAAAACCAGGTTGCCATTGGAGATTTGCTCAGCAGCACAGGAAAGCAGGCTATTATTTAAACACAACGCTGTGGCGCAGAGGAAATCTGGGTGTCCTCGTGAGGAAGTGGTGGATGTGGGCACAGTTGCAACATTTAAAACACACTTCGATAAGTAAATGAACAGGAAAGCTTTGGAGAGATATGGGCCAGGAGCAGGCAGATGGGCCTGGTTTCGTTTGGGATTATGGTCAGCATGGAAGGTTGGACTGAAAGGTCCGTTTCTGTGCTGTAGAACTCTGAATCAAAAAATGCATAGAGATACGGCAAATAATCAGGAAGGCATGTAGACCTTTGGGCTTTATTGCAAGGGGAAGGAATATATAAGTAGGGAAGTCTTGTTAACAACTGCCCTGGGAATTGGTGTGAATGCACTTGGTTTGTGCATAGCATTTTGGTCTGATTTAAAAAGGAATGTTCCATTGATGGTGTCAGGGGAAGAAATGTTGGAATGTCACTGCACTCATAATCCAGAGGCCTAGATTGATGCTCTAAAGACGTGAGGTGACATCTCAACATGGTGGTTGATAAAACTTAAGTTCAGATAACTCGTCTGGAATTAGCCTCAGAAATGGTGATCATTACTAATTGTTATAAAAACTCAGCTGGTTCACTTAGGGGAGGGAAATCTGCCATCCTTACCCGATCTGGTTTACATCTGATTCCAGATCCATAGCAACATGAAACAGCCGATTTGGCAAGGCTGTCCACGAACCTATGATGCTATCATAGAATTAGAACCAAAATATTCAAACCTCAGCTTACTTTAATGTGTTCTCTCCCACACGGACATAAAAGCAGCTGGATCCGATCTCAGTCAGTCTCACCCTGTCTCCAGTGAGCCACAGCTGCAGTTTTAAAGTCAAATATTATTCCGCTTGCAAATCCTCAGAAGAATTCGCAACCGGTGGATCAAGCAGCACAATGAGTTAGTTTGTGGTGCTTGGCACCAGTATTGTTATGGCAGTGAATTGCAGCCTGTTTTCTGAAGATGAGTGGGGACTTGGTGGGATCCTGGCCAACATTTATCTTTCAACCCATACGGGCACAATAACCACGTCAACTACTTCACTGCTGTTTACTGCACCATCAACGAACACAAATTGGTTGCCATGACAGACTGCAGTTGAAAACTAATTAATTAGTTTCTAAAGGTTTCCCAGCGAAGGAGAGATGAGTCTTTGAATTATCTCACATGGAGAGTCAGTGTGGTACGCTACCCAATTAATGCAGTTCGCAACTAAAAACCGAAAGAGTTGTGGTTGCTGTGAATCAGAAACAAGAACAGAAGTTGCTGCAAAAGCTCAGCAGGTCTGGCAGCAGCTGTGAAGAGAAATCAATTCTGGTGACCCTCAGCTCCACCTTCTTCCTCAATCAAGGATTCCCCAGCACTATTGTCAACATGGTCCTCAGCCGGGCCTGACCCATCTCCTGCACTTTCGCTCTCGGCCCTTCTCTTCCCTCCCGCAACAGTGATCAGGTTCCCCTTGTCAATACCTACCATCCCACTGGCATCCATGTCCAGAGGATCATCAGCCACCATTTCCACCACCTCCAGCGAAATGCCACCAGAAGACGCATATTCCCCTCCCCTCCATTGTCCGCCTTCCTCAGGGACTGGTCCCTCTGGGACACCCTGGACCACTCTTCCTTCACTCCCACACCCATCCACAGCCCCATGGCATCTTCCCCTGCCAAAGTGTAATGGCTGAGAAGTGGCAGATGGAGTTTAATTCAGATAAATGCGAGGTGCTGCATTTTGGGAAAGCAAATCTTAGCAGGACTTATACACTTAATGGTAAGGTCCTAGGGAGTGTTGCTGAACAAAGACACCTTGGAGTGCAGGTTCATAACTCCTTGAAAGTGGAGTCACAGGTAGATATGATAGTGAAGGTGGTGTTTGGTATGCTTTCCTTTATTGGTCAGAATATTAAGTACAGGAGTTGGGAGGTCATGTTGCGGCTGTGCAGGACGTTGGTTAGGCCACTGTTGGAATATTTTGTGCAATTCTAATCTTCCTGTCGGAAAGATGTTGTGAAACTTGAAAGGGTTCAGAAAAGATTTACAAGGATGTTGCCAGGGTTGGAGCATTTGAGCTACAGGGAGAGGCTGAACAGGCTGGGGCTGTTTTCCCTGCAGCGTCGGAGGCTGAGGGGTGACCTTATAGAGGTTTACAAAATTATGAGAGGCATGGATAGGATAAATAGGCAAAGTCTTTTCCCTGGGGTCGCGAAGTCCAGAACTAGAGGGCATAGGTTTAGGGTGAGAGGGGAAAGATATAAAAGAGACCTAAGAGGCAACTTTTTCACACAGAGGGTGGTGCATGTGTGGAATGAGCTGCCAGAGGATGTGGTGGAGGCTGGTACAATTGCAACATTTAAGAGGCATTTGGATGGGTATATGAATAGGAAGGGTTTGGAGGGATATGGGCCGGATGCTGGCAGGTGGGACTAGATTGGGTTGGGATATCTGGTCGGCATGGACAGGTTGGACCGAAGGGTCTGTTTCCATGCTGTACATCTCTATGACTCTATAACCTGCCCATTTACTCCTCCCTCCTCAGTATCCAAAGACCCAAACACACCTCCCAGGTGAAGCAGCACTTGACTACACTTCTCACAGGGCAAAAATGAGGATTGCAGATGCTGGAAACCAGAGTCTAAGCTAGAATGGTGCTGGAAAAGCACAGCAGGTCAGGCAGCATCCGAGGAGTAGGAAAATCGACGTTTCGGGCTTTTGCCCAAAACGTTGATTTACCTGCTCTTCGGATGCTGCCTGACCTGCTGTGCTTTTCCAGCACCATTCTAATCTGCACTTCTCACAGTCTGGTCTACTGTATTCACTGCTCACAATGTCGTCTCTGCTACATTGGGGAAACGAAGCGTAGACGGGGTGACCGTTTTGCAAAAAAGACCCTGAGCTTCCAAAAGCATGTCACTTTAACATACCACCGTGTTTCCTGGCCAACCCCTCTGTCTCAGACTTGCTTGGGTAAGCTGGAAGAATACCATCTCATTTTGTAGTTTAGAACTCTACAGCCTTCTGGACTCAACATCAAGTTCAATAATTTTAGGGCCTGAACTCCTCCACGTTTTAGCCCCCTACCCCACACACCAGGCTCTATTACCACAAACTAGGAGAAAGTGAGGACTGCAGATGCTGGAGATCAGAGCTGAAAATGTGTTGCTGTAAAAGCGCAGCAGGTCAGGCAGCATCCAAGGAGCAGGAGGATCGACGTTTCGGTTACCACATAGTCTGCTATGACACGGTACCTATTGTTAGTCACTAACAGTCTCCATTAACAGGCAGACAACGAGCAATCCGCATTCATGAACATCAACAAGCCACTAAATGCCATGACTAGCTGTCCCTCGTAGCTATACACACAGATGACAAGGACCACGAATTCAACTGGGGCAACACAACAATAATAGGACAAGCCTAACAGAGGACAGTCAGAGAATTTCTAGAAGCATGGCACTAATCTGTGGAATCCATCGATGAACACGTTGACTTAGACCCAATATACCGACCAGCCCAACGAGCAACTGGAACCGGTAACCGGAAGCAACGGGAACTAAACCAAATAAATTCCAACTGACACAGTACAACAGCACTTTACAGGAGGCTCCAGCACTGAGGATGTCACCTAGAAAGGGGATGAAACATCTGCAAACCAACTCTGTGAACATACCCACAACAACTGCAACTATTCATCCTTCCAACCAGATCACCGTCGACTCCTTTGTCTGTCCAACTGTCCTTCTCTCTCTTTGGGCTCTATGCTTACCTATCCTTTACTCCTTACCCCCTCCTCCCACCCTATCTTCAGCATTTAAGCCGACATTTTCCTCGCTACCATCAGTTCTGAGGAAGGATCACCGGACCCGAAACATTAACTTTGATTTCTCTTCACAGGTGCTGCCAGACTTGCTGAGCTTTTCCAGCAACTTCTGTTTTTGTAATGTAGTTAGCACCTCCCTTATTGTTGTCCTCCAAATGTTCTCTCATTAGAAGGCACAATTGAATCTGTCTAATCCTTTAATAAAAACCGAAAGATGCAGTAAATCGGAAACGAAAACAGAAATTGCTGGTAAAACTCTGCAGGACTGGCAGCATCAGTGGAAAGAAATCCGAGTCACTTGACAAAAGAAGTATTGACTCTGATTTCTCACTGCAGATGCTGCCAGACCTGCTGAGCTTTTCCAGCAGTTTTTGTTTTTGTTTCTGCCTAACCCCTTGTCAAGTAAAAATAATTTTTCCTCATGTTGGCTCGAGCTATTTTGCCAATCATGTTGAATCTGTGTCTTCAGTTTCTTGACTGCCCAGTAATGGGTACAGTTTCCCTCCTTATCTCCTGTGCAGACCTCTCGTAATTCCGAACCAAGTCTCCTCTCAGTCATCCCCATATAACAGTGGAATCCCTTATTACCAGAATCTATGACCATTCCTGCAAACCATTCCTGGTCTCTAAACGCTTTCCCATTTTTCCTAAACTACAGAGTCCCAAAGTTGCGGCCGAAATAATGTTTGATGAACATTTCGTGCGTAACTTCCTCGTATTCCATTTATGAAGCTCAGGATCCTGTACGCTGTTTTAGCGATTTGATCAACCCACCCCCTAGCATCTTCACAAACCCCCTCAGGCAAGGACAGGAATCACAGACTTAGTGCTGATCCTGGGCTGGACCACAGCTTCCGACACCGGCTCAGCAGCGCGACCCCCACACCCGCCCCCCACCCATGGACGGTGGGCCCGTTTCTTCCCCCCCCATCCCCACCCTCACCCCCACCCCACACACACACACACACACAGCCTCAGGCCTTAGGCCTCAGGCCTCAATAACAGAGCCGCTTGATGTGCTCCTCCCTAACAGTGCCCCCGTTCCTTCACCTTGTTGTGAACTGTTGTTTATGTTAAAGCTCTCCTCTGATGATGCTGATTCCCACTGCACCACCTCCTGCAACAAAAACAGAAACCACTGTAGAAAACACGCAGCGAGTCAGACAACATCTACAGAGAGGGAAAACCCTCTCTAAATGCTTCATGATCTTTCATCAGAACTGGAAGAAGTCAGAGAGTTGATCATCTCTAAGCAAGGAGTCAAGGCTTTTCATTGAGGTGTGCCCAAATTGTTCTTTTTTTTAATTCTTTCACAAGGTGTGGGCTTTGCTGGGTCGGCCAGCACCTTTTGCCATTCCCTAGTTGCCCCTTGAGAAGGTCGCGGTGAGCTGCCTTCTTGAACAGCTGCAGTCCCTGTGCTGTAGGTTGACCAACAATGCCATTAGGGAGGGAATTCCAGAATTTTAAAACAGTGAAGGAACAGTGATATATTTTCAAGTGAGTAGTTTGGATTGGGACCCCACCTAAGGGACAACGTTTTCACCCAGAGGGTGGTGCATTTATGGAATGAACTGCCAGAGGAAGTAGTGGATGCATGTACAGCATTTAAAAGGCATCTGGATGGGTCTATGAATAGGTGGGGTTTAAGAGGGATATGGGCCAAGTGTTAGCAAATGGGACTAGATTGGGTTAGGATATCCTGTCAGCATGGACGAGTTGGACCGAAGGGTCTGTTTCTGTGCTGTACATCTTTCTGACTCTGTGGATGGTGGTGTCCTCATGTATCTGCTGCCCTTGTCCTTCTAGATGGTGGAGGCTGTTGGTTTGGAAGATGCTGTCTAAGAAGTGTTGGGGAGGTGTTGCAGTGCGTCGTGTAGAAAGGTTGACGGAGAGAAGGGCAACAAATGCTCCCTTGGAGTTTTTCAGATTTAGATATATTTAATATTATCGCTCTTACCTGGATACAGCGATAATGTTACCACATTCTACTGCCACGTTGGATTACAGAATAAATCACAGCATAAAATGTATAAATAGTAAAATAATGAATAAATTATTATTAAATTAATATTACTAAAACTGAAACAGCTTCAAACGTTCATCTTTCCCTCTCTGTTCTTCCACTCCCTTCCACTCTGACATTGTCCCCGAGGTCCTGGCAATCTGCCCCTTTCCTGCCATCACTGGGTCCATCCGAGCCGGAGACAATTACGCTAAACAGATCCTGACCCTCCTCTGAGTTGGAGACACTCACAGTAAGCAGTTCCTGAACCTCCTCCGAGCTGGAGACACTCACTCTGAATGGATCCCAAACCTCCTCCAAGCTGGAGACACTCACTCTGAATGGATCCCAAACCTCCTCCAAGCTGGAGACACTCACTCTGAATGGATCCCAAACCTCCTCCGAGCTGGAGACACCCACTGAGTAGTTCCTGAACTTTCTCTGAGTTGGACGTCGACCAACCAGATCCTGGATCTGAAACGATCGATGGAATCCTGGCTCCGGGTTGACCAACTGGATCCTGGCTCCGAATCGGCCGACCGAATCCTGGCTTTGAATCAACAGACAGGATCGTGGCTCCGAATTGACCAAATGGATCCTGGTTCCAAGATGACCAATGCCATACTGGCTTCTCTTCCCATGCCAGCACCAAAGGTGGAGCGGGGATGGAGATATGACGGGGCCCTGACCTCCCCGAGGAGGACATCAGGATGAGGCCCCAGGACAGCCAAACTCCAAAAACACATTACTGAGCTGGGAAGATAATGATGGAGCCATGTGGATGTGGCAGAACCCATCACACGACTCTCAGTTTCTGAGCCCTGTGCTCAGGAGCCGAGAATTGGGTTTAGCTGCAGGCCTACCTCCCGGTGGGCACGGTGTAATGGACCTACCGCAGGAGGAGTCAGTAACTTCATGAGAGCACAGGAAATGAAATGCAGTGAGGAAAGGACGAAGGAGATCATGGAGGCAGTGCTGTGCTGTCAGGGATGCTGCTGTTGGGATGGGACCAAATCTTCTGACCTGGATGATGGTCCACTATTTCCAACTATGGATAGACAAAACATTAACTTTCCCACTGACAGCCTGATTCCCAACACAGGATCCATCTCAACATCTGATTGATTGATGATTGTCAAGTGTATTTGTTACAAATTCAGTGAAAAGTGTTGTATAATGTCGCCATTCTCCAGCTCCATGTCGAAATACAGAAATACACCAGGCAAAGAGGAGAAAGGTAAAAATATAAAGTTAAAAGTTCAATATTACTATCCTCCCAAAGTGTTTACCCACGGGCCTGGGTCCATGCTCATCCAGAAACCATCACCGTCACAAGACAGTCAGCCGTCCTCAAATCCCTTTGCCATGTCGCCAATCTTCAGCGCCATCCTGCCTGCACCAATGACACAGTACTGGACCAATCTCTGCAATTTAACCTTCATTGAAGATGCCGGGTCCCACACTGGGCACTGGGCCCAAACCCGCCCAAATCCGTCACCATCAACGGCGGCACAACTCCCTCCCACTACCTAAGGTGTGAGAATATAAGGTGTCAGGTGAGTGGGTGAGGGTGAGAGGTGGGTAGTTGAGAATGCAGTGTGACAGGGAGGGAAAGGGAGGATGCTGGGTGGGGAAGTGAGTAGGGCGTGGCACGTTGAAGGGTTAGCATGGAAGTCGGATGGGGGGCACTGGTGGGTGAGGGAGTAAAGTGGTAGGTAAGTGAGTGAGTGAGGGGATTGGGTGCCAGGCAGAGACAGGGGTAGAGTAGGTCAGTTGCTGGGCTGGGGTTGGGTCAGGGGGTCATGCAGTCAGAAGTCATGCCAGGAATGTGACTAGGAAGAAGATATGGGTCTGTGTGTATTGGGGTGGGTGAGGGGGAGTGGATATTGTTGAGGTGTCAGGGAAAGGGGAGTCTTGGAGTGTGGTTGATCACGTATCTGGAGATATCAGGAAATGGATGAGAGTCAGGTATTGGAGGGGGAGGGTCGGGTATTCAGGGAGGGGGCAGGTATTGGGGTGGATTAATAGTCAGGTGTTTTGGAGGGGCATTAGTGTAAATGACTGGATGTGGGATCAGTTTCATCATCAGTGAGAAGTCAGAGTAGTGGGTAACCCAGGGTAACAACCCCCAGTCTGTAAATCGGGAGTCTCTGACTGTAACGCAGAGTCTAGGACTCTTTTGGGGGGAAGCAGATGTCAGGTACACATCCATTGGAAGTTTAACTTCTGGGATAATGACCACATTGATCAGTTTGTCAGGAAAACCAAGGGATCCAATGATTCTGAGATAGGGAAAATCTGAGACATGCATATTATCCATGTCAACAAATCCCTGCACACCCTGCACATCCAGATCACATTTACACACCCTATTCCCAAATCCATTCCTCCAATATCCCATCCAGGCTTCAATGTTGACGTTGTCATGGACTCTTTCAGAGCCAGGATATAGGATTATCATCTCTGGAGGAGGGTGATCTACCTACCTACCTACCCTCTCCTCATTGGTCATTGACTTGTCTGTCGTCATGGCACCCGAGACTCCCATTGACGATCAGAGAGACTCTTCATTTGTTGATAAAATGATTGTTGCTATTCGTTCCTCTCCTACTCGTCAAAAACATTTTTCTTACAAATAAAACAGGGGTGTTGAAAGAAGACTTTTACAAATTCCCTGAGCAATTCTCTCCAGGATTTTAACCACAGGAACGCACAGGAAATGAAGCTTTGATTCATAGGAGACTTGAGGACAATAGTGGAAGGTTGGCAACTCCATTGTGAAGCAATTACACAATCACACGGCCCTCGGTGTAAATACATTTACCATGTTCTCTGTTCCAAATGCCCTCCCTTAATTCCAAGACTCCAACCTAGCTGCGTGAGTTGCTGTCAAGGACACCGTGGCCCTGTTGGAAGATCAGCAAGTAGACTAGACTTGTACAGTAACCAATGTTTATCAGTTCATTTATCTCCTCACAATTTCGAGACTTTTCTGCAGGCAGATTACTCCCAATGTGCTGGCATGATGGTTAGCACTGCTGCCTCACCGCGCCAGAGACCTAGCTTCGATGTCAGCCTCGGGGTGACTGTCTGTGTGGAGTTTGCACATTCTCCCTGTGTCTGTGTGGGTTTCCTCCCACAGTCCAAAGGTGTGCAGTTCAGGTGCATTGACCATGCTAAATTGCCCCATAGTGTTCAGGGGTGTGTAGGTTGGGTGCATGTGTCGGGGTAAATGTAGGGGAATGGGTCTGGGTGGATTATTCTTTAGAGGGTGAGTGTGGACTTGTTGGGCCGAAGGGCCTGTTTCCACACTGTAGGGATTCTATGATTCTAATTTACAGAGAAATCTATTGGAACCACGCTGTCAATGTGCTGCACAATGAGGAGGAGGAGGCAGTGCAGGACTTACAACTGAACATGCAATAAGCTTAACACTCTATTCAAGATGGCGGCAGAGTAGCAGCTCTCCGTAAGCTTGTTCACTGTCTTCTGCTTTTATTTTGTTTCGTTTTGCTTTTTCTTCTTTCCACTTGGATTTAAAAGTCTTTTGCTTCGGCAAGATATTGGTGACAGGTCATGCCGGAGCATGTTCTGGGACCCAGTGATCGGGGGCAGCAGGAGGAGGAGATCAGAGGTGGCCCTGTGCGTGGTGGCAAACACTCAGCTCCTCCCAAGACTCCAAGCCGTGGCTAGGCCCAGACTTAAATAAGACTTCAATATCTGGATATTTCTCATTCCTTTTGGCTTTGTTTCCTTTATTTCTGTGTTTATTTTCCAAGATGGCGCCTGTTACATTGGTAGAGGCAAGTTGACTTTGAGGGGAGCGTGGGGGGGCTCTTGTTCCAGCGGCGAAGGGGACTTGTGCCTGGACACCAGGCTCTCGGCCCAGCATGGAGCACTTAACCAGGAGGACTGTAAAGACACTGACACACTCACTCCCCAACGCACCAATCACTTACACACTCACTCACTCACACACCAATGCACCAATCACTCACACACTCACTCGCACACCAACGCACCAATCACTTATACACTCACTCACTTACACACCAATGCACCAATCATTTACACACTCACTCACACACCAATGCACCAGTCACTCACACACCAATCACGTACACACCAATGCACGAATCACTCACACACTCATACACTCACACTCACTCACTCACCAATCACTCACACAACAATGCACCAATCACTGACACAATCACTGACACACTCACTCACTTACACATCAATGCAACAATCACTCACACACCAATCACTTACACGCATCACTCACAGACACTCACCAATGCACCAATCACTCACACACTCATCAATCACACGCTAACGCGCCAATCACACACACTCATCGTTCACACACCAACGTATCAACATTTACACACTCACTCACATAGCAGTGCACCAATCACTCACACACTCATCACACACTCTCCAGTGCACCAAACATTCACACACTCATCACTCACACACCAATGTACCAATCACTCACACACTCATCACTCACTCTCCAGCGCACCAATCACTCACACACTTATCACTCACACACCAATGCACCACTCACACACTCATCACACACACACCCATCACTCACACTCTAATGCACCAATCACTCACATACAAACTCACTCACTCTCCAGTACGCTCACTCGCTCACACACCAACGCACCAATCATTTACACACTCACTCACTTACACACCAATGCACCAATCACTCAAACACTCATCACTCACACACCAACGCACCAACCATTTACATACTCATTCACACAGCAATGCACCAATCACTCACACACTCACTCACACACACCAACGCACCAATCACACACACATCACTCACACACCAATGCACCAATCACTCACACACACACTCACCCACTCTCCAGTGCGCCAATCACTCACACACCAATGCACCAATCACTCACACACTTATCACTCACACACTCTTCATTCACACACCAATGCACCAATCACACACACTCATCACTCACACACCAAAGCACCAATCACTCACACACATTCATCACTCTCCAGTGCACCAATCTCTCACACACTCATTACTCACACACCAATGCACCAATCACTCTCAAACTCATTACTCACATACCAACGCACCAATCACTCACACACTCATCACTCACACACCAACGCACTAATCACTCACACACTCTCCAGTGCAGCAATCTCTCACACACTCACTCACACACCAATGCACCAATCACTCACACACACTCACCCACTCTCCAGTGCACCAATCACTCACACTCATCACTCACACACCAAAGCACCAATCACTCACAGGCACTCATCACTCTCCAGTGCACCAATCACTCACAAACTCATTACTCACACACTCATCACTCACACACCAACGCACCCATCACACACACTCATCACTCACACATCAATGCACCAATCACTCACACATTTATCACTCACACACTCATCACTCACACACCAACGCACCAATCACTCACACACTCATCACTCACACACCAACGCACCAATCAGTCACACACACTCATCACTCTCCAGGGCACCAATCTCTCACACACTCACTCACTCACCAATGCACCAATCACTCACACACACACACTCACCCACACTCCAGTGCACCAATCACTCACACACCAATGCACCAATCACTCACACACTTATCACTCACACACTCTTCACTCACACATCAATGCAAATCACACACACTCATCACTCACACACCAAAGCACCAATCACTCACACACATTCATCACTCTCCAGTGCACCAATCTCTCACACACTCATTACTCACACACCAATGCACCAATCACTCACACACTCATTACTCACACACCGATGCACCAATCACTCACAAACTCATTACTCACATACCAACGCACTAATCACTCACACACACTCATTACTCTCCAGTGCAGCAATCTCTCACACACTCACTCACACACCAATGCACCAATCACTCACACACACACACACCCACTCTCCAGTGCACCAATCACTCACACACCAATGCACCAAACACACACTCATCACTCACACACCAAAGCACCAATCACTCACAGGCACTCATCACTCTCCAGTGCACCAATCACTCACAAACTCATTACTCACACACTCATCACTCACACACCAACGCACCCATCACTCACACACTCATCAGTCACACACCAACGCACCAATCACTCACACACACTCATCACTCTCCAGTGCACCAATCTCTCTCACACACACACACACCAATGCATCAATCACTCACACACACACTCACCCACTCTCCAGTGCACCAATCACTCACACACCAATGCACCAATCACTCACACACTTATCACTCACACACTCTTCACTCACACATCAATACAAATCACACACACTCATCACTCACACACAAAAGCACCAATCACTCACACACATTCATCACTCTCAAGTGCACCAATCTCTCACACACTCATTACTCACACACTGATGCACCAATCACTCACAAACTCATTACTCACATACCAATGCACTAATCACTCACACACACTCATCACTCTCCAGTGCACCAATCTCTCACACACTCCCTCACACACCAATGCACCAATCACTCACACACACACTCACCCACTCTCCAGTGCACCAATCACTCACACACCAATGCACCAAACACATACTCATCACGCACACACCAAAGCACCAATCACTCACAGGCACTCATCACTCTCCAGTGCACCAGTCACTCACAAACTCATCACTCACACACTCATCACTCACACACCAACGCACCCATCACACACACTCATCACTCACACACCAATGCACCAATCACTCACACATTTATCACTCACACACTCATCACTCACACACCTACGCAGCAATCACTCACACACTCATCACTCACACACTCATCACTCACACACCAACGCACCAATTACTCACACACTCATCACTCACACACTCATCACTCACACACCAAAGCACCAATCACACACACACCAACGCACCAATCACTCACACATTCATCACTCACACACTCATCTCTCACATACCAACGCACCAATCACTCACACACTATTCACTCACACAACACATCACTCACACACCAATGCACCAATCACTCACACACATACTCACTCACTTTCCAGTGCACCAATCAATCACACACTTACTCACTCACACACCAATGCACCAATCACTCACACACTCACTCACACACCAAAGCACCAATCACTCACACACCAACGCACCAATCACTCACACATTCATCACTCACACACTCATCACTCACATACCAACGCACCAATCACTCACACACTCATCACTCACACACCAATCACCCACACACTCATCACTCACACACTCATCCCTCACACACCAATGCACCAATCACTCACGCACCTATCACTCACACACTCATCACTCACACAATGCACCAATCACTCACACACTCATCACTCACACACTAATGCACCAATCACTCACACACTCATCGCTATCACAACAATCACTCACACACTCATCACTCACACACCAACGCACCAGTCACTCACACACCAATGCACCAATCACTCACACACTCATCACTCACACGCAAATGCACCAATCACTCACACACACTCATTCACTCACCAGTGCACCAATCACTCACACACTCATCAACACCAATCACTCACACACTCACTCACTCACACACCAACGCACCAATCATTTACACAATCATTCACGCACGCACCAATGCACCAATCACTCACACACTCATCACTCACACAGCAATACACCAATCATTCACACACACAAACTCATTCACTCTGCAGTGCACCGATCACTCACGCTCTCATCACTCACACACCAATGTACCAATCACTCACACACTAACGCACCAATCACTCACACACCAATCACTGACAGTCTCATCACTCACGCACCAATGCACCAATAACTCACACACCAATCACTCACACACTCATCACTCACACACCAAAGCACCAATCACTCACACACTCATCATTCTCACACCAAAGAACCAATCACTCACACACTCATCACTCTCACACCAAAGCACCAATCACTCACACACTTAT
Source organism: Chiloscyllium plagiosum (assembly GCF_037043375.1). Lineage (NCBI taxonomy): Eukaryota > Metazoa > Chordata > Chondrichthyes > Orectolobiformes > Hemiscylliidae > Chiloscyllium > Chiloscyllium plagiosum. The sequence goes on from NW_028270171.1 coordinate 22,322,939, forward strand.
CATTCTCACACCAAAGAACCAATCACTCACACACTCATCACTCTCACACCAATGCACCAATCACTTACACACTCATCACTCACACACCAATGCACCAGTCACTCACACACTCATCGCTCACACACTAACACACCAATTACTCACACACCAATCACTCACACACTCATCACTCACACACTAATGCACCAATCACTCACACACTCATCACTCACACACCAACGCACCAATTACTCACACACTCATCACTCACACACTCATCACTCACACACCAATACACCAATCACTCACACACTCATCACTCACACACCAATGCACCAATCACTCACACACTCATTACTCACACACTAATGTACCAATCACTCACACACTCATCACTCTCACACGAACGCACCAATTACTCACATATTCATCACTCACACACTCATCACTCACACACCAATGCACCAATCACTCACACACCAACGCACCAATCACTTACACACTCATTACTCACATACCAACGCACAAATCACTCACACATTCATCACTCACACACTCATCACTCACACACCAACGCACCAATCACTCACACACTCATTACTCACATACCAACGCACCAATCACTGACACACTCATCACTCACACACTCATCAATCACACACCAACGCACCAACCACACACACTCATCACTCACACACCAACGCACCAATCACTCACACACCAATGCAGCAATCACTCACAAACTCATCACTCACACACCAACGCACCAATCACACACACCAATCATTCACACACTCAACACTCACACACCAAACACCAATCACTAACACACCAAACACTCACACATTCATCACTCACACACCAACGCATCAATCACTCACACACCAATCACTCACACACTCATCACTCACACACCAATGCACCAATCACTCACACACCAATCACTCACACACCAACGCACCAATCACTCACACACTCATCACTCTCACACGAACGCACCAATTACTCACATATTCATCACTCACACACTCATCACTCACACACCAATGCACCAATCACTCACACACCAACGCACCAATCACTTACACACTCATTACTCACATACCAACGCACAAATCACTCACACATTCATCACTCAAACATTCATCACTCACACACCAACGCACCAATCACTCACACACTCATTACTCACATACCAACGCACCAATCACTGACACACTCATCACTCACACACTCATCAATCACACACCAACGCACCAACCACACACACTCATCACTCACACACCAACGCACCAATCACTCACACACCAATGCAGCAATCACTCACAAACTCATCACTCACACACCAACGCACCAATCACACACACCAATCATTCACACACTCATCACTCACACACCAATGCACCTATCACTCACACACTCATCACTCACACACCAACGTACCAATCATTCACACACCAATCACTCACACACTCATCACTCACACACCAATGCACCAATCACTCACACACTCATCACTCACACACCAACGTACCAATCATTCACACACCAATCACTCACAAACACATCACTCACACACACTCACTCACCAATACACCAATCACTCACACACACACTCATCACTCACACACTAATGCACCAATCACTCACATATACACTCACTCAAACTCCAGTACACTCACTCGCTCACAATCCAACGCACCAATCATTTACACACTCACACATAATGCAATGCACCAATCACTCACACACTCATCACTCACACACGAATGCACCAATCACTCACACACACACTCACTCGCTCTCCAGTGCACCAATCACTCACACACTCTTCACTCACACACCAATGCACCAATCACTCACACACTCATCACTCACACGCTCATCACTCACACGCCAACGCACCAATCACTCACACACTAATCACTCACACAGCTATACCCCCATCATTCACACACACACTCATTCACTCTCCAGTGCACCGATCACTCATGCTCTCATCATTCATACACCAATGTACCAAACACTCACACACCAACGCACCAATCACTCACACACCAATCACTGACAGTCTCATCACTCACGCACCAATGCACCAATAACTCACTCACCAATCACTCACACACTCATCACTCACACACCAAAGCACCAATCACTCACACACTTATCACTCTCACACCAATGCACCAATCACTTACACACTCATCACTCACACACCAATGCACCAGACACTCACACACTCATCGCTCACACACTAACGCACCAATCACTCACACACCAATCACTCACACACTCATCACTCACACACCAATGCACCAATCACTCACACACTCATCACTCACACATTCATCACTCACACACACATTACTCACACACCAATGCAATAATCACTCACACACCCGTCACTCACACACCAACGCACCTATCACTGACACACCGATCACTCACACACTCATCACTCACACACCAATGCAGAACTCACTCACATAATCATTACTCACATACCAACACACCAATCACTCACACATTCATCACTCACACACTCATCACTCATGCACCAATCACTCACACACCAATGCACCAATCAGTCACACATTCATCACTCACACACTCATCACTCACTTACCAATGCACCAATCACTCGCAAACTCATCACTCACACGCCAATGCACCAATCAGTCACACATTCATCACTCACACACTCATCACTCACTTACCAATGCACCAATCACTCGCAAACTCATCACTCACACGCCAACGCACCAATCACTCACACACTCATCACTCACACACTCATCACTCACATGCTAAAGCACCAATCACTCACACACACTCACTCACTCTCCAGTGCACCAATCACTCACACACTCACTCACACAGCAATACACCAATCACTCACACACTCACTCACTCACACACCAACGCACCAATCATTTACACAATCATTCACGCACGCACCAATCACTCACACACTCATCATTCACACAGCAATACACCAATCATTCACACACACACACTCATTCACTCTCCAGTGCAACAATCACTCACGCTCTCATCACTCACACACCAATGCACAACTCACTCACATAATCATTACTCACATACCAACACACCAATCACTCACACATTCATCACTCACACACTCATCACTCATACACCAATGCACCAATCACTCACACACCAACGCACCAATCAGTCACACATTCATCACTCACACACTCATCACTCACACACCAATGCACCAATCACTCGCACACTCATCACTCACACACTAATGCACCAATCACTCACACACTCATCGCTATCACAACAATCACTCACACACTCATCACTCACACACCAACGCACCAATCACTCACACACCAATGCACCAATCACTCACACACTCATCACTCACACGCTAAAGCACCAATCACTCACACACACTCACTCACTCTCCAGTGCACCAATCACTCACACACTCACTCACACAGCAATACACCAATCACTCACACACTCACTCACTCACACACCAACGCACCAATCATTTACACAATCATTCACGCACGCACCAATCACTCACACACTCATCATTCACACAGCAATACACCAATCATTCACACACACACACTCATTCACTCTCCAGTGCAACAATCACTCACGCTCTCATCACTCACACACCAATGTACCAATCACTCACACACTAACGCACCAATCACTCACACACCAATCACTGACAGTCTCATCACTCACGCACCAATGCACCAATAACTCACTTACCAATCACTCACACACTCATCACTCACACACCAAAGCACCAATCACTCACACACTCATCATTCTCACACCAAAGAACCAATCACTCACACACTCATCACTCTCACACCAATGCACCAATCACTTACACACTCATCACTCACACACCAATGCACCAATCACTCACACACTCATCACTCACACACTCATCGCTCACACACTAACACACCAATTACTCACACACCATTCACTCACACACTCATCACTCACACACCAATGCACCAATCACTCACACACTCATCACTCACACACCAATGCACCAATCACTCACACAGCTATACCCCCATCATTCACACACACACTCATTCACTCTCCAGTGCACCAATCACTCACGCTCTCATCACTCACACACCAATTCACCAATCACTCACTCACTCATCACTCACACATTCATCACTCACACACTCATCTCTCACATACCAACGCACCAATCACTCACACACTATTCACTCACACAACACATCACTCACACACCAATGCACCAATCACTCACACACATACTCACTCACTTTCCAGTGCACCAATCAATCACACACTTACTCACTCACACACCAATGCACCAATCAAACACACTCATCACTCACACACTCACTCACACACCAAAGCACCAATCACTCACACACCAACGCACCAATCACTCACACATTCATCACTCACACACTCATCACTCACATACCAACGCACCAATCACTCACACACTCATCACTCACACACCAATCACCCACACACTCATCACTCACACACTCATCCCTCACACACCAATGCACCAATCACTCACGCACCAATCACTCACACACTCATCACTCACACACTAATGCACCAATCACTCACACACTCATCGCTATCACAACAATCACTCACACACTCATCACTCACACACCAACGCACCAATCACTCACACACCAATGCACCAATCACTCACACACTCATCACTCACACGCTAAAGCACCAATCACTCACACACACTCACTCACTCTCCAGTGCACCAATCACTCACACACTCACTCACACAGCAATACACCAATCACTCACACACTCACTCACTCACACACCAACGCACCAATCATTTACACAATCATTCACGCACGCACCAATCACTCACACACTCATCATTCACACAGCAATACACCAATCATTCACACACACACACTCATTCACTCTCCAGTGCAACAATCACTCACGCTCTCATCACTCACACACCAATGTACCAATCACTCACACACTAACGCACCAATCACTCACACACCAATCACTGACAGTCTCATCACTCACGCACCAATGCACCAATAACTCACTTACCAATCACTCACACACTCATCACTCACACACCAAAGCACCAATCACTCACACACTCATCATTCTCACACCAAAGAACCAATCACTCACACACTCATCACTCTCACACCAATGCACCAATCACTTACACACTCATCACTCACACACCAATGCACCAATCACTCACACACTCATCACTCACACACCAATGCACCAATCACTCACACACTCATCACTCACACACTCATCGCTCACACACTAACACACCAATTACTCACACACCATTCACTCACACACTCATCACTCACACACCAATGCACCAATCACTCACACACTCATCACTCACACACCAATGCACCAATCACTCACACAGCTATACCCCCATCATTCACACACACACTCATTCACTCTCCAGTGCACCAATCACTCACGCTCTCATCACTCACACACCAATTCACCAATCACTCACTCACTCATCACTCACACATTCATCACTCACACACTCATCTCTCACATACCAACGCACCAATCACTCACACACTATTCACTCACACAACACATCACTCACACACCAATGCACCAATCACTCACACACATACTCACTCACTTTCCAGTGCACCAATCAATCACACACTTACTCACTCACACACCAATGCACCAATCAAACACACTCATCACTCACACACTCACTCACACACCAAAGCACCAATCACTCACACACCAACGCACCAATCACTCACACATTCATCACTCACACACTCATCACTCACATACCAACGCACCAATCACTCACACACTCATCACTCACACACCAATCACCCACACACTCATCACTCACACACTCATCCCTCACACACCAATGCACCAATCACTCACGCACCAATCACTCACACACTCATCACTCACACACTAATGCACCAATCACTCACACACTCATCGCTATCACAACAATCACTCACACACTCATCACTCACACACCAACGCACCAATCACTCACACACCAACGCACCAATCACTCACACACTCATCACTCACACGCAAATGCACCAATCACTCGCACACACTCATTCACTCACCAGTGCACCAATCACTCACACACTCATCACTCTCACATGAACGCACCAATTACTCACATATTCATCACTCACACACTCATCACTCACACACCAATGCACCAATCACTCACACACTCATTACTCGCATACCAACGCACCAATCACTCACATATTCATCACTCACACACTCATCACCCACACACCAATGCACCAATCACTCACACACCAACGCACCAATCACTTACACACTCATTACTCACATACCAACGCACAAATCACTCACACATTCATCACTCACACACTCATCACTCACACACCAACGCACCAATCACTCACACACTCATTACTCACATTCCAACGCACCAATCACTGACACACTCATCACTCACACACTCATCAATCACACACCAACGCACCAACCACACACACTCATCACTCACACACCAACGCACCAATCACTCACACACCAATGCACCAATCACTCACAAACTCATCACTCACACACCAACGCACCAATCACACACACCAATCATTCACACACTCATCACTCACACACCAAGCACCAATCACTAACACACCAAACACTCACACATTCATCACTCACACACCAACGCATCAATCACTCACACACCAGTCACTCACACACTCATCACTCACACACCAATGCACCAATCACTCACACACTCATCACTCACACACCAACGTACCAATCACTCACACACTAATCACTCACAAACACATCACTCACACACACTCACTCACACACACTCACTCACACACACTCACTCACACACACTCACTCACCAATACACCAATCACTCACACACACACTCATCACTCACACACTAATGCACCAATCACTCACATATACACTCACTCAAACTCCAGTACACTCACTCGCTCACAATCCAACGCACCAATCATTTACACACTCACTCATAATGCAATGCACCAATCACTCACACACTCATCACTCACACACGAATGCACCAATCACTCACACACACACTCACTCGCTCTCCAGTGCACCAATCACTCACACACTCTTCACTCACACACCAATGCACCAATCACTCACACACTCATCACTCACACGCTCATCACTCACACGCCAACGCACCAGTCACTCACACACTAATCACTCACACAGCTATACCCCCATCATTCACACACACACTCATTCACTCTCCAGTGCACCGATCACTCATGCTCTCATCACTCACACACCAATTCACCAATCACTCACTCACTCATCACTCACACATTCATCACTCACACACTCATCACTCACACACCAACGCACCAATAACTCACACACCAATCACTCACACACTCATCACTCACACACCAATGCACCAATCACTCACACCCCAATCACTCACACACTCATCACTCACACACCAACGCACCAATCATTTACACAATCATTCACTCACGCACCAATGCATCAATCTCTCACACGCTCATCACTCACACACCAACGCACCAATCGCTCACACACTCATCACTCACACACTCATCATTCACATGCTAAAGCACCAATCACTCACACACACTCACTGACTCTCCAGTGCACCAATGACTCATACACTCACTCACACACCAATACACTAATCATTTACACACTCATTCACTCACACAGCAATACACCAATCACTCACACACTCACTCACTCAACACCAAGGCACCAATCATTTACACAATCATTCACGCACGCACCAATGCACCAATCACTCACACACTAATCACTCACACAGCAATACACCAATCATTCACACACACAAACTCATTCGCTCTCCAGTGCAACAATCACTCATGCTCTCATCATTCATACACCAATGTACCAAACACTCACACACCAACGCACCAATCACTCACACACCAATCACTGACAGTCTCATCACTCACGCACCAATGCACCAATAACTCACTCACCAATCACTCACACACTCATCACTCACACACCAATGCACCAATCACTCACACACTCATCACTCACACACCAATGCACCAATCACTCACACACTCATCACTCACACACACATTACTCACACACCAATGCAATAATCACTCACACACTCATCACTCACACACCAACGCACCTATCACTCACACACAGATCACTCACACACTCATCACTCACACACCAATGCACCAATCACTCACACACTCATCACTCACACACCAATGCACCAATCACTCACACACTCATCACTCACACACCAATGCACCAATCACTCACACACTCATCACTCACACACCAATGCACCAATCACTCACACACTCATCACTCACACACACATTACTCACACACCAATGCAATAATCACTCACACACTCATCACTCACACACCAACGCACCTATCACTCACACACAGATCACTCACACACTCATCACTCACACACCAATGCACCAATCACTCACACACTCATCACTCACACACCAATGCACCAATCACTCACACACTCATCACTCACACACCAATGCACCAATCACTCACACACTCATCACTCACACACACATTACTCACACACCAATGCAATAATCACTCACACACTCATCACTCACACACCAACGCACCTATCACTCACACACAGATCACTCACACACTCATCACTCACACACCAATGCACCAATCACTCACACACTCATCACTCACACACCAATGCACCAATCACTCACACACTCATCACTCACACACACATTACTCACACACCAATGCAATAATCACTCACACACTCATCACTCACACACCAACGCACCTATCACTCACACACAGATCACTCACACACTCATCACTCACACACCAATGCACCAATCACTCACACACTCATCACTCACACACCAATGCACCAATCACTCACGCTCTCATCACTCACACACCAATGCACAACTCACTCACATAATCATTACTCACATACTAACACACCAATCACTCACACACTCATCACTCACACACTCATCACTCACACACCAACGCACCAATCAGTCACACACTCATCACTCACACACTCATCACTCACACACCAATGCACCAATCACTCGCACACTCATCACTCACACACCAACGCACCAATCACTCACACACTCATCACTCACACACTCATCACTCACACGCTAAAGCACCAATCACTCACACAGACTCACTCACTCTCCAGTGCACCAATCACTCACACACTCACTCACACAGCAATACACCAATCACTCACTCACACACCAACGCACCAATCATTTACACAATCATTCACGCACGCACCAATGCACCAATCACTCACACACTCATCACTCACACAGCAATACACCAATCATTCACACACACACACTCATTCACTCTCCAGTGCAACAATCACTCACGCTCTCATCACTCACACACCAATGTACCAATCACTCACACACTAACGCACCAATCACTCACACACCAATCACTGACAGTCTCATCACTCACACACCAAAGCACCAATCACTCACACACTTATCATTCTCACACCAAAGAACCAATCACTCACACACTCATCACTCTCACACCAAAGCACCAATCACTCACACACTTATCATTCTCACACCAAAGAACCAATCACTCACACACTCATCACTCTCACACCAAAGCACCAATCACTCACACACTTATCATTCTCACACCAAAGAACCAATCACTCACACACTCATCACTCTCACACCAATGCACCAATCACTTACACACTCATCACTCACACACCAATGCACCAGTCACTCACACACTCATCGCTCACACACTAACACACCAATTACTCACACACCAATCACTCACACACTCATCACTCACACACCAATGCACCAATCACTCACACACTCAGCACTCACACACCAATGCACCAATTACTCACACACTCATCACTCACACACTCATCACTCACACACCAATGCACCAATCACTCACATACCAATCACTCACACACCAATACACCAATCACTCACACACTCATCACTCACACACCAATGCACCAATCACTCACACACTCATTACTCACATATCAACACACCAATCACACACACTCATCACTCAGACACCAATGTACCAATCACTCACACACCAAGCACTCACACACCAACGCACCAATCACTCACACACTCATCACTCTCACACCAACACACCAATCACACACACACTCATCACTCACACACCAATGCACCAATCACTCACACACTCACCGCTCACACACCAACGCACCAATCACTCACACACCAATCACTCACACACTCATCATTCACACACCAATGCACCAATCACTCACACACCAATCACTCACACGCTCATCACTCAAACACCAATGCACCAATCACTGACACACTCATCACTCACACACCAACGCACCAATCACTCACACACTCATCACTCTTACACGAACGCACCAATCACTCACTTACACACTCACTCAATCTCCAGTACGCTCACTCGCTCACACACCAACGCACCAAACATTTACACACTCATTCACATAGCAATGCACCAATCACTAATACACCAATGCACCAATCACTCACAAACTCATCACTCACACACCAACGCACCAATCACACACACCAATCATTCACACACTCATCACTCACACACCAACGCACCAATCACTCACACACCAATGCACCAATCACTCACAAACTCATCACTCACACACCAACGCACCAATCACACACACCAATCATTCACACACTCATCACTCACACACCAACGCACCAATCACTCACACACCAATGCACCAATCACTCACAAACTCATCACTCACACACCAACGCACCAATCACACACACCAAACACTCACACATTCATCACTCACACACCAACGCATCAATCACTCACACACCAAACACTCACACACTCATCACTCTCACACGAACGCACCAATCATTCACACACCAATCATTCACACACTCATCACTCACTCATTAATGCACCAATCACTCATATACACATTCACTCACTCTCCAGTACGCTCACTCGCTCACACACCAACGCATCAATCATTTAGACACTCATTCACTCACAAACCAACGCACCAAACATTTACACACTCACTCACACAGCAATGCACCAATCACACACTCATCACTCACACACCAATGCACCAATCACTCACACACACACTCATTCACTCTCCAGTGCACCAATCACTCACACACCAACGCACCAATCACACACATTCATCACTCACACACCAATGCACCAATCACTCACACACACACTCACTCACTCTCCAGCGCACCAATCACTCACACATTCATCACTCACACACAAATGCACCAATCACTCACACACTCATCACTCACACACAAATGCACCAATCACTCACACACTCATCATTCACACACCAACGCACTAATCACTCACACACCAATCACTCACACACTCATCACTCACACACTCATCACTCACACACTCATCACTCACACACCAACGCACCAATCACTCATACACCAATCACTCACACACTCATCTCTCTCACACCAACGCACCAATCACTCATACATGAATCATTCACACACTCATCACTCACACATCAACGCACCAATCACTCACGCACCAATCACTCACACACCAACGCACCAATCACTCACACAAAAAACACTCACACACTCGTCACTTACACACCAATCACTCACACACCAATGCACCAATCATTCATACACCAATCACTCACACACTCATCACTCACACACCAACGCACCAATCACTCACACACCAATGCATCAATCACTCACATACCAACGCACCAATCACTCACATACTCATCACTCACACACCAACGCACCAATCACTCACACACTCATCATTCACACATTCATCACTCACACACCAACGCACCAATCACTCACACACCAATGCATCAATCACTCACATACCAACGCACCAATCAATCACACGCTCATCACTCACACACTAACGCACCAATCACTCACACACTCGTTACTCACACACCAACGCACCAATCACTCACACACACACTCACTCACTCTCCAGAGCACCAATCACTCACACATTCATCACTCACACACAAATGCACCAATCACTCACATACTCATCACTCACACACAAATGCACCAATCACTCACACACTCATCATTCACACACCAACGCACTAATCACTCACACACCAATCACTCACACACTCATCACTCACACACTCATCACTCACACACTCATCACTCACACACCAACGCACCAATCACTCATACACCAATCACTCACACACTCATCTCTCTCACACCAACGCACCAATCACTCATACATGAATCATTCACACACTCATCACTCACACATCAACGCACCAATCACTCACGCACCAATCACTCACACACCAACGCACCAATCACTCACACAAAAAACACTCACACAATCGTCACTTACACACCAATCACTCACACACCAATGCACCAATCATTCATATACCAATCACTCACACACTCATCACTCACACAACAATCACTCACAGAACAATGCACCAATCACTCATACACCAATAACTCACACACTCATCACTCACACACCAATGCATCAATCACTCACATACCAACGCACCAATCACTCACATACTCATCACTCACATACCAACGCACCAATCACTCACATACTCATCACTCACACACCAACGCACCAATCACTCACACACTCACACTCACACACTCATCACTCACACACCAACGCACCAATCACTCACACACTCATCACTCACAAACTCATCACTCACACACCAATGCATCAATCACTCACACACTCATCACTCACAAACTCATCACTCACATACCAACGCACCAATCAATCACACGCTCATCACTCACACACTAACGCATCAATCACTCACACACTTGTTACTCACACACCAACGCACCAATCACTCACACACTCATCACTCACACACCAATGCACCAATCACTCATACACCAATCACTCACACACTCATCACTCACACACCAATCACTCATACACCAATCACTCACACACTCATCACTCACACACCAATGCACCAATCACTCATGCACCAATCACTCACACACCAACGCACCAATCTCTCACACAGCAATCACACACACACTCATCAATCACACACCAATGCACCAATCACTCACACACTCATCACTCACACACCAACGCACCAATCACACACACTCATCACTCACACACCAAAGCACTAATCACTCACACACTAATGCACCAATCACTCACACACTCATCACTCTCACACCAACGCACCAATCACTCACACACTCATCACTCACACACCATTGCACCAATCACTCACACACTCATCACTCTTACACGAACGCACCAATCACTCACATACACACTCACTCACTCTCCAGTACGCTCACTCGCTCACACACCAACGCACCAAACATTCACACACTCATTCACATAGCAATGCACCAATCACTCACACACTCATCACTCACACGCAAATGCACCAATCACTCACACACACACTCATTCACTCACCAGTGCACCAATCACTCACACACTCATCACTCACACACCAACGCACCAGTCACTCACACACTCATCACTCTCACACGAACGCACCAATCACTCACATACACACTCACTCACACTCCAGTACGCTCACTCGCTCACACACCAACGCACCAATCATTTACACACTCATTCACTCACACACCAACGCACCAAACATTTACACACTCACTCACACAGCAATGCACCAATCACTCACACACACACTCATTCACTCTCCAGTGCACCAATCACTCACACACTCACTCACACAACAATGCACCAATCACACACACTCATCACTCACACACCAATGCACCACTCACACACACACTCACCCACTCTCCAGTGCACCAATCACTCACACACTCACTCACACACCAATGCACCAATCACTTACAGACTCATTCATTCACACACCAATGCACCAATCACTCACACACACTCACTCACTCTCCAGCGCACCAATCACTCACACACTCATCACTCACACACCAATGCACCAATCACTCACACACTCATTACTCACATTCCAACGCACCAATCACTCACACACCAATCACTCACACACCAATCATTCACACACTCATCACTCAAACACCAATGCATTAATCACTCACACACTCATCACTCACACATCAACGCACCAATCACTCACACACCATTCACTCACACACTCATCACTCACACACCAACGCTCCAATCACTCACACACTCATTACTCGCATACCAACGCACCAATCACTCACATATTCATCACTCACACACTCATCACTCACACACCAATGCACCAATCACTCACACACCAACGCACCAATCACTTACACACTCATTACTCACATACCAACGCACAAATCACTCACACATTCATCACTCACACACTCATCACTCACTCACCAACGCACCAATCACTCACACACTCATTACTCACATACCAACGCAACAATCACTGACACACTCATCACTCACACACTCATCAATCACACACCAACGCCCAACCACACACACTCATCACTCACACACCAATGCACCAATCACTCACAAACTCATCACTCACACACCAACGCACCAATCACACACACCAATCATTCACACACTCATCACTCACACACCAAGCACCAATCACTAACACACCAAACACTCACACACTCATCACTCACACACCAACGCACCAATCACTCACGCACCAATCACTCACACACATATCACTCACACACCAATGCACCAATCACTCACACACTCATCACGCACACACCAACGTACCAATCACTCACACACTAATCACTCACAAACACATCACTCACACACACTCATCACACACACACCAACGCACCAATCATTTACACAATCATTCACGCATGCACCAGTGCACCAATCACTCACACACTCATCACTCACACAGCAATACACCAATCATTCACACACACTCACTCACCAATACACCAATAATTCACACACACACTCATCACTCACACACTAATGCACCAATCACTCACATACACACTCACTCAAACTCCAGTACACTCACTCGCTCACAATCCAACGCACCAATCATTTACACATTCACTCATACAGCAATGCACCAATCACTCACACACTCATCACTCACACTCTAATGCACCAATTACTCACACTCACACTCACTCGCTCTCCAGTGCACCAATCACTCACACACTCTTCACTCATACACCAATGCACCAATCACTCACACACTCATCACTCACACACTCATCACTCACACACGAATGCACCAATCACTGACACACTCATCACTCACACACTCATCAATCACACACCAACGCACCAACCACACACACTCATCACTCACACACCAACGCACCAATCACTCACACACCAATGCAGCAATCACTCACAAACTCATCACTCACACACCAACGCACCAATCACACACACCAATCATTCACACACTCAACACTCACACACCAAACACCAATCACTAACACACAAAACACTCACACATTCATCACTCACACACCAACGCATCAATCACTCACACACCAATCACTCACACACTCATCACTCACACACCAATGCACCAATCACTCACACACCAATCACTCACACACCAACGCACCAATCACTCACACACTCATCACTCTCACACGAACGCACCAATTACTCACATATTCATCACTCACACACTCATCACTCACACACCAATGCACCAATCACTCACACACTCATTACTCGCATACCAACGCACCAATCATTCACATATTCATCACTCACACACTCATCACTCACACACCAATGCACCAATCACTCACACACCAACGCACCAATCACTTACACACTCATTACTCACATACCAACGCACAAATCACTCACACATTCATCACTCAAACATTCATCACTCACACACCAACGCACCAATCACTCACACACTCATTACTCACATACCAACGCACCAATCACTGACACACTCATCACTCACACACTCATCAATCACACACCAACGCACCAACCACACACACTCATCACTCACACACCAACGCACCAATCACTCACACACCAATGCAGCAATCACTCACAAACTCATCACTCACACACCAACGCACCAATCACACACACCAATCATTCACACACTCATCACTCACACACCAATGCACCTATCACTCACACACTCATCACTCACACACCAACGTACCAATCATTCACACACCAATCACTCACACACTCATCACTCACACACCAATGCACCAATCACTCACACACTCATCACTCACACACCAACGTACCAATCATTCACACACCAATCACTCACAAACACATCACTCACACACACTCACTCACCAATACACCAATCACTCACACACACACTCATCACTCACACACTAATGCACCAATCACTCACATATACACTCACTCAAACTCCAGTACACTCACTCGCTCACAATCCAACGCACCAATCATTTACACACTCACACATAATGCAATGCACCAATCACTCACACACTCATCACTCACACACGAATGCACCAATCACTCACACACACACTCACTCGCTCTCCAGTGCACCAATCACTCACACACTCTTCACTCACACACCAATGTACCAATCACTCACACACTCATCACTCACACGCTCATCACTCACACGCCAACGCACCAATCACTCACACACTAATCACTCACACAGCTATACCCCCATCATTCACACACACACTCATTCACTCTCCAGTGCACCGATCACTCATGCTCTCATCATTCATACACCAATGTACCAAACACTCACACACCAACGCACCAATCACTCACACACCAATCACTGACAGTCTCATCACTCACGCACCAATGCACCAATAACTCACTCACCAATCACTCACACACTCATCACTCACACACCAAAGCACCAATCACTCACACACTTATCACTCTCACACCAATGCACCAATCACTTACACACTCATCACTCACACACCAATGCACCAGACACTCACACACTCATCGCTCACACACTAACGCACCAATCACTCACACACCAATCACTCACACACTCATCACTCACACACCAATGCACCAATCACTCACACACTCATCACTCACACATTCATCACTCACACACACATTACTCACACACCAATGCAATAATCACTCACACACCCGTCACTCACACACCAACGCACCTATCACTGACACACCGATCACTCACACACTCATCACTCACACACCAATGCAGAACTCACTCACATAATCATTACTCACATACCAACACACCAATCACTCACACATTCATCACTCACACACTCATCACTCATGCACCAATCACTCACACACCAATGCACCAATCAGTCACACATTCATCACTCACACACTCATCACTCACTTACCAATGCACCAATCACTCGCAAACTCATCACTCACACGCCAATGCACCAATCAGTCACACATTCATCACTCACACACTCATCACTCACTTACCAATGCACCAATCACTCGCAAACTCATCACTCACACGCCAACGCACCAATCACTCACACACTCATCACTCACACACTCATCACTCACATGCTAAAGCACCAATCACTCACACACACTCACTCACTCTCCAGTGCACCAATCACTCACACACTCACTCACACAGCAATACACCAATCACTCACACACTCACTCACTCACACACCAACGCACCAATCATTTACACAATCATTCACGCACGCACCAATCACTCACACACTCATCATTCACACAGCAATACACCAATCATTCACACACACACACTCATTCACTCTCCAGTGCAACAATCACTCACGCTCTCATCACTCACACACCAATGCACAACTCACTCACATAATCATTACTCACATACCAACACACCAATCACTCACACATTCATCACTCACACACTCATCACTCATACACCAATGCACCAATCACTCACACACCAACGCACCAATCAGTCACACATTCATCACTCACACACTCATCACTCACACACCAATGCACCAATCACTCGCACACTCATCACTCACACACTAATGCACCAATCACTCACACACTCATCGCTATCACAACAATCACTCACACACTCATCACTCACACACCAACGCACCAATCACTCACACACCAATGCACCAATCACTCACACACTCATCACTCACACGCTAAAGCACCAATCACTCACACACACTCACTCACTCTCCAGTGCACCAATCACTCACACACTCACTCACACAGCAATACACCAATCACTCACACACTCACTCACTCACACACCAACGCACCAATCATTTACACAATCATTCACGCACGCACCAATCACTCACACACTCATCATTCACACAGCAATACACCAATCATTCACACACACACACTCATTCACTCTCCAGTGCAACAATCACTCACGCTCTCATCACTCACACACCAATGTACCAATCACTCACACACTAACGCACCAATCACTCACACACCAATCACTGACAGTCTCATCACTCACGCACCAATGCACCAATAACTCACTTACCAATCACTCACACACTCATCACTCACACACCAAAGCACCAATCACTCACACACTCATCATTCTCACACCAAAGAACCAATCACTCACACACTCATCACTCTCACACCAATGCACCAATCACTTACACACTCATCACTCACACACCAATGCACCAATCACTCACACACTCATCACTCACACACTCATCGCTCACACACTAACACACCAATTACTCACACACCATTCACTCACACACTCATCACTCACACACCAATGCACCAATCACTCACACACTCATCACTCACACACCAATGCACCAATCACTCACACAGCTATACCCCCATCATTCACACACACACTCATTCACTCTCCAGTGCACCAATCACTCACGCTCTCATCACTCACACACCAATTCACCAATCACTCACTCACTCATCACTCACACATTCATCACTCACACACTCATCTCTCACATACCAACGCACCAATCACTCACACACTATTCACTCACACAACACATCACTCACACACCAATGCACCAATCACTCACACACATACTCACTCACTTTCCAGTGCACCAATCAATCACACACTTACTCACTCACACACCAATGCACCAATCAAACACACTCATCACTCACACACTCACTCACACACCAAAGCACCAATCACTCACACACCAACGCACCAATCACTCACACATTCATCACTCACACACTCATCACTCACATACCAACGCACCAATCACTCACACACTCATCACTCACACACCAATCACCCACACACTCATCACTCACACACTCATCCCTCACACACCAATGCACCAATCACTCACGCACCAATCACTCACACACTCATCACTCACACACTAATGCACCAATCACTCACACACTCATCGCTATCACAACAATCACTCACACACTCATCACTCACACACCAACGCACCAATCACTCACACACCAATGCACCAATCACTCACACACTCATCACTCACACGCTAAAGCACCAATCACTCACACACACTCACTCACTCTCCAGTGCACCAATCACTCACACACTCACTCACACAGCAATACACCAATCACTCACACACTCACTCACTCACACACCAACGCACCAATCATTTACACAATCATTCACGCACGCACCAATCACTCACACACTCATCATTCACACAGCAATACACCAATCATTCACACACACACACTCATTCACTCTCCAGTGCAACAATCACTCACGCTCTCATCACTCACACACCAATGTACCAATCACTCACACACTAACGCACCAATCACTCACACACCAATCACTGACAGTCTCATCACTCACGCACCAATGCACCAATAACTCACTTACCAATCACTCACACACTCATCACTCACACACCAAAGCACCAATCACTCACACACTCATCATTCTCACACCAAAGAACCAATCACTCACACACTCATCACTCTCACACCAATGCACCAATCACTTACACACTCATCACTCACACACCAATGCACCAATCACTCACACACTCATCACTCACACACTCATCGCTCACACACTAACACACCAATTACTCACACACCATTCACTCACACACTCATCACTCACACACCAATGCACCAATCACTCACACACTCATCACTCACACACCAATGCACCAATCACTCACACAGCTATACCCCCATCATTCACACACACACTCATTCACTCTCCAGTGCACCAATCACTCACGCTCTCATCACTCACACACCAATTCACCAATCACTCACTCACTCATCACTCACACATTCATCACTCACACACTCATCTCTCACATACCAACGCACCAATCACTCACACACTATTCACTCACACAACACATCACTCACACACCAATGCACCAATCACTCACACACATACTCACTCACTTTCCAGTGCACCAATCAATCACACACTTACTCACTCACACACCAATGCACCAATCAAACACACTCATCACTCACACACTCACTCACACACCAAAGCACCAATCACTCACACACCAACGCACCAATCACTCACACATTCATCACTCACACACTCATCACTCACATACCAACGCACCAATCACTCACACACTCATCACTCACACACCAATCACCCACACACTCATCACTCACACACTCATCCCTCACACACCAATGCACCAATCACTCACGCACCAATCACTCACACACTCATCACTCACACACTAATGCACCAATCACTCACACACTCATCGCTATCACAACAATCACTCACACACTCATCACTCACACACCAACGCACCAATCACTCACACACCAATGCACCAATCACTCACACACTCATCACTCACACGCTAAAGCACCAATCACTCACACACACTCACTCACTCTCCAGTGCACCAATCACTCACACACTCACTCACACAGCAATACACCAATCACTCACACACTCACTCACTCACACACCAACGCACCAATCATTTACACAATCATTCACGCACGCACCAATCACTCACACACTCATCATTCACACAGCAATACACCAATCATTCACACACACACACTCATTCACTCTCCAGTGCAACAATCACTCACGCTCTCATCACTCACACACCAATGTACCAATCACTCACACACTAACGCACCAATCACTCACACACCAATCACTGACAGTCTCATCACTCACGCACCAATGCACCAATAACTCACTTACCAATCACTCACACACTCATCACTCACACACCAAAGCACCAATCACTCACACACTCATCATTCTCACACCAAAGAACCAATCACTCACACACTCATCACTCTCACACCAATGCACCAATCACTTACACACTCATCACTCACACACCAATGCACCAATCACTCACACACTCATCACTCACACACCAATGCACCAATCACTCACACACTCATCACTCACACACTCATCGCTCACACACTAACACACCAATTACTCACACACCATTCACTCACACACTCATCACTCACACACCAATGCACCAATCACTCACACACTCATCACTCACACACCAATGCACCAATCACTCACACAGCTATACCCCCATCATTCACACACACACTCATTCACTCTCCAGTGCACCAATCACTCACGCTCTCATCACTCACACACCAATTCACCAATCACTCACACACTCATTACTCGCATACCAACGCACCAATCACTCACATATTCATCACTCACACACTCATCACCCACACACCAATGCACCAATCACTCACACACCAACGCACCAATCACTTACACACTCATTACTCACATACCAACGCACAAATCACTCACACATTCATCACTCACACACTCATCTCTCACATACCAACGCACCAATCACTCACACACTATTCACTCACACAACACATCACTCACACACCAATGCACCAATCACTCACACACATACTCACTCACTTTCCAGTGCACCAATCAATCACACACTTACTCACTCACACACCAATGCACCAATCAAACACACTCATCACTCACACACTCACTCACACACCAAAGCACCAATCACTCACACACCAACGCACCAATCACTCACACATTCATCACTCACACACTCATCACTCACATACCAACGCACCAATCACTCACACACTCATCACTCACACACCAATCACCCACACACTCATCACTCACACACTCATCCCTCACACACCAATGCACCAATCACTCACGCACCAATCACTCACACACTCATCACTCACACACTAATGCACCAATCACTCACACACTCATCGCTATCACAACAATCACTCACACACTCATCACTCACACACCAACGCACCAATCACTCACACACCAACGCACCAATCACTCACACACTCATCACTCACACGCAAATGCACCAATCACTCGCACACACTCATTCACTCACCAGTGCACCAATCACTCACACACTCATCACTCTCACATGAACGCACCAATTACTCACATATTCATCACTCACACACTCATCACTCACACACCAATGCACCAATCACTCACACACTCATTACTCGCATACCAACGCACCAATCACTCACATATTCATCACTCACACACTCATCACCCACACACCAATGCACCAATCACTCACACACCAACGCACCAATCACTTACACACTCATTACTCACATACCAATGCACAAATCACTCACACATTCATCACTCACACACTCATCACTCACACACCAACGCACCAATCACTCACACACTCATTACTCACATTCCAACGCACCAATCACTGACACACTCATCACTCACACACTCATCAATCACACACCAACGCACCAACCACACACACTCATCACTCACACACCAACGCACCAATCACTCACACACCAATGCACCAATCACTCACAAACTCATCACTCACACACCAACGCACCAATCACACACACCAATCATTCACACACTCATCACTCACACACCAAGCACCAATCACTAACACACCAAACACTCACACATTCATCACTCACACACCAACGCATCAATCACTCACACACCAGTCACTCACACACTCATCACTCACACACCAATGCACCAATCACTCACACACTCATCACTCACACACCAACGTACCAATCACTCACACACTAATCACTCACAAACACATCACTCACACACACTCACTCACACACACTCACTCACACACACTCACTCACACACACTCACTCACCAATACACCAATCACTCACACACACACTCATCACTCACACACTAATGCACCAATCACTCACATATACACTCACTCAAACTCCAGTACACTCACTCGCTCACAATCCAACGCACCAATCATTTACACACTCACTCATAATGCAATGCACCAATCACTCACACACTCATCACTCACACACGAATGCACCAATCACTCACACACACACTCACTCGCTCTCCAGTGCACCAATCACTCACACACTCTTCACTCACACACCAATGCACCAATCACTCACACACTCATCACTCACACGCTCATCACTCACACGCCAACGCACCAGTCACTCACACACTAATCACTCACACAGCTATACCCCCATCATTCACACACACACTCATTCACTCTCCAGTGCACCGATCACTCATGCTCTCATCACTCACACACCAATTCACCAATCACTCACTCACTCATCACTCACACATTCATCACTCACACACTCATCACTCACACACCAACGCACCAATAACTCACACACCAATCACTCACACACTCATCACTCACACACCAATGCACCAATCACTCACACCCCAATCACTCACACACTCATCACTCACACACCAACGCACCAATCATTTACACAATCATTCACTCACGCACCAATGCATCAATCTCTCACACGCTCATCACTCACACACCAACGCACCAATCGCTCACACACTCATCACTCACACACTCATCATTCACATGCTAAAGCACCAATCACTCACACACACTCACTGACTCTCCAGTGCACCAATGACTCATACACTCACTCACACACCAATACACTAATCATTTACACACTCATTCACTCACACAGCAATACACCAATCACTCACACACTCACTCACTCAACACCAAGGCACCAATCATTTACACAATCATTCACGCACGCACCAATGCACCAATCACTCACACACTAATCACTCACACAGCAATACACCAATCATTCACACACACAAACTCATTCGCTCTCCAGTGCAACAATCACTCATGCTCTCATCATTCATACACCAATGTACCAAACACTCACACACCAACGCACCAATCACTCACACACCAATCACTGACAGTCTCATCACTCACGCACCAATGCACCAATAACTCACTCACCAATCACTCACACACTCATCACTCACACACCAATGCACCAATCACTCACACACTCATCACTCACACACCAATGCACCAATCACTCACACACTCATCACTCACACACACATTACTCACACACCAATGCAATAATCACTCACACACTCATCACTCACACACCAACGCACCTATCACTCACACACAGATCACTCACACACTCATCACTCACACACCAATGCACCAATCACTCACACACTCATCACTCACACACCAATGCACCAATCACTCACACACTCATCACTCACACACCAATGCACCAATCACTCACACACTCATCACTCACACACCAATGCACCAATCACTCACACACTCATCACTCACACACACATTACTCACACACCAATGCAATAATCACTCACACACTCATCACTCACACACCAACGCACCTATCACTCACACACAGATCACTCACACACTCATCACTCACACACCAATGCACCAATCACTCACACACTCATCACTCACACACCAATGCACCAATCACTCACACACTCATCACTCACACACCAATGCACCAATCACTCACACACTCATCACTCACACACACATTACTCACACACCAATGCAATAATCACTCACACACTCATCACTCACACACCAACGCACCTATCACTCACACACAGATCACTCACACACTCATCACTCACACACCAATGCACCAATCACTCACACACTCATCACTCACACACCAATGCACCAATCACTCACACACTCATCACTCACACACCAATGCACCAATCACTCACACACTCATCACTCACACACCAATGCACCAATCACTCACACACTCATCACTCACACACACATTACTCACACACCAATGCAATAATCACTCACACACTCATCACTCACACACCAACGCACCTATCACTCACACACAGATCACTCACACACTCATCACTCACACACCAATGCACCAATCACTCACACACTCATCACTCACACACCAATGCACCAATCACTCACGCTCTCATCACTCACACACCAATGCACAACTCACTCACATAATCATTACTCACATACTAACACACCAATCACTCACACACTCATCACTCACACACTCATCACTCACACACCAACGCACCAATCAGTCACACACTCATCACTCACACACTCATCACTCACACACCAATGCACCAATCACTCGCACACTCATCACTCACACACCAACGCACCAATCACTCACACACTCATCACTCACACACTCATCACTCACACGCTAAAGCACCAATCACTCACACAGACTCACTCACTCTCCAGTGCACCAATCACTCACACACTCACTCACACAGCAATACACCAATCACTCACTCACACACCAACGCACCAATCATTTACACAATCATTCACGCACGCACCAATGCACCAATCACTCACACACTCATCACTCACACAGCAATACACCAATCATTCACACACACACACTCATTCACTCTCCAGTGCAACAATCACTCACGCTCTCATCACTCACACACCAATGTACCAATCACTCACACACTAACGCACCAATCACTCACACACCAATCACTGACAGTCTCATCACTCACACACCAAAGCACCAATCACTCACACACTTATCATTCTCACACCAAAGAACCAATCACTCACACACTCATCACTCTCACACCAAAGCACCAATCACTCACACACTTATCATTCTCACACCAAAGAACCAATCACTCACACACTCATCACTCTCACACCAAAGCACCAATCACTCACACACTTATCATTCTCACACCAAAGAACCAATCACTCACACACTCATCACTCTCACACCAATGCACCAATCACTTACACACTCATCACTCACACACCAATGCACCAGTCACTCACACACTCATCGCTCACACACTAACACACCAATTACTCACACACCAATCACTCACACACTCATCACTCACACACCAATGCACCAATCACTCACACACTCAGCACTCACACACCAATGCACCAATTACTCACACACTCATCACTCACACACTCATCACTCACACACCAATGCACCAATCACTCACATACCAATCACTCACACACCAATACACCAATCACTCACACACTCATCACTCACACACCAACGCACCAATCACTCACACACTCATTACTCACATATCAACACACCAATCACACACACTCATCACTCAGACACCAATGTACCAATCACTCACACACCAAGCACTCACACACCAACGCACCAATCACTCACACACTCATCACTCTCACACCAACACACCAATCACACACACACTCATCACTCACACACCAATGCACCAATCACTCACACACTCACCGCTCACACACCAACGCACCAATCACTCACACACCAATCACTCACACACTCATCATTCACACACCAATGCACCAATCACTCACACACCAATCACTCACACGCTCATCACTCAAACACCAATGCACCAATCACTGACACACTCATCACTCACACACCAACGCACCAATCACTCACACACTCATCACTCTTACACGAACGCACCAATCACTCACTTACACACTCACTCAATCTCCAGTACGCTCACTCGCTCACACACCAACGCACCAAACATTTACACACTCATTCACATAGCAATGCACCAATCACTAATACACCAATGCACCAATCACTCACAAACTCATCACTCACACACCAACGCACCAATCACACACACCAATCATTCACACACTCATCACTCACACACCAACGCACCAATCACTCACACACCAATGCACCAATCACTCACAAACTCATCACTCACACACCAACGCACCAATCACACACACCAATCATTCACACACTCATCACTCACACACCAACGCACCAATCACTCACACACCAATGCACCAATCACTCACAAACTCATCACTCACACACCAACGCACCAATCACACACACCAAACACTCACACATTCATCACTCACACACCAACGCATCAATCACTCACACACCAAACACTCACACACTCATCACTCTCACACGAACGCACCAATCATTCACACACCAATCATTCACACACTCATCACTCACTCATTAATGCACCAATCACTCATATACACATTCACTCACTCTCCAGTACGCTCACTCGCTCACACACCAACGCATCAATCATTTAGACACTCATTCACTCACAAACCAACGCACCAAACATTTACACACTCACTCACACAGCAATGCACCAATCACACACTCATCACTCACACACCAATGCACCAATCACTCACACACACACTCATTCACTCTCCAGTGCACCAATCACTCACACACCAACGCACCAATCACACACATTCATCACTCACACACCAATGCACCAATCACTCACACACACACTCACTCACTCTCCAGCGCACCAATCACTCACACATTCATCACTCACACACAAATGCACCAATCACTCACACACTCATCACTCACACACAAATGCACCAATCACTCACACACTCATCATTCACACACCAACGCACTAATCACTCACACACCAATCACTCACACACTCATCACTCACACACTCATCACTCACACACTCATCACTCACACACCAACGCACCAATCACTCATACACCAATCACTCACACACTCATCTCTCTCACACCAACGCACCAATCACTCATACATGAATCATTCACACACTCATCACTCACACATCAACGCACCAATCACTCACGCACCAATCACTCACACACCAACGCACCAATCACTCACACAAAAAACACTCACACACTCGTCACTTACACACCAATCACTCACACACCAATGCACCAATCATTCATACACCAATCACTCACACACTCATCACTCACACACCAACGCACCAATCACTCACACACCAATGCATCAATCACTCACATACCAACGCACCAATCACTCACATACTCATCACTCACACACCAACGCACCAATCA
This sequence comes from Chiloscyllium plagiosum, assembly GCF_037043375.1. Lineage (NCBI taxonomy): Eukaryota > Metazoa > Chordata > Chondrichthyes > Orectolobiformes > Hemiscylliidae > Chiloscyllium > Chiloscyllium plagiosum. Next base: position 22,351,207 of record NW_028270171.1, read on the forward strand.
CTCACACACTCATCATTCACACATTCATCACTCACACACCAACGCACCAATCACTCACACACCAATGCATCAATCACTCACATACCAACGCACCAATCAATCACACGCTCATCACTCACACACTAACGCACCAATCACTCACACACTCGTTACTCACACACCAACGCACCAATCACTCACACACACACTCACTCACTCTCCAGAGCACCAATCACTCACACATTCATCACTCACACACAAATGCACCAATCACTCACATACTCATCACTCACACACAAATGCACCAATCACTCACACACTCATCATTCACACACCAACGCACTAATCACTCACACACCAATCACTCACACACTCATCACTCACACACTCATCACTCACACACTCATCACTCACACACTCATCACTCACACACCAACGCACCAATCACTCATACACCAATCACTCACACACTCATCTCTCTCACACCAACGCACCAATCACTCATACATGAATCATTCACACACTCATCACTCACACATCAACGCACCAATCACTCACGCACCAATCACTCACACACCAACGCACCAATCACTCACACAAAAAACACTCACACAATCGTCACTTACACACCAATCACTCACACACCAATGCACCAATCATTCATATACCAATCACTCACACACTCATCACTCACACAACAATCACTCACAGAACAATGCACCAATCACTCATACACCAATAACTCACACACTCATCACTCACACACCAATGCATCAATCACTCACATACCAACGCACCAATCACTCACATACTCATCACTCACATACCAACGCACCAATCACTCACATACTCATCACTCACACACCAACGCACCAATCACTCACACACTCACACTCACACACTCATCACTCACACACCAACGCACCAATCACTCACACACTCATCACTCACAAACTCATCACTCACACACCAATGCATCAATCACTCACACACTCATCACTCACAAACTCATCACTCACATACCAACGCACCAATCAATCACACGCTCATCACTCACACACTAACGCATCAATCACTCACACACTTGTTACTCACACACCAACGCACCAATCACTCACACACTCATCACTCACACACCAATGCACCAATCACTCATACACCAATCACTCACACACTCATCACTCACACACCAATCACTCATACACCAATCACTCACACACTCATCACTCACACACCAATGCACCAATCACTCATGCACCAATCACTCACACACCAACGCACCAATCTCTCACACAGCAATCACACACACACTCATCAATCACACACCAATGCACCAATCACTCACACACTCATCACTCACACACCAACGCACCAATCACACACACTCATCACTCACACACCAAAGCACTAATCACTCACACACTAATGCACCAATCACTCACACACTCATCACTCACACACCATTGCACCAATCACTCACACACTCATCACTCTTACACGAACGCACCAATCACTCACATACACACTCACTCACTCTCCAGTACGCTCACTCGCTCACACACCAACGCACCAAACATTCACACACTCATTCACATAGCAATGCACCAATCACTCACACACTCATCACTCACACGCAAATGCACCAATCACTCACACACACACTCATTCACTCACCAGTGCACCAATCACTCACACACTCATCACTCACACACCAACGCACCAGTCACTCACACACTCATCACTCTCACACGAACGCACCAATCACTCACATACACACTCACTCACACTCCAGTACGCTCACTCGCTCACACACCAACGCACCAATCATTTACACACTCATTCACTCACACACCAACGCACCAAACATTTACACACTCACTCACACAGCAATGCACCAATCACTCACACACACACTCATTCACTCTCCAGTGCACCAATCACTCACACACTCACTCACACAACAATGCACCAATCACACACACTCATCACTCACACACCAATGCACCACTCACACACACACTCACCCACTCTCCAGTGCACCAATCACTCACACACTCACTCACACACCAATGCACCAATCACTTACAGACTCATTCATTCACACACCAATGCACCAATCACTCACACACACTCACTCACTCTCCAGCGCACCAATCACTCACACACTCATCACTCACACACCAATGCACCAATCACTCACACACTCATTACTCACATTCCAACGCACCAATCACTCACACACCAATCACTCACACACCAATCATTCACACACTCATCACTCAAACACCAATGCATTAATCACTCACACACTCATCACTCACACATCAACGCACCAATCACTCACACACCATTCACTCACACACTCATCACTCACACACCAACGCTCCAATCACTCACACACTCATTACTCGCATACCAACGCACCAATCACTCACATATTCATCACTCACACACTCATCACTCACACACCAATGCACCAATCACTCACACACCAACGCACCAATCACTTACACACTCATTACTCACATACCAACGCACAAATCACTCACACATTCATCACTCACACACTCATCACTCACTCACCAACGCACCAATCACTCACACACTCATTACTCACATACCAACGCAACAATCACTGACACACTCATCACTCACACACTCATCAATCACACACCAACGCCCAACCACACACACTCATCACTCACACACCAATGCACCAATCACTCACAAACTCATCACTCACACACCAACGCACCAATCACACACACCAATCATTCACACACTCATCACTCACACACCAAGCACCAATCACTAACACACCAAACACTCACACACTCATCACTCACACACCAACGCACCAATCACTCACGCACCAATCACTCACACACATATCACTCACACACCAATGCACCAATCACTCACACACTCATCACGCACACACCAACGTACCAATCACTCACACACTAATCACTCACAAACACATCACTCACACACACTCATCACACACACACCAACGCACCAATCATTTACACAATCATTCACGCATGCACCAGTGCACCAATCACTCACACACTCATCACTCACACAGCAATACACCAATCATTCACACACACTCACTCACCAATACACCAATAATTCACACACACACTCATCACTCACACACTAATGCACCAATCACTCACATACACACTCACTCAAACTCCAGTACACTCACTCGCTCACAATCCAACGCACCAATCATTTACACATTCACTCATACAGCAATGCACCAATCACTCACACACTCATCACTCACACTCTAATGCACCAATTACTCACACTCACACTCACTCGCTCTCCAGTGCACCAATCACTCACACACTCTTCACTCATACACCAATGCACCAATCACTCACACACTCATCACTCACACACTCATCACTCACACACGAATGCACCAATCACTCACACTCACACTCACTCACTCTCCAGTGCACCAATCACTCACACACTCTTCACTCACACACGAATGCACCAATCACTCACACTCACACTCACTCGCTCTCCAGTGCACCAATCACTCACACACTCATCACTCACACACTCATCACTCACACAGCAATACACCAATCATTCACACACAAACACTCATTCACTCTCCAGCGCACCAATCACTCACGCTCTCATCACTCACACACCAATGTACCAATCACTCACACACTAACTCACCAATCACTCACACACCAATCACTCACAGACTCATCACTCACAGACTCATCACTCACAGACTCATCACTCACACATCAACGCACCAATCACTCACACACCAATCACTCACACACTCATCACTCACACACCAAAGCACCAATCACTCACACACTCATCACTCACACACCAAAGCACCAATCACTCACACACTCATTACTCACACACTCATCACTCACAAACCAACGCACCAATCACTCATACACCAATCACTCACACACTCATCACTCACACACTCATCTCATACACACACCAATGCACCAATCACTCACTCACTCATCACTCACACATCAACGCAGCAATCACTCACACACGAATCACTCACACACTCATCACTCACACACTCATCTCATACACACACCAATGCACCAATCACTCACTCACTCATCACTCACACATTCATCACTCACACACTCATCACTCACACACCAACGCACCAATCACTCACACACTCATCACTCTCACACCAACACACCAATCGCACACACACTCATCACTCACACACCAACGCACCAATCATTTACACAATCATTCACGCACGCACCAATGCACCAATCACTCACACACTCATCACTCACACAGCAATACACCAATCATTCACACACACACACTCATTCACTCTCCAGTGCACAAGTCACTCACGCTCTCATCACTCACACACCAATGTACCAATCACTCACACACTAACTCACCAATCACTCACACACCAATCACTCACAGACTGATCACTCACACACCAACGCACCAATCGCTCATGCACCAATCACTCACACACTCATCACTCGCACACTCATCACTCACACACCAATGCACCAATCACTCACATACTCATCACTCACACACCAACGCACCAATCACACACACACCAATCGCTCACACACTCATCACTCACACACCAATCACACACGCACCAATCACTCACACACCAACGCACCAATCACTCACACACTCATCACTCTCACACCAACGCACCAATCACACACACACTCATCACTCACACACCAATGCACCAGTCACTCACACACCAATCACTCACACACTCATCACTCACACACCAATGCACCAATCACTCACACACTCATCACTCACACATCAACACACCAATCACTCACACACTCATCACTCACACACCAATGCACCAATTACTCACACACCAATCACTCACCCGCTCATCACTCACACACCAATGCACCAATCACTCACACATTCATCACTCACACACCAACCCATCAATCACTCACACACCAATCACTCACACACTCATCACTCTCACACGAACGCACCAATCACTCACACACTCATCACTCTCACACTAATGCACCAATTACTCACATACACACTCACTCACTCACCAGTACGCTCACTCGCTCACACACCAATGCACCAATCATTTAGACACTCATTCACTCACAAACCAACGCACCAAACATTTACACACTCACTCACACAGCAATGCACCAATCACACACTCATCACTCACACACCAATGCACCAATCACTCACACACACACTCACTCACTCTCTAGTGCACCAATCACTCACACACCAACGCACCAATCACACACATTCATCACTCACACACCAATGCACCAATCACTCACACACACACTCACTCACTCTCGAGCGCACCAATCACTCACACACTCATCACTCACACACAAATGCACCAATCACTCACACACTCATTACTCACATACCAATGCACCAAACACTCACACATGCATCACTCACACACTCATCACTCACACACCAACGCACCAATCACTCACACACACATCACTCATAAAACAACGCACTAATCACTCACACACCAATCACTCACACACTCATCACACACATTCATCACTCACACACCAATGCACCAATCACTCACACACATACTCACTCACTCTCCAGCGCACCAATCACTCACACACTCATCACTCAAATGCACCAATCACTCACACACTCATTACTCACACACCAACGCACCAATCACTCACACACTCATCACTCACACAACGCACTAATCACTCACACACCAATCACTCACACACTCATCACTCACATACTCATCTCTCACACACTCATCACTCACACAGCAACGCACCAATCACTCACACACTCATCACTCACACACCAACGCACCAATCACTCACACAGCAATCACTCACACACTCATCACTCACACACCAATGCACCAATCACTCACACACTCATCACTCACACACCAAAGCACTAATCACTTACACACTAACGCACCAATCACTCACACACTCATCACTCTCACACCAACGCACCAATCACTCACACACTCATCACTCACACACCAATGCACCAATCACCCACACACCAATCACTCACACACTCATCACTCACACACCAATGCACCAATCACTCACACACTCATCACTCACACATCAACGCACCAATCACTCACACACCAATCACTCACACACTCATCACTCACACACCAAAGCACCAATCACTCACACACTCATTACTCACATACCGACGCACCAAACACTCACACATTCATCACTCACACATTCATCACTCACACACCATCGCACCAATCACTCATACACCAATCACTCACACACTCATCACTCACACATCAACGCACCAATAACTCACACACTCATCACTCACACACCAATGCACCAATCGCTCACACACCAATCACTCACACACTCATCACTCTCACACTAACGCACCAATCACTCACACACTCATCACTCTCACACCAACGCACCAATTACTCACACACTCATCACTCTCACACTAACGCACCAATCATTCACACACTCATCACTCTCACACCAACGCACCAATCACTCACACACCAATCACTCACACCCTCATCACTCACACACCAATCACTCACACACCAATCACTCACACACCAATCACTCACACACCAATGCACCAATCACTCATGCACCAATCACTCACACACCAATGCACCAATCACTCACACACTCATCACTCACAACCAACGCACCAATCACCCACACACCAATGCACCAATCACTCGCACACTCATCACTCACACACCAACACACCAATCACTCACACACCAATCACTCACACACTCATAACTCACACACCAATGCACCAATCACTCACACACTCATCACTCACACTCTAAAGCACCAATCACTCACATACACACTCACTCACACACCAATCACACACACTCATCACTCACACACCAACGCACCAATCATTCACACACGCATCACTCACACACCAATGCACCATCACTGACACTCATCACTCACACACTAATGCACCAATCACTCAGACACTCATCACTCACACATCAATGCACCAATCACTCACACACTCATCACTCACACAGCAATGCACCAATCACTCACACACCAATCACTCACACACAACATTCACACACTTAATCATTCACACACCAACGCACCAATCGCTCATGCACCAATCACTCACACACTCATCACTCACACAGCAATGCACCAATCACTCACACACCAATCACTGACACACAACATTCACACACTTAATCATTCACACACCAACGCACCAATCGCTCATGCACCAATCACTCACACACTCATCACTCACACACCAACACACCATTCACTCACACACTCATCACTCACACACCAACGCACCAATCACACACACTCACTTACTCACACACCAACGCACTCATCATTTACAGAATCATTCTCTCACACACCAATGCACCAATCGTTTACACACTCATCACTCACACACCAATACACCAATCACTCACAAACTCATCACTCGCACACCAACGCACCAATCACTCACAACCAATCACTCACACACTCATCACTCACACACCAATGCACCAATCACTCACACACCAATCACTCACACACTCATCACTCACACACCAATCACTCACGCACCAATCACTCACACACCAACGCACCAATTACTCACACACTCATCACTCTCACACCAACGCACCAATCACACACACACTCATCACTCACACACCAATGCACCAATCACTCATACACCAATCACTCACACACTCATCACTCACACACCAATCACTCATACACCAATCACTCACACACTCATCACTCACACACCAATGCACCAATCTCACACACACTACTCATTTACAGAATTATTCACTCACACACCAATGCACCAATCACTCACACACTCATCACTCACACACCAACGCACCAATCACTCAGACACTCATCACTCACACACTCATCACTCACACACCAACGTACCAATCACTCACACACTCATCACTCACACACCAATGCACCAATCACTTACGCACCTATCACTCACACACTCATCACTCACACACCAATGCACCAATTACTCACACGCACACACTTACACACGATGCACCAATCCCTCACACACTCGTGCCTGACCACCAGGCTGTTGGCCCAGCATAGAGCACTTAACGAGAAGGACTGTAGACTTGGACACTCTCTTTATTCATTTTTCTGCCTTTATATTCTACGTTTTGGTTTATTTTTCTGTGATTTAAGATGGTGCCAGAGAGCAGTGACACTATGCAACACTTTTCACTGTATTTTGTAACAAGATGCACATGACAATAAATAAATCAATCAATCTTTACAGCAAACAGAGTCTATTTAATCTTCATTCTATGTAAGTAGTGCATCGCAGCACACAGTTTACAGAATTTATTTAAACAATGCAAACATTCTACAGTATTTAATTAGAAAGTATATAGAATAAGCCGTCTTTAAACAGCACAGTACAGCAACCAGCACAGACTGTACTTAAACAAAACACAACAGGAAAGCCTACATAATTTATTCAAATGGTGTATTGTCACGAACAGCCTATAGAATCTACTTAAATAGTGTGCGACAGGGAAGACTGCAGAATCGTTTTAAACAGCACACCACAGAAAAGGGTCTACAGATTTTACCTTAATAGTACATAACTGTAATGCCTCGAGAATTTATTTAAAAAGCAAACAGTCTACAGAATCTAGATAAATAGTGCACAGTGAACAGTCTGTGGATCCTATCTCAACAGTGCAGTGTAACGAATGATCTAAAAGTCTGTTTAGACTATACACAGTCTACAGAAACGACTCAATTTGTGCTCTACAGCAAATGACTAATATAAACCTTTTTTTTTAGAAAAGAAGTCTCTACAAACTGCAACAAATAAACTTGTCACCAAAACAGCTGCAACACCTCTGATAAAAGTCAAATGCAGTTAATGGGAGCTAATAACACACAACACAACCTCTGTATATAATGTCAAACTCTGTCACTCACAGCAGTGTGATCTCTAGGATTGACTGAGGAATTACCCAAGCAGCATAACTATATTCAATCATTCACTCATCCACAGTAATATGACTTGAAAAGTAACTCAGTTTCTGTGAAGCACTGCAAGTTGTTTATAGAATGTGAATGGTGCGATGCTAATGTGAGGTTCTGTTTTTGCTGTCAATTGTTAGCACATTGAATTAAAAACCTTGAGTCTAACAGTTCCATGCTCACACACTTATGTCATTACAAAATCACCACTTTTATTTTGTTACTTGTAGAAGCATAAATAAATGATTGAATTCAAAGTCAGCTTAAAATATTATAACTTGTTTGCTCTCAAACCATGATGCTTGTTCGTGTTGAATTCCATGTTAGAATCAGCTTCCATCACCAACCATTCTCTTGGCCTGGAAGAGAGCTGATGACCTAGTGGTATTATTGCTGGGCTATTAATTCAGAGACCCAGGTAATGTTCTGGGCAGAAAATTTCCTGATGAAGGGCTTTTGCCCAAAACGTTGATTTTCCTGCTGCTCGGATGCTGCCTGACCTGCTGTGCTTTTCCAGCACCACTCTAATCTAAACTAATGTTCTGGGGATCTGAGTTCAAATCCCACCACAATATGTGGTTGAATTTGCATACTAGGTTTCTCCAATGGGCACAAAGGATAGGCAATGACCTAATGGTATTACTGATGGACCATTAATCTAAAAAGCCAGGTAATGGTCTGGGGACCACGGTTCAAATCCCACCATGGCAGGTGGTGGAGTTTGGATTCAATTTTTAAAAAAGTATAATGGTAACCATGAATTGATTGCCAGGAAAAACCCATTTGCTTCACTAACTTCCTTTAGGAAGGAAACTGCTGTCCTTACCTGATCTGGCCTATATGTGACTCCAGATTCACGGCGATGTGGTTGACTTTAACTGGCCTAGCCAGTGATGCCCTCATCCCGTGAATGAATTTTTAAAAATGATGACGTTACTTTAAACGCCCAGACTATTAGGACTGAATAATAGAGAATTATTATACTATAATAGAATCATAGAATAATACAGCATGTAAATAGACTCTTCAGTGCAATTAGTCCACGTGGAACATGTTCCCAAATTAAATTGGTCCCACCTGCAATATAATAATATAGTCAAGAAAGACTAGATTACCTACAGTGTGGAAACAGGCCCTTCAGCCCAACAAGTCCACACCCACTTCCCTCTGACTAATGCACCTAACACTGTGGGCAATTTAACATGGCCAATTCACCTGCCCTGCACATCTTTGGACTGTGGGAGGAAACCCACACAGACAATGTACAAACTCCACACAGACAGTTGTCTGAGGTTGGGATTGAACCTGGGACCCTCATACTGTGAGGCAGCAGTGCTAACCACTGAGCCACCGTGCCACCCAAATTGTGCTTGTATTCACATCCTACACAACTTCTGCATATTGAAAGGTACTTTTATAGATAGTGCAATGGCTTTTGAATTGTTGTCACTGGGTTGTACAGACAATTTGCACAGTGCAATCTCCCAAAACCATCACTGCAATCAGGATTAGATGCCTGAGATTTTAGTCATAATGGGTGAGGGATGAATGTTGGCCCCGGGACGTCAGAAGAACTCTCCCTCCCCCTTGCTCTTCTTTAAAATAATGCCCTGGAGACACTTACAATCACCTAGATGGTGGTTCCTAACGTGTTATTGTCAATTAGAAACCTGGATCCTAGTGAAGAAAAGATGAATTTTAGTTTACAGCTCTGTAAATAAATTTAAAAGTCAGAAAATAATTTTGAACAGTGAGTTCTCAGCAGTATTTTCAAGAAACCTGGTAATAGATGATCAGCAGGTTCCCAGCATGATAACTACGAAGGTGTTTGCTGACTTCAGTTTTACAGCCCAGAGGGAGAGACAGATGAGCCAAAAACAGATTTATTCAGCGAAAGGAAGAGGTGCTGGTCTGAGGGAAAATCCTGAGTTGTTTGGAAATCATTGGGAAGAAAGCTCCAGAGACACAGGGCTATGCAAGTGACAGACAGGGAGACATCCTACAAGGCTGTTGAAGACATCAGTTTAGGGAACACTGGATAAGTAATAAGTGAGCTGAGTTATCAGTTAATTGTCAGTGTTTCAGAGAGATACATGAAAGAAGCTAGCATCTAAAGAACACACAGGATTTTGTCAAATTAAAACTGATTAAAGCTATGCCAGACAAGGGAGAAACTTGGAGATAGCAGTAACGCTCCTGAGGCTTAAGAATCCATGACGTTGTGCCTAAGTGCAAAAGGGTCTGTCTGATATTTGTAATTACTCGCTCACACACCAATCAGTCACACATTCACACACATACTCACTCCCTCACACTCACATGCACACATTCACTAACTCACGCGCACACACACTCACACATTCACTCACACACTCATTGACACATTCACTCACACATATTCATTCAGTCACATACACTCATTCACTCACACACACACATGCACGCACTCACTCACACACACACTAACTCACTCCCTCACTCACCCATGCACCAATCACTCATGCACTCACTCACAACTCAGTCACTCTCTCACTCCCTCACACTCACACACCCACATTCACTCACTCACACACTTACTCCTCACACTGACAATACACACTCACTCACACACACACACGCACTCACACAATCACTCACTCATACACACACACATTTACTTATACACACACACGCACTCACACACTCACTCACACACACACTGACTCACTCACTCACACACAAGCACTCACTCATACACACACACATTCACTTATACACACACACGCACTCACACACTCACTCACACACACACACTGGCTCACTCACTCACACACAAGCACTCACTCACACACACACTCATTCACACTCACTCACTCACTCACCTGATGCTGGTGCTGGAGCTTCAGGCCCAGATGTTGTGTTCAAATCTCTGAAATCCATGACCTTCTGAAGAAGGGAAAGTGATTCATACAGAGAAGTGATCAGTCACAGATCCTGAGCTGGGATCAGTAACAGATCCTGAGCTGTGATCAGTAACAGATCCTGAGCTGGGATCAGTCACAGATCCTGAGCTGTGATCAGTCACAGATCCTGAGCTGTGATCAGTAACAGATCCTGAGCTGGGATCAGTCACAGATCCTGAGCTGGGATCAGTCACAGATCCTGAGCTGTGATCAGTAACAGATCCTGAGCTGGGATCAGTCACAGATCCTGAGCTGTGATCAGTCACAGATCCTGAGCTGTGATCAGTAACAGATTCTGAGCTGTGATCAGTAACAGATCCTGAGCTGGGATCAGTCACAGATCCTGAGCTGTGATCAGTCACAGATCCTGAGCTGGGATCAGTCACAGATCCTGAGCTGTGATCAGTCACAGATCCTGAGCTGGGATCAGTCACAGATCCTGAGCTGTGATCAGTCACAGATCCTGAGCTGTGATCAGTAACAGATCCTGAGCTGTGATCAGTCACAGATCCTGAGCTGTGATCAGTAACAGATCCTGAGCTGGGATCAGTCACAGATCCTCAGCTGGGATCAGTCACAGATCCTGAGCTGTGATCAGTAACAGATCCTGAGCTGGGATCAGTCACAGATCCTCAGCTGGGATCAGTAACAGATCCTAACAGAGCTGTGATCTGAGCTAGGTTCAGTAATGGATCCTAATTGATTTCCTGCCCACCTTGACCCTTCTCCATCTCCATCTCCATCTCCATCTCCATCTCCATCTCCATCTCCATCTCCATCTCCATCTCCATCTCCATCTCCATCTCCATCTCCATCTCCATCTCCAGCCTGTGTGAAGGGTAGGAGACGAGGCAGACCTTGAATCCACCCTGGGCCATTGCTTGCACCAATCTGACCCACACTGACCAACTGGACCCCTGGAAGTGTTTGATTTATTGTTTTAACATGCACTTTTACATGATCATTGTGACCTGGAGTTACATATCATGATAGTAGAGATTCCACTGACCGGCAAAGTTTCTATCTTTTCCCCAGAAACAATCCTTACAGATACTCAATCCCTGTCAATTGTCCCTCCTGTACTAGCTCCTTAACTAACTGACTCTTTCATGATTGGCTAGAAACATCTTTACAGTTCTGACAACCTAAAACTCATACAGCTTGGACATCTTGAAAACCTTTGACACAAACTCTCAGAGCTTAGAAACTTCTCAAGCCAAACTCTCCCAGTCTAGAATTGCCATGTGACTAACTGACTGTCCTTTTTATTCTGTAACAGTATGAGGGCTTCGCTGGCTAGGCAGCATTTATTGTTCATCCCTAAATGCCCAGAGGGCAGTTGGTAGTTAACCATATTGCTGTGGGTATGGAGTCACATGTAGGCCAGACCAGGTAAAGAAAGCAGACTTCCTTCCCTGAAGGATATTAGTGAAGCAGATGGGGGTTTCTGACAATTGGCAATGGATTTATAGTAGTCATTAGACTTGTAATTCCAGATATTTTTATTGAATTCAAATTCCACTGTCTGCCATGGTGGGATTTGAGCCCAGGTCCCCAGGACATTAGCGGGGGTCTCTGGATTAACAATCCAACAATAATACCATGAGACCATCACCTCCCCTGTCGAGATGGAATTAACCTGTACTACATCAAAAGCTGATTGTAAATTGAATTCAAACCACCGGTCTGTTTACTCTTTATGTCATTCCCGTTCAACTATGTAAACATTTCATAAATTAGCCTCACAGATATCCCGTTAGGCACTTAACTTAGATCACATGCCTTCTCAGGAATTATCTCTTTTGTTGACTGTTCCAAATGACTTTCTGACCTCATTTAGAAAAATCTTTCTAGAACTGAAACCACACAGCTATATTATCTCTGCTTTAAAATCCAAATTGCAAAGTACAGTCATGTTTTATACACTTCCATCCTTTGTCATTGTTTCGTACGAGACAAGGCACAGATTCATGCTACAGGGCTGTGGGCTGTAAAATAAACAATTAGCTGACTCACCACAGAAATAACTAGCTCCTTCGAGAGACACTCATTTCCATTCCAGTAGGTGGAAACATTCCAAATATTCCGAGTTAACCCCATCAAGCTAACTGGGGTCCACATCAAACCACAAAATGGCACAGTTGAGGCTCTGGATTTTTCTCACCTCAGAAGAAACAGGGACAGGAGGAGGCCATTCAGCCCTTCAAGTCATCAAGTAGGATGACAGCTGATCCAACGTCCGTCCCATCTACTTTTCTGCCTTTTCCCTGTAACCCTTGATTCCTCGACTAATCGAGACTTGATCTCAGTCTTAAATACACACAAGGAGGCAGAGGTGGGTACTGCAGATACTGGAGATTAGTGTCAAGATTAGAGTGGTGCTAGAAAAGCACAGCAGGTCTGGCAACATCCGAGGAGCAGGAAAATCGACGCTTTGGAGGAAGAACATCTCATCTTCCGCCTCAGGACCCTTCAATCCCATGACATCAATGTGGACTTCACCAGTTTCCTCATTTCCCCTCCAACCACCTTACCCAGCTCCAACCTTCCAGCTCAGCACCATCCTCATGACCTGTCCCACCTGTCAATCTTCCTTCCTACCTATTCACTCCACCCTCCTCTCCAACCTTTCACCTTTAGCCCCACCTCCATCCACTTATTGCACTCTCAGCTACCTTCTCCCCAGCCCCACCCCCCTCCCATTTATCTCTCCACCCCAGAGAATCCTTGCCTTCATTCCTGATGAAGGGCTTTTGCCCGAAACGTCAATTTTCCTGCTCCTCGGATGTTGCCTGACCGACTGTGCTTTTCCAGCGCCACTCTAAACATACACACGCACTCTGCCCCCACAGCCTTCTGTGGCAAAGAGTTCCAAAGACACTCAACTCTCTGACAGAAGCAATTCCTCCACACCTCAGCCTTAAATTGGTATGCCTTTATTGTCCAAAGCCTCTCTGTGATGAATAAATGAACTTGCAATTGGAAAGGCAAGTGTGCCCTGATTTGAATGTTGCAAGGTGTTTGGTGGCTGTGGAGGCTTCCCATTTGGCCCATGATTGACCTAATGGATGCCCCATGGTTACATGCTGTGGATGGGTATTGAGTGTGGCAGACATGGTCAAGACTACTGTCAGAGGGTCACAGAAGCAGCAAGGAGTCAATTTTCATTACTTTAATACCCATTTCCACCCACGTCCCTGCCAAAGGATTATTGCGAAAATCAACTGTGGCAGCAAAGGAACTGCGGATGGATTCGTTCAATCTATAATATTCTGCTAACAATGATTGCACAAAAGCCAAAGTTGCCCTGGGTATTTACCCTATCCAAACTTCATGACTTTATAAACTTCTGTAAAGTCACACCTCAGACTCCGCTGTTCCAGGGAAAATAGTCCCAGAACATTTAAAAGGCATCTCGATGGGTATATGAATAGGAAGGGTTTGGAGGGATATGGGCTGGGTGCTGGCAAGTGGGTCTAGATTGGGTTGGGATATCTGGTCAGCATGGACAGGTTGGACCGAAGGGCCTGTTTCCACACTGTACATCTCTAAGACTCTATGAAAGCACTGTGCTCTGATACAGGTTAAGCATCCTTGACGAGCAGTGGCGATGGTTGACTGGGTGGGCTTCAGGAAGGCCATTCCTCCAGAGAGTTTGACGGCCTGAAGCATGTCTTACTGTCTACAGGAGGGAGGGCCGGTTGATAAATACCAGAGCACACTACTGTCATTGGGAAGAAGTTGTTAGGCAGGTCTCTGACTGATGCACGGAGCTATTATGTGACTGTCCCAACTACTGGATCGAGATATACACTCGCAGTAGACACACATTCACCTCCTGGTCACAGCTGCCTTGTCTCTGAGAGACGTCGATGGGACTTCCCGCCTCACCTCTTCCTGCTCTCCCTCTGCTTTACTCTCTCTCGAACCTCTTTCCCACTTTGTGCTCTCTCCTCTCCCTCCTACTTCTGGTGCATTTTTCTCCCCACTACTCCCTCTCTCCTTATTGCTCTGCTCTTTCTCCACTCCTTCTTTATTCCTTTCTTTGCCAGTGCTACCAACCCAACCCCACCCACCCTCCTCTCCCCTCGTTCTACTGTTTGCCCTCAGGCTCTCGCCTATTGTCGTTCCGTCAGCACCCCCTGCACTCTCCCCTCTCGCCGTCTCTCTCTATCCTTTCTCCTTCTCCCTTTCCCTCCTTCCTTCTTTTACTTAAGAATATAAGAATCAGGAGTAGGAGGAGGCCATTTGGCTAATTATATCTCTCCTCAGACAAAAAGGACCAAAATTGTACACAATACTCCAGATGCAGTCTCAAAAATGTCTTGTACAGTTAGCAACAGTTCCCTTCTTTTAATACTCTCTTCATAGAGACACAGAGTCATAGAGATGTACAGCATGGAAACAGACCCTTCGGCCCAACTCGTCCATGCCAACCACATATCCCAACCCAATCTAGGCCCATCTGCCAGCACCCAGCCCATATCCCTCCAAACCCTTCCTATTCATATACCCATCTAGATGCCTTTTAAATGTTGCAATTGTACCAGCCTCCACCACTTCCTCTGGCTACTCATTCCATACATGTATCACACTCGGTGTGCAAAGGTTGCCCCTTGGGTCTCTTTTATATCTTTCCCCTCTCACCTTAAACCTATGCCCTCTAGTTGTGGACTCCTCTACCCTAGGGAAGAGTCTATTTATCCTATCTATTCCCCTCATGATTTTGTAAACCTCTATAAGATCACCCCTCAGCCTCCGACACTCCAGGGAAAACAGCCCCAGCCTGTTCAGCCTCTCCCTGTAGCTCAGATCCTCCAACCCTGACAACATCCTTGTAATTTGGAGATGCCGGTGTTGGACTGGGGTGTACCAAGTTAAAAATCACACAACACCAGGTTATAGTTGAACATCCTTGTAAATCCTTTCTGAACCCTTTCAAGTTCCACAACATCCTTCTGATAGGAAGGAGACCAGAATTGCACACAATATTCCAACAGTGGCCGAACCAATGTCCTGTACAGCTGCAACATGACCTCCCAACTCCTGTACTCAATACTCTGACCAATAAAGGAAAGCATGTCATACGCTTTCTTCACTATCCTATCTACCTGCGACTCCACTTTCAAGGAGCTACGAACTTGCACTCCAAGGTGTCTTTGTTCAGCAACACTCCCTAGGGCTTTACCATTAAGTGTATAAGTCCTGCTAAGATTTGCTTTCCCAAAATGCAGCACCTCGCATTTATCTGAATTAAACTCCATCTGCCACTTCTCAGCCCATTGGCCCATCTGATTAAGATTCCGTTGTAATCTGAGGTAATCTTCTTTGCTGTCCACTACACCTCCAATTTTGGTGTCACCTGCAAACTTACTAACTATACCTCTTATGCTCACATCCATATCATTTATATAAAAATGTACAGGACCCAGCACTGATCCTTGCAATAATTGTTAAAATTCCACTTGCCTTCCTATAATCTTGGACCTGATTACAAATTTTTTACCTATCCTTCTTCCCTCTGTCTCAAGTTTCATCTAATTTCTCCTGTTGCTATAACCCACCCTCTCTATCCTCTCTTCTCCAACCTTTAGCTCCTTCTCTCCCTCCCTTCCTTTCCCCTTGCAAGTTCACTCCATTGCCTTCCTTTGCTACTCTCCTCCCACCTCTCTGCCAATCATCCCACTCTCCCTCTCTTTCTCTCTATCCTCCCTTCTCTCTTCCTCACTCCTTTCATTGCTTATTGCGGAGTACTGGATAAGTAAAGTGCCCAATGATCTGAACGTCTGTTTTTTTTAAGATGGGCGGACATGACAAAGGCCAAAAAAACAAAGGCCATGAGCTGTTTGCATTAACACTGCTGGTTAGAAACCGTGGAAAGATGGGGGCCATTTGACCCAATGTCGAAGAGTGTGGTGCTGGAAAAGCACAGCTGGTGAAGCAGCATCCAAGGAGCGGGAGAGTTGACGTTTCGAGCATAAGCCCTACCTCAAGCTTACGCCCAAAATGTCAACTCTCCTGCTCCTCGGATGCTGCCTGATCGGCTGTGCTTTTCCAGCACCACACTCTTCGACTCTCCAGCATCTGCAGTTCCTATTTTCTCCCATTTGGCCCATTGTGTCCACCAGCTGCAGGCAACCAATAAACTGGCAGAACCGTAACAAGGAGAGATACTGCCCCCAACTGGCCACACCCTGGCACTGAAAAGAAAAGCACCCATCACTGGCTGGTGTCAGCCATCCCAGGGTAACAGGGAGATGGGTGCTGTGCTTGTGAAATCACTGGAACAACAAGTTCAAATCTCACTGTGGTAGAATTTAGATTCAATTAATAAATTTAATTCCCTCCCTAAGGGCATTGTGGGTTAACCAACAGCACATAGGCTGCAGCGGTTCAAGAAGGCAGCTCACCCTCACTTTCTCAAGGGGCAACTAGGGACAGGTGAAAAATGCTGGCCCAATGAAGGAGTAAAATAAACCTGGAATATAAAGGTAGCCTCAGTGACTGTCAGTGATTGTTGTAAAAACCCATCTGGTTCACCAATGGCCTCCAGGGAAGGAAATTGGCCATCTTTACTATGTCTGACCCACACATGACTCCAGTAATGTGGATGACTCTTAGAATCGCTAGATACTCAGTTCAAGGGCAATTGGAGATGGAGGCAGTAAATATTGGCTTAGCCACTCAAGAATAAAGGGAAAACTGAACAGTGATCCTTAGGGCAAGGGGATTCATGGGATCCCTCCAGTGCAGAAAGATGCCATTTGGCCCATTGAGTCTGCATTCACCTTCCAAACAGCATCCCAGCCAGACCCACCCCTGCATTTCCCATGGCTAATCCACCCAACCTGCACAATTTACCATGACCAAGCTGCACACTGTTGGACTGCAGGAGGAATTGAGAATGCCCAGAGGAACCCACACTAGACACGGGGGAAGGTGCAAACTCCACACAGACAGTAACCCATGGCTGGAATTGAATCCAGGTCCCTGGCACTATGAGGCAGCAGGGCTAACCACTGAGCCACCATGCCACCTGGCATTGTTAGGGACAATTCTGACTTCAAAGACATCATTCCACAGGCAGACATTTGATACCATTGTCTGAATCTGTGGTTACAACAGGGCAGCATCACCGAGCTCAGACTGACCTGACCCAGAGTGGCTGAAATTCTCCCGCTAAGGGCCGACTGAACTAGGTAGGTTTCGCCTCGAGGCGGTCTGTCTGCTGTGGGAGCACGGCAAGCTGCTGCAGGATCTGTAAACTTGCCTCTCACTGGCAGTGTTTACAAATGCAATTGAAATGATTTTTAACTTTATTAACATTACCCTTTCCCCTTTGACGAAGCTACCTCACCCCAGCACTTCCTTTGGGTTTGTGATGCGCTGGGGTGTGCAATTTGCACAGAAACAGAGGAAGTAGTATGGAAAATAAAGAGTATGAAATCATGGGAAGGGTTAAAGCATGAAGACCACTGGTAACCTGTGTTCTGTGGAAGATAGGATGGGATAACCATAGTGGAACATTCTTACACCAATTAGCAGGGTAAGGTTAAGGCTGAAAGGTCACTATGGCGTGATAAGATAACACAAGTAATAAAGCAAGTTTCTTTGTAAAGTGTTATTATGACAGGATTGGGACTGTAAATATTGGGACATGACATTAAAATATCTAATTAATAGTTAGTAGAGTCAGCTTGAGACAGGAGATTATTGTACTAGATGGAATAGCTAAATATCTATCATGATAGGTTGGTCTGCAATGAAAGATTACTGTAGCAGAAGTGATAATAAATATCTAATCATGATATTAGGAAAATATCAAGTAGGGTCTGGAATGAAAGATTGAAACTTTATTGCTGGAACAGCACAGCAGGTCAGGCAGCATCCAGGGAACGTCGAATCTCCTGTTCCCTGGATGCTGCCTGACCTGCTGTGCTGTTCCAGCAATAAAGTTTCAACTTTGATCTCCAGCATCTGCAGACCTCACTTTCTCCTCTGGAATGAAAGACCATTATAGCAGAGTTAGCAATAAATATCTAAGATTAGATTCCCTACAGTGTGGAAACAGGCCCTTCAGCTCAACAAGTCCACACCAACCCGCCGAAGAGCAACCCACCCAGACCCATTCCCCTACATTTACCCCTTCACCCAAGCTACAGGCAATTTAGCACGGCCAGTTCACCTAACCTGCACATCTTTGGACTGTGGGAGGAAACCAGAGCAAACCCACGCAGACATAGGAAGAATGTGCAAACTCCATACAGACAGTTGCCTGAGGCAGGAGTTGAACCTGGGTCTCTGGCACTGTGAGGCAGCAGGGCTAACCACTGTGCCGGCTAACCAGGACATTAGAATAACATTAAGTAGAATGTACAACTAAAGAGATAATGGGAACTAACATCACTGGTTTATTGTGTAGCTAGAGTGAGGTACTTTGATTAATATAGTTGGACGTGCTGATAAGCTAACAGAAACATGATAAAAAAAATATAAAAACCCACGGACCCTGAGGTTCGGGGGTATTTGAGAATCTGCTTTCTCAGTGTCACGGTTTTTTGTTTGCAAATAAAAGACCTACTTCTTGAAGAACTCTCTGCGTCTCCTGGTGCTTCTCTATATTTTCTCCACAACAAATTTGGCGCAGCGAACAGGGTCATACAGAGACCCACCTAGACAGAGGGCAGCAGTAACAGGGCGCTTCTTGTCCACCGGGGGCACTCCCCAGACTGACAGAATAAGGGTACCCAACAAAATAAAAGTTAGCATTTTTTTGTTGTGAATTCTGACTATATTCTGATGGCTTCGAGTGGTCCTTGGGGACTCGGAGATGCAGGAACCTGCCGGAGGGTCTCTCTGATCCAAGATCCAAAGGCGAGAGGTAAATTGCGGCTGAAGGAGACGTGGAGAATTGGTCAAGAAAACTGCGCAGTGGGGTAAGGGGTGAGTAAGAATAAAAAGTAGCAAAACTTCCACGTGGTGTATGTAAGACCCTATAGATAGATAGGGCAGAACGGTGGCACAGTGGTTAGCACTGCTGCCTCACAGCGCCAGAGACCCGGGTTCAATTCCCGCCTCAGGCGACTCTCTGTGTGGAGTTTGCACATTCTCTGCGCGGGTTTCCTCCGGGTGCTCCGGTTTCCTCCTACAATCCAAAAATGTGCAGGTCAGGTGAATTGGCCATGCTAAATTGCCCGTAGTGTTCGGTGAAGGGGTAAATGTAGGGGAATGGGTCTGGGTGGGTTGCGCTTCAGTGGGTCGGTGTGGACTTGTTGGGCCGAAGGGTCTGTTTCCACACTGTAAGTAATTAAAAAAAAATAAGACCCTATAGATAGGTAGGGCAGAATAAATAGCATCGGACTCAGAGCCCGAGGGGGGGGGTGCTTATTGAGATGTAGGGTCAGTAAAGGGAAAAAGGGACAACAGGGAAGGATGCTACCGCTCCTTATAAAAGAGGGGAGAAGCCCACAATACGTTCCTTGGGGAACTCAGGATCTGGAAGGGCTGAAGAATGCACTGCCCAGTTTACATGAGGGAGCGGGAAAGGGGATCAGGGCTTTTGAATATGAAACCACAGGGTGATTGCTGGTTATAGGAGACTTGAAGGCACTGCTGGTGAGGTTGGTAGGACTCCCGAAGTTAAAGGAAATAACTGAAATTTATACAAAGTAATAAAGTAATTAACTAAGCAGAGATGGCTGGGCAGGTGATGTGCTGTAGCTGTATGATGTGGCAGCTGGCTGATCCCATTGTGAACGGCAGTGACCACATCTGCAGCAAGTGTTGGTTGCTGGAAGAACTCCGGATCAGAGTTGATGATCTGGAATCTGAGCTTCAAACACTGCGGCACATCCGGGAGGGGGAGAGTTACCTGGATGCTTTGTTTCAGGAGGCAGTCACACCTGGGAGATTAAGTAATTCACATCCAGTTAGTGATCAGGGACATCAGAGTGTGACTGTAAGTGAGGCAGGTAGGGGGAACCGGAGTTCAGGAGTGGAGGAGCCTCAGCCCTTGACCTTGTCCAACAGGTACGAGATTCTTGCAGGATGAGCCAGCTGACCAAGGCACCATGGTCCAGAAGGCCATTCAAGAGGGGGGAGCAAAAAGACAAGTAGTGGTTATAGGGGATTCTATAATTAGGGGGACAGATAGTATCTTATGCAAGCCGGATCGGGAGTCTCGCATGGTGTGTTGCCTGCCCGGTGCCAGGGTATGGGACATCTCCGACCGGCTTGAAAGGATATTGGCGCGGAAGGAGGAGTATCCAGTTGTTGTGGTCCACGTTGGGACTAACAACATTGGCAAAGCTAGGGTGGAGGACCTGTTTGGGGATTATCAAGCACTAGGAAGGAAATTGAAGTACAGGTCCTCAAGGGTCATAATCTCTAGTTTACTGCCCGAGCCACATGCCAATTGGCATAGGGATAAGAAAATTAGGGAAGTAAACACGTGGCTAAGGGATTGGTGTGGGAAAGAGGGATTCCACTTCATGGAGCATTGGCATCAGTTTTGGAACAGGGGGGATCTGTACCGTTGGGACGGTCTCCACCTGAACCAATCTGGTACCAATGTTCTAGCGAAGAGGATAAATAGGGTGGTCAGTAGGACTTTAAACTTCTGAGTTGGGGGGAAGGGAAAGTGAAAGCGACAGGGAGTATGGAGTTAAATGGAAAGATAAGCAGGAGGATAACATGTATGCAGGTGGATTTAAGTTTGAGGCAGACTAGGAATGCAACAAAAAGGAAGGATAACTTAGGACATCTTATGACTTCCAATATCTCTAATGATAAGAAAGTTAGCATTAAGGCACTTTACCTGAATGCTCGTAGCATTCGTAACAAAGTAGACAAACTAACAGCACAGATCATCGTCAATGATTATGATGTGGTAGGCATCACAGAGACGTGGCTGCAGGGGGTTCAGGACTGGCAGTTAAACATCCAAGGATTTACAACTTATCGAAAAGACAGGGAGGTGGGCAGAGGGGACGGGGTGGACTTGTTAGTTAAGAACAAATTTAAATCTATGGCACTGAACAACATAGGGTTGGATGATGTGGAGTCTGTGTGGGTGGAATTGAGGAACCACAAAGGCAAAAAAACTATAATGGGAGTTATGTACAGACCTCCTAACAGTGGTCAGGACCAGGGGCGCAACATGTACCGGGAAATAGAAAAGGCTTGTCAGAAAGGCAAGGTCGCGGGTGATCATGGGGGACTTTAATATGCAGGTGGACTGGGTAAATAATGTAGCCAGTGGATCCAAAGAAAAGGAATTCATGGAATGCTTACAGGATGGCTTTTTGGAACAGCTTGTCATGGAGCCCACAACGGAGCAGGCTATTCTGGACCTAGTGCTATGTAATGAACCAGACTTTATAAAAGATCTTAAAGTTAGGGAACACTAAGGAAGCAGCGATCATAATATGGTAGAGTTCAGTCTGCAGTTTGAAAGAGAGAAGGCAAAATCGGATGTAATGGTGTTACAGTTAAATAAAGGTAATTACGAGGGCATGAGAGAGGAACTGACGAAAATCAACTGGAAGCAGAGCCTAGCGGGGAAGACAGTAGAGCAAAAATGGCAGGAGGTTGTAGATATAATTGAGGACACTGTACAGAGGTTCATCCCCAAGAAAAGAAAGATTATCCGGGGAGGGATTAGACAGCCATGGCTAACAAAGGAAGTCAGGAAATATGTCAAAGAAAAAGAGAGATCCTATAAAGTGGCCAAGAGCACTGGGAAATCAGAAGATTGGGAAGGCTACAAAAACAAACAGAGGATAACAAAGAGAGAAATAAGGAAGGAGAGGATCAAATATGAAGGTAAGCTAGCCAGTAATATTAGAAATGATAGTAAAAGTTTCTTTCAATACACAAGAAACAAACAACAGGCAAAAGTGGAGCCCAAAGGTGGGCGGCACGGTGGCACAGTGGTTAGCACTGCTGCCTCACAGCGCCAGAGACCCGGGTTCAATTCCCGCCTCAGGCGACTGACTGTGTGGAGTTTGCACGTTCTCCCCGTGTCTGCGTGGGTTTCCTCCGGGTGCTCCGGTTTCCTCCCACAGTCCAAAGATGTGCAGGTCAGGTGAATTGGCCATGCTAAATTGCCTGTAGTGTTAGGTAAGGGGTAAATGTAGGGGTATGGATGGGTTGCGCTTTGGCGGGTCGGTGTGGACTTGTTGGGCCGAAGGGCCTGTTTCCACACTGTAATGTAATCTATAGCAGAGTTAGCAATAAATATCTAACCGTGACATTAGAATAACATTAAGTGGAATGTACAACTAAAGAGATAATGGGAACTAACATCACTGGTTTATTGTGTAGCTAGAGTGAGGTACTTTGATTAATATAGTTGGACGTGCTGATAAGCTAACAGAAACATGATAAAAATAATATAAAAACCCACGGACCCTGAGGTTCGAGGGTATTCGAGAATCTGCTTTTTCAGTGTCACGGTTTTTTATTTGCAAATAAAATACCTACTTATTGAAGAACTCTCTGCGTCTCCTGGAGTTCTCTATATTTTCTCCACAACAGTAGGAGCAGGAGTAGGCCATTCAGCCCTTCAGGACTGCTCTGCCATTCAATAGGATCATGACTGATCATCCAACCCTGTTGCTGCTTTCTCCCCCATATCCTTTGGTCCCTTTAACCCTAAGAACTATCTCTAACTCCTTCTCAAAAACATTCAATGTTTTGGTTTCAATTGCTTTCTGTTGCAGAGAATTCCCCAGGCTCCCCACTCTCTGGGTGAAGACATTTCTCCTCATCTGATTCCTAAATGGCTTACCTTAAATCTTTAGATTGTAACTCCATGGTTATTGCAGGTTCCTGGGTTTAGATGTTTCAGTAAGAACAGAGAAGATGGTAAAAGAGGGAGAGGGTGGCATTGTTTGTCAAGGACAGTATTACGGTGGCAGAAAGGACTTTTGAGGACTCGTCTACTGAGATAGTATGGGCCAAGGTTAGAAACAGGAAAGGAGAGGTCACCCTGCTGGGAGTTTTTTATAGGCCTCTGAATAGTTCCAGAGATGTAGAGGAAAGGATAGCAAAGATAATCCTCGATAGGAGCGACAGTGACAGGGTAATCGTATGGGGGACTTTAATTTTCCAAATATTGACTGGGAATAGGAATGTTCAAGTACTTATGATGGGTCAGTTTTTGTCCATTGTGTGCAGGCGGGTTTCCTGACACAGTATGTAGACAGGCCAACAAGGGGCGAGGCCACATTAGATTTGGTACTGGGTAATGAACCCGGTCAGGTGTTACACTTGAAGCTCGGTGAGCACTTTGGTGATAGTGACCATAATTACTAGTTATGTTTACTTTAGTGACGGAAAGGGATAAGTATACACCGGAGGGTAAGAGTTATAGCTGGGGGAAAGGCAATTATGATGTGATTAGGCAGGATTTAGAATGCATAGGTTGGGGAAGGAAACTGCTGGGGATGGGCACAATTGAAATGTGGAGCTTATCCAAGGAACAGCTAATGCGTGTCCTTGATAAGTATGCACCTGTCAGGCAGGGAAGAAGTTGTCGAGTGAGGGAACCCTGGTTTACTAAGGAAGTTGAATCTCTTGCCAAGAGGAAGAAGAAGGCTGATGTTAGGATGAGATGAGTCAGTTAGGGCACTTGAGAGTTACAAGTTAGCCAGGAAAGACCTAAAGAGAGAGCTAAGAAGAGCCAGGCGGGGGCATGAGAAGTCGTTGGCGGATAGGATCAAGGAAAACCCTAAAGATTTCTATAGGTATATCAGGAATAAAAGAATGACTAGGGTAAGATTAGGGCCAATCAAGGATAGCAGTAGGAAGTTGTGCGTGGAGTCAGAGGAGATAGGGGAAGCGCTAAATGAGTATTTTTTGTCAGAATTCACACTAGAAAAAGACAATGTTGTTGAGGAGAATACTGAGATACAGGCTACTAGACTAGATGGGATTGAGGTTCACAAGGAGGAGGTGTTAGCAATCCTGGAAAGTGTGAAAATAGATAAATCCCCGGGCTGGATGGGATTTATCCTCCCTCTTGGAAGCCAGGGAGGAGATTGCCGAGCCTTTGGCTTTGATCTTTATGTCGTCATTGTCTACAAGAGTGGTGCCAGAAGACTGGAGAATAGCAAATATTTCCTTGTTCAAGAAGGGGAGAAGAGACAATCCTGGTAATTATAGATCAGTGAGCCTTACTTCGGTTGTAGGTAAAGTGTTAGAAAAGGTTATCAGAGATAGGATTTATAAAGAAAGGAATAGGTTGATTAGGGATAGTCAACACGGTTTTGTGAAGAGTAGGTCGTGCCTCACAAACCTTATTGAGTTCCTTGAGAAGGTGACCAAACAGGTGGATGAGGGTAAAGTGGTTGATGTGGTGTATATGGATTTCAGTAAGGTGTTTGATTAGGTTCCCCATGGTAGGCTATTGCACAAATATGGAGGTATGGGATTGAGGGTGATTTAGCGGTTTGGATCAGAAATTGGCTAGCTGAAAGAAAACAGAGAGTGGTGGTTGAAGGGAAATGTTCAACATGGAGTTCAGTTACTAGTGGTGTATCGCAAGGATCTATTTCGGGTCCACTACTGTTTGTCATTTTTATAAATGACCTGGATGAGGTCATAGAAGGATGGGTTATTAAATTTGCGGATGACACTAAGGTCAGTAGAGTTGCGGATTGTGCCGAAGAATGTTGCGGGTTACAGAGGAACGTAAATAAGCTGCAGAGCTGGGCTGAGAAGTGGCAAATGGAGTTTAGTGTGGAAAAGTGTGTGCTTCACTTTGGAATGAGCAACAGGAATGCAGAGTACTGGGTGAATGGTAGATGAGCAGAGGAATCTCAGTGTCCAGGTACATATATCCCTGAAAGTTGCCACCCAGGTTGATAGGGTTGTTAAGAAAACATACAGTGTGTTAGCTTTTATTGGTAGAAGGATTGAGTTTTAGAACCATGAGGTCATGCTACAGCTGTTCAAAACTCTGGTGCGGCCGCACTTGGAGTATTGTGTGCAGTTCAGGTCACTGCATTATAGGAAAGATGTGGAAGCTTTGAAAAGGATTCAGAGGAGATTTACTAGGATGCTGCCTGGTATGGAGGGAAGATCTTACAAGGAAAGACTGAGGGACTTGACGTTGTTTTTATTAGAGAGAAGAAGGTTGAGAGGTGACTTAATTGAGACATAGAAGATAATCAGAGGGTTAGATAGGGTGGACAGGGAGAGCCTTTTTCCTTGGATGGTGATGGCTAGCATGAGGGGACATAGCTTTAAATTGAGGGGTGATAGATATAGGACAGATGTCAGAGATAGTTTCTTTACTCAGAGAGTAGTAGGGGTGTGGAACGCACTGCCTGCAACTTTAGTAGACTCGCCAACTTTAAGGGCATTTAAATGATCATTGGATAGGCATATGGACGAGAATGGAATATTGTAGGTTAGATGGGCTTCAGATTGGTTTCACAGGTCGACGCAACATCGAGGGTCGAAGGGCCTGTACTGCGCTGGAATGTTCTATGTTCTACGTCCCTTGTCAACAGGAACATCCTACCTTTATCTTACCTCTGTCTATCTCTCTTAGAATTTTATACGTTTCTATGAGGTCCACCTCATTCTTCTGGACTTTAGACTGACCCAATCTCTCTTCATGCGTCAGTCCTGCCACCCCAGGAATCAGTCTGGTGAATCCTCGCTACTCTCTCTCCATCGTCAGAACATCCTTCCTCAGAACTGTACACAATACTCCAGGAGTGGTCTCACCAAGGCCGTGAATAATTGCAGCAGGACATCCCTGTTCCTGTACTCGACTCCTCTCACTATGAAGCTTCTTCATCACTTGCTATCCCTTCCTCAGAGTTGCCTGGTGTACAAGGACCCCCAGGTGTCATTGCACCTTCCTATTCCCAATTTATCACCCGTTCCGATACCCATCCACCTTCCTTCTTTTGCTATCAGTCTGAATGAATGAAAGAAGAATGAGTTTGATTGAATTAATTTCTTTTTTTGTCATGTGTATTTTGCAGTGAGAAAAATAAGTAAAACACTGTCACCAGGAGCCGGGGTCATTTTGAATAGTTTTAAGAAAAAAAAGGGAGATAAAGCTTAAAGAGAGTCCATCAATCCTGAGCCAGCTCACCAGCCATGACACCTACATCTCCATTTCTCCGTCACTGCCATCCACACTGGACCAAACCAACGTTGAATTTGCCATTGGGTGTACCTTGCCCACAGCTGGATAACCTTACATTTATTCATCTTAACCTGCATCTGCCACACGTTTGTCTGCTCATTCAATTTCTCCCAGTCACACTGAAGCACCTCCATAGAGAATCCCTACAGTGGGGAAGCAGGCCATTCAGCCCAACAACCACACCACCCTCCAAAGAGTCATCCACCCAAACCCACTCCCTCTACCCTATTACTCTACATTTACCCCTGACTAATAGCACATAACTACACATCCCTGGTCACTATGGGCAATTTAGCACAGCCAATGCATCCTAACCTGCACATCTTTGGATTGTGGGAGGAAACTGGAGGAAACTCAAGCAGACACGAGGAGAACGTGCAAACTCCACCCAGACAGTCACCTAAGGTTGGAATTGAACTCAGGTCCCTTGTGCTGTGAGGCAACAGTGCTAACCACTGAGCCACCATTCTTCTCACCTGCCCACCCCGCTCTATGACATATAGTGATTTTACAATTTTGGCAGCTTTTGCTACTGCCAGGATCTTCAGTGCTATAAAACGTTTCCAAGCGCCTTTCCATTTCCTCTGCTTCCAGCCCCCTCCCCACAATCGCTCTCCACACAAAAGTGTGGGCGGCACGGTGGCACAGTGGTTAGTGCTGCTGCCTCACAGCGCCAGAGACCCGGGTTCAATTCCCGCATCAGGTGACTGACTGTGTAGAGTTTGCACATTCTTCCCGTGTCTGCGTGGGTTTCCTCCGGGTGCTCCGGTTTCCTCCCACAGTCCAAAGATGTGCAGGCCAGGTGAATTGGCCATGCTAAATTGTCCCTAGTGTTAGGGGTAAATGTAGGGGTATGGATGGTTTGCGGGTCGGTGTGGACTTGTTGGGCCGAAGGGCCTGTTTCCACACTGTAAAGTAATCTCATCTAAGATAATGTTTACATGTTGCGGTACCTCAGACAGAGACGACATTTCCATAACTATTTTCGCCACATTGATTTAATTCCTTGGCAAACACAGAAGTTACTCATTGACATCTCTTACACGTGCCATACACACTCATGTCTAATTCAACCCTGCGGATCTTGGCTCAGAAGAAACTGTGTGATTTTTCTAAATATCGTGTCAATCTGAATTTCTCAAATGTCAGAGCCGAACAAAAGTATAATCCTGGAGGTTTGATCTGATTGTAAATGTGTCAGAAAAATAAATACCTGCATGTAAATGCTTAGAACATTTTCACATTTAATTTTTGTTTATATTTATTCACATCATGGTTGACAGTCTGTCTTAATTCTTTAGTATTTTTGGTTTTACTTTAGTCCTTTGTAAAAGGATTTTTAAAAAAATTTCGCTGAGAGCCCAAATCAAGCATCACACATACCCCCTCTTATAGAGTCAGAGAGTCATAGAGATGTACAGCTCAGAAACAGACCCTTGCCTGGTGTCTTCACTCATGGGTGTTCTGAGGACAACTTTAGTGCATGGTTGTTTGTATTGGCTATGACCTAATACTGTTTGGGTGAGGTGGGCGGTGGGGAGATCAACCCTGCCCCATGCTCACTGGACTGTGTATTGTACCTGAGCCAAGAGGCACAGTCACACCTGACCCTGCAGCAAAAAAGGAGGGGAAAGTGTGGAGAGCGAAGGGAACGCTGAAAATAGGACCTTGCAACAAACACATCACTGGCCACATGAGATACGATCAAGAAACTCCAGCTTCTCCCTATAAACAGAGTTGGGGCTGGCAGAAGATGTACCAGGATGCCACTGGGACTGGAGGGTTTGAGCCATAGGGAGAGGCTGGATAGGCTGGGAATTTTTTTCCCTGGATTGTTGGAGGTTGAGGGGTGACCTAATAGAGGTTTGTAAAATCATGAGGGGCACGGATAGGATAAATAGACAAAGTCTCTTCCCTGGGGTGAGGCAGTCCAGAACTAGAGGGAATAGGTTTAGGGTGAGAGGGGAAAGATATAAAAGGGACCTAAAGGGCAACGTTTTCATACAGAGGGTGGTACGTGTATGAAATGAGCTGCCAGAGGAAGTGGTGGAGGCTGGTACAATTGCAACAGTTAAGAGGCATTTGGATGGGTATATGAACAGGAAGGGTTTGGAGGGATCTGGGCTGGGTACTGGCAAACGGGACTAGTTCAGCTTGGGAAACCTAGTCGGCATGGACGAGTTGGACCAAAGGGTCTGTTTCTGTGCTGTATGACTCCATAATAAATGTCTCTTAGACAGGGCTGCAGAAAATAACTGGCTGTGACAAATCTTTCATCTCTCAGGGAATCTAGGGACGAGGGAAGATGGAACGAAAGAGGGCTGAAGATCAAAACCTGACTGAGTCGCACAGCAGGCTGCAAGGGCCGAGTGGCCTACATCTGCTCCTGTTTCTTGTTAAACGTGTATCAATTTGTGGCATTTGGTGGAGATGAAGTAGCAGAATGGCCTCCTCTATGCTTACAAACAGCAGGAACCCACTCAGGATTGGCATGACTGTAATTGGAGGTAAGAGTCAAAAGGTGTGGTGCTGGAAAAGCACAGCCGGTCAGGCAGCATCCGAGGAGCAGGAGAGTCATCATCTTCCTGATGAAGAGCTCATGCCTGAAATATTGACTCTCCTGTTCCTCAGATGCTGCCTGACCGGCTGTGCTTTTCCAGCACCACACTCTAGACTCTGATCGCCAGCATCTGCAGGCCTCACTTTCTCCCTGTTATTGAGGTAAGTAGGTCAGGCAGTAAAGTGAGTATTGGGCATGGAGGCTGCATGAGGTCCTAGAGTGGGAAAGGATTCTGTCAGCTCCTGTGTCTGGTACTGTCAGGGCAGGAATTTATAACACGGGCCTTGGAACCCTTTCTCTCCATCCTCTGTAATTAGTTTCTGATGTTATGAGATTTCCAGGAGCTGACGTTCATGTCAGTATGCACAGGGTTGACAGGCAGAGGAAGGACACATAGGCCCCATGGCTCTCAGAGCTGCTCATCGGTGCACAGAAAGATCCCGGAAACAGCTCATCAGCTAACAACGCAGATGGCTCAGCACAGACACAGGCCACTTGCCTGTGCCCTCACACAGACACAGGCCACAGATCAATTCATCACACGCCACCAGCCTAACTCCTTAATGCCTCCCTAACTCCCTAATGCCTCCCTAACTCCCTCAGGTGGCTGTCTAGTTTCCTATTCTCCCCGCCTACTGTCCACAGCAGCAACTTGCACATTCTCCACACTGTGTAAAAATGCTACAACAGAATTCCTAATCATCCTTTTTAATATGCTCGTTCACAGGATGTGAGTGTCACTGGCCAAGCTGAGCTACTCAAAGGGCAGTTAAGAGTCAACCACATTGCTGTAGGTCTGGAGTCACATATGGGCCAGGTAAGGATGTCTGAAGGGCGCTAGTAAACCAAATGGTCTTTTTTCCCCAGACAATTGCTTCATGGTCATCATTGGACCCTTAATTCCAGATTTTTTATTGAATTCAATAAATTTTGGTTGTGGCAGGAATGAAACCAGGTCCCTGGGACATTAGCTGGATTAACAATGCCATGATAATCCCACAAGGCCATCACTGGATCAGTTTATTAGTGTCTATGTCATGTCTGTGCCCTTTTGTTTGGTTCTTCCCTCATGAGTGAGAATGTTGTTTTTCTCTCTCTGTCTAATCAAACACAACCTTTTTTTAAATCATTTTAATTCCCACAGTGGGTCACCCCTCTCAGCATTCTCTGATTGTTAGGAAAAGAGGCTCGAATCTTCTATTCTCTTCAGGGAAAGGTGTTCCGGTTTCATTCTTGTGATCTGTTTTTGTACCTTCTCCAGGGTCTCGATAACATTTTTGAAAGTCCGGAGTTCAGAGCAGAACCCAGTGATCCCCACGTGCTCGATACTATCCAGGTCGACTCAACAACAAGAGCAGGAGTAGGCCATGCAGCCTACTGAACCTGCTTCATCATTCCACCTGATCATGGTTTTCCCACCCTCACCCCCTTGGCCTGAGAGACCAGAAAATCTCTCTCCAGCCTCAAACATACTCAACAATGGAGCATCCACCACTCTCTGTGATAGGGAATTCCATACATTCACAACCCTCCTTATTCCAATTGTAAAAGAACAACCGCATATCCTGACATTGTGTTAGGTTCTGCACATTTTAGTGAGATTGCCTTGTCTTAGAATATTGGCCAATTTACTCATAGAGGTCTACAGCATGGAAACAGGCCCTTCAGCCCAAATTGTCATGCCGCCCAGTTTTCACAATTAATCTCGTCCCATTTGTCTGCGTTTGGTCCCTATCCCTCCACACCTATTCCATCCATGTACAGGTACACAATCCTTTATCCAAAATCCTTGGGGCCAGTTTTATCTCGGATTTTGGGATTTTTTCAGATTTCAGAATAAATGACATTTTCACAGTGAAGTAAAACAAAGTTGCCTAACTGCAGACACACGTGTGAATAGTACGAGCGCTGAGACACAACTGATGCCTCCCAATGCTAGGCCACGCTCCCACCTCACTCATGGGTCGAGTGGGTGTGGAGTTGGGTCACCTGTTCACACGCCAAACAACCTTTGGATTTCGGAGCTTTTCAGATCTTCGGATAAAGGATTGTGTAGCTGTCTAAATGTTTTTTAAATGACAACATTGTACTTGCCTCCGTCACTACTTCTGGCAGCTTGTTCTAGACACTCACCACCCTCTGCGTGGAAAAAAAAGTGTCCCTCTGTATCTTTTTGCATCTATCCCCTCTCACCTTAAACCTATGTCCTTTAGTTTTAGACTCCCCTAGCATGGCAAAATGCTGTTGGCTATCTACCTTATCTATCCCCCTCATGATTTTGTACACCTCTATCATTGAAGGACAACCCCCATGTTCCAGGGACCTGTTTAGTTGAACCCCCACTGTTCCATCTCTACTGCAAGGGTACCCTTGCTTAAAGTGGCCCACTTGATCAGCACAAACATCTAATCCCTCCACCACCAATACTTAGTATACCATCTGCAAAATGCACTGCTGGAATCCCACACCCATGACCTCTACTGTCTGAACGGTGAATTTAAACAAAAAAGGGAGATTAAGGCTGCACAGAGATGAGTTTCACCCAACAGAGCTGGGGTGCTCAGCAGAAGTCACCTTGGAAGTTACGTTCGCGTCCATTGAGGTGACCCTCAATGTTTGTGCTCAGTTTTCCATTGCTAGCACCGTAGATTCCTCCACAAACATTCTCAAAATATTCCTCAAATATTTGACTTCTAAAGTCCTGACTGCATAGTCGTTGAAGCCCAAGAGAAAAACATTGAATACTTTTATGTCCATATCCTGCAGTCAAAAGCAAGCTGCATTTAAAAATGTCTTTTAAACATTAAAAAGAAATAGTGCATTAATGTAGCGCCTTTCATAACGTGTCAGTGTGCGGTATACATCTGGTGCCCCTCTCTGGTGAGGTCAGGGTTTGCAGGTATGAGTGCCTCATTGAGATACTATGGACACACTGCTGTCCCTATGCACTACTGGTGGAGGGGGTGGATGTAGTTGCCCTGGATGGTGTCAAGCTTCTTGAGAGTTGCTGGAGCTGCCCCCACCCAGACAAGTGAGTGTGCCATCAGACTCCTGACTTGTGCCTTGTAGGTGGTGGGTAGGCTTTGGAAGTGGGTGGAGTCAGGAGGTGAGTTACTCGCTGCAGGATTCCCAGCCTCTGACCTGCGTCTGCAGCCAGTGTTTGATGTGGTCAGTCCAGTTTCTGCCCAATGGTAACCCCTGGGGTGTTGATAGTAGGAATGTTTTGACAAAAATAATAATGATAAATGACAAAGATTATAATGAGAGGGCTGGATAAGGCCAGGTAGTGATTTGAACATGGGGATTAGAACTAGGCCGGAGGTCAGTGAAGGAAATGGGTGATGGATGGATGGGATGGTGGGATTGACTATCTGAGGAGCTTTTCGGTGAGCTGAGGTTTACGGAGGCTGGAAGACAGGAGGCAGCCACTGAGATATTCAGCTGAGGGTAACAGTAGGCTTTTCAGCAGCAAAACAGAGGCAGTGGGAGGTTACCAGCAACGTTATGTTAGTGATGGCGAGATCATAGGGGTCGAAGTTCACTTTCAAATAGGACATTGAGGCTATGGACAAGGAGGCGGAGCTTGGAGTCACTGGTGAGGGAATGGAGTTTGTGGAGGGGATTGAAGACAGTCTCTTCAGCCTTCCCAATGTTTGCTTAAGGTAATTTGTACTCACCCCTGAAGGGGAAAAAATCAATCAGTGAAGGAATTGAAAGAAGTGGCGATGAGGTATAATTGGATTTTGTCAGCATTCATATGTAGGGACCGGGAATGAGAAAGAGTAACACATCTCCCTTAAATGCCCCATTCCTAAAAATAAACTAAATTTTCTGTAGTCTCACCCTCATTTTAAAAAAAAATCCCACTGCAATCATTTGTACCTTTAACTTTCTACGTTCATTCAAACAGAAATATGATGTAGTGGTGCTGGTATCGGGTTGGGGTGCACAAAATCAGAAGTCACATGACACCAGATTATTTGAAATCACAGCCTTTTGTAGCTGATGAAGGAGCAGCGCTTTCAAAAGCTTGTGGTTCAGTGGTTAGCACTGCTGCCTCACAATGGACCCGGGTTCAATTCCAGCCTCGGGTGACTGTCTGTGTGGAGTTTACATATTCTCCCACAGTCTGCATGGGTTTCCTCCCACAGTCCCAAAGATGTGCAGGTTAGGTGGGTTGCCATGCTCAATTTTCCCATTTAAAACAACCCAAAAGACATGTGGATGCTGTGAAACAGAAATTGCAGGAAAAGCTCAGCAGGTCTGGCAGCATCTGTGCCAGTTCCCAGTTCTGGGAAAGGGTCACTTGCCCTGAAACATTAACTCTGATTTTTCTCCACAGATGCTGCTAGACCTACTGAGCTTTTCCTGCATTTTCTAAACTTCCCCCTAGTGTTTAAGGATATGGTGGGTTAACTATAGTAAACACGGGGTTGGTTATAGGGATGGGTTGGGATGCTCTTTAGAGAGTCAGTGCAGACTCAGTGGGCTGAATGGCCTGTACCTACATGACAGAGATTCTATGAGCTTTTAGCTGCATCGAAAGGATCAGCTTAGAGCTGCAACTCCTGAATCCACCAGCAGATGGAGGCATGTCACCACAGAAGACACAGCATTGAGAAAATGTTGGTTGAGTTCTGGTTTGAGATTCCATGTTGATTTCTCAAGCCAGTCTACCTCCTCTCCAGAAGGATTGGTTCCTTGTGAGTCACAATGCTATTGCCATGGACAGCAGGAGGTACTCTGGTGGAATGTGAGATCTAAGGATTTACAATCTGCGTGGAACCAGTGTCAGTGTCAACACTCTCCTCAAACGCAAACACATTCAGAGGCAGAGATAAGTTGGGGCAGCACCAACAATTCCAGCATCCAGCCAACTTGGGACTTCTGGTCTCTCTGGCTCAGCTGGTGAAGCAGTGAAGGATAGCTTGTAGTTACATCCCTCCAAAGCTTCAATTATATTGGCCACTTAAAGAGCAAGGGTCGATTAAAGCTGGCAGTGGATAAAAAGAATTATGAAAAGGAATTTTCCAGCTTTAGGGGCAATGCAGATTTTTTTCAAATAACCTCCTGTACTCTCTACCCTTGTTTCAAACACAGGCAGAATGGAAACACAAAGAGTGAGCAGCACCCAGAGTGAGTCCTTTTCCAGGTTACTCTTCATCCCGCATACGAAATCTAGACATTGAGAGCAAGATTAGGCCATTCAGCCCCTCCATCCTGTTCTGCAATTTGTGGCCTCGATTCCACCTTCCTGTCTACCATTGACTCCCTTGAAAACTTGAAACCATACAACAATTTCCAGAGAGTAATGACTTCTGCAAGGAATAATTTCTCATCTCCCACTAACACTGGGTGACCTGTTATTTTTAAACAGTGTCCCCTGGTTTTAATCTCTCCCATAAAAGCACAAGATCCCCTCAGGGTCTTGCATGTTACTTCTGATGCTTCTGCATTCCAAAGGATTCAGGTCCAAACTGTCACACCAGCAGAGGCAGGCTCAACTTTCCCTCTCAGATAACCCCTTCATCCCAGTAATCAGCTCTGAACTGCTCCTAATGCTATAACAGGTGGTTCTTCTATAATGTGATGGTTGCACTCTTGTGCAATCCTGCATTATAGAAAAATCCCTTAAAGTGCTGGTGATGAAATCGTATTACAGCCAACACACTTTAAAAGTTTGTACTTTGGAAACAGAGCCCCCAATTCGTCAATCACGTTAAAGCAAGTTCGTGTTAACGAAACACATTATAGCAGAATGACCTTTTTTTCCCCCTCTCAGGTAAGGAGACCAAAATTGTACACAGTACTCCAGAAGAGTTGGGAAGTCATGTTGAAATTGTACAGGACATTGGTGAGGCCTCTTCTGGAATGCTGTGTCCAGTTCTGGTTGCCCTGTTACAGGGAGGATATTATTAAGCTGGAAGAAGGTTCAGAAGAGACTCACCAGGATTTTGCTGGTTATGGGAGGTTTGAGTTATAAAAGTAGGCCGGGATGTTTTTCACTGGAGCGTAGAGGTTGAGAGGAGACCTTATTAGAGGTTTATAAAATTATGCAGGATATAGATAAGGTGAATAGCAAAGGTCTTTTCCCTAGTTGGGGGGGGGGGTTCAAGTAGGGGGCACATTTTTGAGGTGAGAGGAGAGAATTTTTAAAAATGAGGGACAATTTGTTTTTTTTTTTACACAGAGGGTGGTTCGCTTGTGGAATGAACTTCCTGAGGATGTGGTAGATAGCCGCTACACTTACATTTAAAAGAGATTTGGATAAGTACATGATTAGGAAAACTTTGGAGACATTTGGACCAGGAGCATGTAAATGGGACTTTGGGAATAGTTTGGGATTATGGTCAGCACGGACTGGTTGGACCAAAGGGTCTGTTTTGATGCTGTATGACTCTAAATGGTTTTGCCAATGCCCTATACAACTGCTGCAAAATCATCTGCCTTTTAGATGCTATTCCCCTTACAATAAACATTACATGTGCCTTCCTGATCAATTGCTGCACTAATTTTGATTCACGAGCTGAAGCAGTCAGCTTCTTCAACATTGCAGCTTTGCGATTTTTTTTTAAACAGAATATACTGCGCTTTTATACTTTCTGCAAAAGTACATGCATTACATTGGGCTTCATCTGCCATTTTTTTGCCCAACTATCTCAATCCCTTTGTCAGTGCACTGTGTTCCTCCCAATTTATTTTCTTCCCCCTTCTTAGTGTAATCAGCAATTTGCACAATCATACTTGGGCAGCATGGTGGCTCAGTGGTTAGCACTGTTGCCTCACAGTGCCACCCTTGGGCAACTGTCTGTGTGGAGCATGCATGTTCTCCCAGTATCAGGGTGCCCCAGTTTTCTCCCACAGTATGAAGATGTGCAGGTTAGGTCAATCAGCTAAATTGCCTATAGTGTCCAGGAATGCCTAGACAAGTTGGATTAGCCATGGGAAATGCAGGTTGAGATGGAGTTGCTCTGGGTGGTGTGACAATGCTGCCCTTGGCTTTTTTTTTCCTTGGACAGGCTGTAAAAGCAACCATTCCGAAAGGTCTAGCTTGGGTAGGTTTTAGATCTAGTTTGATTACACTAACAGAGACTGCCTCAGGCAAAAGGCTTTCAAATTTTAAAAACACTTGTATAATAAAAAGAGGAGTGGCCAATTCTCCCAGCTCAGTGTTTAGCTGTTCAGAGCAAGCAGTCAGTCAGTTTTGAGGCTGCTGGTCAAAGACACAGCTACCAGGAAGATGTTCCTTGCTGAATGTCCCCACCATCTCCCTCTCTCCTGTAAGACCCTGTGTTTGATTTTACATAGAAAAGAAATACAGCGCAGTACAGGCCCTTCGGCCCTTGATGTTGCGCCGATCCAAGCCCACCTAACCTACACTAGCCCACTATCCTCCATATGCCTATCCAATGCCCGTTTAAATGCCCATAAAGAGGGAGAGTCCACCACTGCTACTGGCAGGGCATTCCATGAACTCACGACTCGCTGAGTAAAGAATCTACCCCTAACATCTGTCCTATACCTACCACCCCTTAAATTAAAGCTATGCCCCCTTGTAATAGCTGACTCCATACGTGGAAAAAGGTTCTCATGGTCAACCCTATCTAAACCCCTAATCATCTTGTACACCTCTATCAAGTCACCCCTAAACCTTCTTTTCTCCAATGAAAACAGCCCCAAGTGCCTCAGCCTTTCCTCATACGATCTTCCTACCATACCAGGCAACATCCTGGTAAACCTCCTCTGCACCCATTCCAGTGCCTCCACATCCTTCCTATAGTATGGCGACCAAAACTGCACACAATACTCCAGATGCGGCCGCACCAGAGTCTTATACAACTGCAACACGACCTCAGGGCTCCGGAACTCAATTCCTCTACCAATAAAAGCCAGTACGCCATATGCCTTCTTCACCGCACTATTTACCTGGGTGGCAACTTTCAGAGATCTGTGTACATGGACACCAAGATCCCTCTGCTCATCCACACTACCAAGTATCCGACCATTAGCTCAGTTCCCCGTCTTTTTGTTACTCTTACCAAAGTGAATCACCTCACACTTAGCTACATTGAACTCCATTTGCCACCTTTCTGCCCAGCTCTGCAACTTATCTATATCTCGCTGTAACCTGACATATCCTTCCTCACTGTCAACAACTCCACCGACTTTCGTATCATCCACAAACTTGCTCACCCAACCTTCTAGCCCCTCCTCCAGGTCATTTATAAAAATGACAAACAGCAATGGTCCCAAAACAGATCCTTGCAGAACACCGCTAGTAACTACACTCCAAGATAAACCTTTACCATCAACTACTACCCTCTGTCTTCTTCCAGCCAGCCAATTCCTAATCCAAACCTCCAACTCACCCTCAATGCCATACCTCCGTATTTTTTGCAGTAGCCTACCATGAGGAACCTTATCAAACGCCTTACTAAAATCCATATACACCACATCTACCACTTTACCCTCGTCTACCTCCTTAGTCACCTTCTCAAAGAATTCAATCAGGTTTGTGAGGCACGACCTGCCCTTCACAAAACCATGCTGACTATCCTTGATCACATTATTCCTATCCAGATGTTCATAAATCCTATCCCCTACAATTCACTCTAAGACTTTGCCCACAACAGAAGTGAGACTCACCGGCCTACAGTTACTAAGGTTATCCCTACTCCCCTTCTTGAACAAGGGAACCACATTTGCTAGCCTCCAGTCTACTGGCACTATTCCTGTAGACATCGAGGACATAAGAATCAAGGCCAATGGCTCTGCAATCTCCTCCCTTGCTTCCCAGAGAATCCTAGGATAAATGCCATCAGGCCCAGGGGACTTATCTATTTTCACCCTTTCCAGAATTTCCAACACCTCTTCCCTACATACCTCAAAGCCACAATTGAGTCACAATTCTAATTAATTGTGATTCAATATTCACATCGGCAAAGAGTGTTTGCCAAAGAGTGTTTATGGGGATTGTTGCAAGTATCTGGAACAGCATCATTAAGTTTGGATAATCTGTTGGGTTTTCAAATAGTTAAATTCTGTTTTTGTGTTAAAATTCATTCAGTAATCTTGCAAATGAATTCTAAATTGTTTAAAACTGAGTGGTTTGACCAGCTGCATCATTCCTGGAATGCCCAATTTACACGTCCTCAAAACAACTAGCAAAGTTCTGGGCTGGGCTACTTCCTTGAAATGTTGAGGGAGTCTGGAAAGATCCAGAACAGTGGGATGCTCTTTGCAGGTTTGGTAGGTGCCGAACAGCTTTCATACTGTTGGGATTCTATGACTGCGTATTTGATCCCTTTGGCCAAATAATTAATGATTGTGTTGAGGGGTCAGCACTGCCCCATGTGTCTCCCCTACTTATAGCTACTCTCTGCTCCCTATTAGATGTCCAATCTTTTACTTATGATAATATAGAAGTAATTTCTTGTTCCTCAAGGTTTAGTTTTGTACACCACATAATTGCAGTTCCTTTGACAAGGATTGGTTTCCAGAGGAAAAAAGGGTGTCATGCTGTCATTATGTGGTTCAGCGTTATTTGCTAATACTTGCAAAGATGTAAACTTATGAAAATGTGAACTTCAATGCAATTAAACAAAGCCCCATACCATAGGCTCAACCAATATCAACACAAGAAAAACAGATTACTTGTATTGGTTGTTAGCACATTTTTGTTTGTGCATGCCTGTTGTGTGCACATTAGCTGCTGTGTTTCCTACAATGCAACAGTAACTACACTTTAAAAGTACTTTGATAGCTGGAAGGCACTTTGAGACAGTCAGTGGTCACGAGGAGTGTTATATAAATTTTACTTTATTGCTTACTCCCACACAGGAACAGGAAGCCTGTGACTCAGAGTGCTGTTTCCAATAAACGCTTGCCATTTGTCTTCAACAATACAAGCCCTTTCCAAGAAGTAGATCTCACCTGTGTTTAATGAGGTTGCTTAAATGGCATCTTACAGACATCTTTAATTTAAAAAGATAAGTCACATGAGCCTCTTGCACTGAGAGCTGAAGGTACTGTTATGTAACTGCATTAATTCAACCTCATTGCTGCTGGCAATGGATCAGGCAGTAAACATCAGATGCATCTTATAAATGCCAGTCTTTCTTGTTCCTCAAGGTTTAGTTTTGTACATCACATAATTGCAGCTCCTTTGACAAGGATTGGTTGCCAGAGGAAAAAGGGTGTCATGCTGTCATTATGCGGTTCAGCGTTATTTGCTAATACTTGCAAAGATGTAAACTTATGAAAAATGTGAACTTCAATGCAATTAAACAAAGCTCCAAGCCAATAAGGCAGACTATGTACTTACTAATTTAAGCTGCACCTCTCCAATCCGCTCCATCCTAGACAGTATAACACAGCTTTTTAAAGTAGAAGAAGGGAGTCATGTTATTTCTGGACTAGCAATCCACAGGCTGGACTGATACCTCAGGAACATGTTCACATTCCACAGTGTGAGCTGGAACCGGAAAAGTGAATTAATCTAGAATAAAAATCGGATGGTGATCATGAATTATTGTTTTAAATAAAAATGTCTAGTTGACTAAACACACTCAGGGGAGGGAAATTTGCAATCCATGCTCAGGCTGTCCTGCATATAATTTCAGATCCACGGCAATATGGTCAACTCTTAAGGGCACCACGGTGGTTCAGTGGTTAGCACTGCTGCCTCCCAGCGCCAGGGACCTGGGTTCAATTCCTGCCTTGAGCAATTGCCTGTGTGGAGTTTGCATATTCTTCCAGGGGCTGCATAGGTTTTCTCCCACAGTCCAAAGATGTGCAGGTCAGGTGAATTGGCCATACTAAATTTCCCATGGTGTTAGGTGCATTAGTCAGGGGCAAATGTAAGGGAAGGGGTCAGTGTGGACCTGTTGGGCTGAAGGGCCTACTTCCATACTGTAAGGAATCTAATCTAACTACCCTCTGAAATAGGGATGATGGTGGCATAGTGCTAATCCAGAGATCCAGGCTAAGACCTTGGGAACTTGGATTTGAATCTTACCACAGTATCTAAAGCATTTAAATTCAGACAAAAATCTGGAATATAGATCAAGTATACCTGGTTCACTCTAGCCTTTAAATTTCCTTCCCTTTTCAGAAGGAAATCGACCCCCACTACCCAGTCTGAACAACAGTCCACACTAATGCAGTTTATACTTAACTGCCCTCTGAAATAGTCTTGGTTGCTTGGTGTAAGGGTAATTAGGGATGAGCAACAAATGCGAATCCATAAAAGAAAAATGGTCTTGCAAGACACTCCATCGGCAAGGAGGTAGTCCACCACTGCCTTCTTAATGTCGTTTAAGGACAAGCAGTAAAACCAATGAAGAGGAGGGGGCAGGGTGCACCATGCATTATAAAGGCAGGCCAAGACAATAGTTACTAGATTGAAAGAGAAAGGACAACTGCAGATTAATCGGGCTGTGTGGTGAAGTTTCCACATAGGGTCTGTTTCCATGCTGTACATCTCTGACTCTTCCGTCCAACCTATCCATGCTGACCAGATAACCCAACCCAATCTAGTCCCACCTGCCAGCATACGGCCCATATCCCTCCAAACCCTTCCTATTCGTATACCCCTCCAAATGCCTCTTAAATGTTGCAATTGTACCAGCCTCCACCAAATCCTCTGGCAGCTCATTCCATACACGTACTACCCTCTGTGTGAAAAAGTTGCCCCTCAGGTCTCTTTTATATCTTTCCCCTCTCACCCTAAACCTATGCCCTCTAGTTCTGGACTCCCTCACCCCAGGGAAAAGACTTTGGTATATTTATCCTATTCATGCCCTTCATAATTTTGTAAACCTCTATAAGGTCACCCCTCAGCCTCTGATGCTCCAGGGAAAACAGCCCCAGCCTGTTCAGCCTCTCCCTGTAGCTCAAATCCTCCAACCCTGGCAACATCCTCAAATCTTTTCTGAACCCTTTCAAGTTTCACAACTTCTTTCCGATAGGAAGGAGACCAGAATTGCACACAATATTCCAACAGTGGCCGAACCAATGTCCTGTACAGCCGCAACATGACCTCCCAACTCCTGTACTCAATACTTTGACCAATAAAGGAAAGCATACCAAACGTCTTCTTCACTATCCCATCTACCTGCGACTCCACTTTCAAGGAGCTATGAACCTGCACTCCAAGGTCTCTTTGTTCAGCAACACTCCCTAGGACCTTACCATTAAGTGTATAAGTCCTGCTAAGATTTGCTTTCCCAAAATGCAACACCTCACATTAATCTGAATTAAACTCCATCTGCAACTTCTCAGCCCATTGGTCCATGTGGTCAAGATCCTGTTGTAATCCAAGGTAATCTCCTTCGCTGTCCACTACACCTCCAATTTTGGTGTCATCTGCAAACTTACTAACTGTACCTCTTATGGTTGCATCCAAATCATTTATATAAATGATAAAAAGTAGGGGACCCAGCACCGATCCATGTGGCACTGCACTGGTCACAGGTCTCAAGTCTGAAAAACAACCCTCCACCACCACCCTCTGTCTTCTACCTTTGAGCCAGTTCTGTATCCAAATGGTGAGTTCTCCCTGTATTCTGAGAGATCTAACCTTGTTGTGGTTCTGTTCGCCGAGCTGGAAATTTTTGTTGCAAACGTTTCGTCCCCTGTCTAGGTGACATCCTCAGTGCTTGGGAGCCTCCTGTGAAGCGCTTCTGTGGTGTTTCCTCCGGCATTTATAGTGGCCTGTCCCTGCCGCTTCCAGTTGTCAGTTTCAGCTGTCCGCTGTAGTGGCCGGTATATTGGGTCCAGGTCGATGTGTTTGTTGATGGAGTTTGTGGATGAGTGCCATGCTTCTAGGAATTCCCTGGCTGTTCTTTGTTTGGCTTGCCCTATAATGGTAGTGTTGTCCCCAGACGAATTCATGTTGCTTGTCGTCTGCGTGTGTGGCTACTAAGGATAGCTGGTCGTGGCGTTTCGTGGCTAGTTGATGTTCATGGATGCAGATCGTTAGCTGTCTTCCTGTTTGTCCTATATAGTGTTTTGTGCAGTCCTTGCATGGGATTTTGTACACTACATTAGTTTTGCAAAGTTAAAATCCCCTACCATAACCACCCTATTATTCTTACAGATAGCGGAAATCTCCTTACAAGTTTGTTTCTCAATTTCCCTGTGACTATTAGGGGGGTCAATAATACAGTCCCAATAAAGTAATCATCCCTTTCTTATTTCTCAGTTCCACCCAAATAACTTCCCTGGATGTATTTCCAGGAATATCCTCTCTTGCCTCCCTTTCTATTCTTCCTGTAGCATTTGTATCCTGGAACATTAAGCGGCCAATCCTGCCCATCCCTGAGCCATATTTCTGTAATTGCTATGGTATCCCAGACCCATGTTCCTAACCATGCCCTGAGTTCATTTGCCTTCCCTGTTAGGCCCCTTGCATTGAAATAAATGCAGTTTAATTTATTAGTCCTACCTTGTCCCTCAAGGAATCTCAACCTTTTTCCTTCCTATGTCATTGGTTCCAATGTGGACAATGACCTCTTGCTGGCCCCTCTCCCCCTTGAGAACATTCTGCACCCTCTGAGACATCCTTGATCCTGGCACTAGGAAAGCAACACACCATTCTGATTTTTCGCTGCTGGCCACAGGAACGTCTGACTGTACCTCAGACTGGAGAGCCCCCTAACACAATTGATCTCTTGGAACCCAACGTACCCCTCGATTCATTAGAGCCAGTCTCAATACCAGAAACTTGGCTGTTCGTGCTACGTCCCCCTGAGAATCCATCACTCCCTACATTTTCCAAAACAGCATACCTGTTTGAAATGGGTATAGCCACAGAAGGGTCCTGCACTGGCTGCCTACCTCTCTTACCTTTCCTGGAGTTATCCCATCTACATGAGTGTATCTGAGATTTTCCCCCCTCCCTATAACTGCCATCCATCACATACTGTTGTGTTGCAAGTTCCTCATTGCTTCTCACTGTCTCTCCAACCAATCCATTCAATCTGATAAGATTCGCAACCAACAGCATTTATTGCAGATATAATCCGCAGTAACCCTTAAACTCCCACATCTGACAAGAAGTGCATATCACTCTATTAAAGGCCATTTTTGCTCCTTCACAATCTACAGACCCAGAAAATAACACCGTCTTATTCCTCTACAAACACTGCCCCAGGTTAAATTAATAGCTATGGCTTATACACATGAAAGAGAAATACAACCAGTGTAAAAAGCAAGAGCAGCATGTCAGCTAACCCATTCATTTTGCAACACTCTCA
This sequence comes from Chiloscyllium plagiosum, assembly GCF_037043375.1. Taxonomy (NCBI): domain Eukaryota; kingdom Metazoa; phylum Chordata; class Chondrichthyes; order Orectolobiformes; family Hemiscylliidae; genus Chiloscyllium; species Chiloscyllium plagiosum. The sequence continues at coordinate 22,396,179 of NW_028270171.1, forward strand.
CTGACTCAGCTTAAAGCTCAGAGGCATTTGGCACTTCTACAAAGGTGGAGACTGCAGTAAACATCACACAATTAACCATTCGGTGCCTGGTTTTCAAGATTAGAAAATGAGTGCTCCTTCTAGCTAGGTGTCTGGACATTTCACCTGCAATGACCATTGTAGGTTATTCCAACATTAAGCAGTGGAACACAATCTTTGGTAGATAAGCAAAAAAAAAAAATGGGGAGCAACTCTGCTCAAAGCATGCCCCAATTCATGACTGTGAATGCAGTGACACATATTGCATTTTTAAGCTGCTTTGATTGAAAAACACCACCCATAGACACCAGTACAGCTCTAATGGATGCAGCTTTCAAAAAGTTCCTTTGACAGCATCTTATAAACACACGCCCTCTTAAGTCAAGAGGCAGAGATCAGACGATGTATGGGACACCAAGCTACATACCATGCTGTGCCTCAATTGTTGCTACGCCAAAAATCTTGGGACATCCTGTTCTCAAGCAGGTGACTCACCACAATCTTCTCAAGGGCAATAAATATTGACCCATTCAGCAATCCAATGAGAGAACAAAAAAAAAGGTTAATAGGTATTATTTTGTAATGCATGTGCAAAAAAAAACTACAAACGGAGGTTTTAAAATCATTTATTGTTCTACAAAGAACAAACAGAATCAAAAATAGACTTTTTAAAACTTTACACATTTAATAACAACAAGAATGTACATTTTATACAGATACTGTTTCAGAGATAACAGGGTTTGAAATATACACATCATGCACTAGATCTGACAGTTTCAAAATCCCAGACATGGTTTTATCAAAAGTAGCCACTCTCTCCCTCAGAGACCCCTCTCTTCACCAAATCCTTCACATCAGAAAGAGTAAGACCTCATACTATCCACCACAGCCAGACAGTGAGAGAGTTAACCAAGCCTTGCCAGCCAACACAATCTCCCACTGTCAAATTGGAACACAGCATTTCCAATACTGTTACAAACTTTATTCTTGTGGCGTTTTTAACCTCAAACACGCAAATACTGGGAACTGGGTGTCTGAAAAGGAATGTGTTCCTAAGTCCAGGAATAAAAGCTTACAAAGTCTGAAACAGCAGCAGCTAAATGTTTAGTTGCATTCTGCCTCAGTATTAACTCACTACTTACCCCACTAGCTGCCTATGCCTGTGACAAACACCCCATTCAAGAACTGGGTCAATATCTCAGCCAGTGGGCAGGGTGCGGATTTGAATCCAGAAACCAGAGGTGAAAAGGCCAGTTCCAATAACCGCTTCACCCAGTGACATACTCCAGCCAAAATGCCCCATGGACTGCCCAGGACATATTTGGCAAACTCTGATCATCTCTCATTCAAACAGTAACAAGAACCTGAAGAGAACATTTTAAACCAGACAACTGTTGTGACAGGCCATGTTCGGCTTGAACTATTTTGTGTGAGGTTCAGCTGTAAACTGATGACCCTGAAACACAAATACAATACACTAACCTAGACCTCCGTATGTTCAGGCACAGAACTCCTTCACCCCTTCTCCTCCTCAGCTTGCTCCCTTTGAGTTGACAGAAGAGTCTATAAATTATTGAACTAGCTTAGGAGACCATCAAAGCCATAACTCAACCAAACCAGAATGGAGGAGTTGACTCGACAGCCCATTGTGATGAACGGAGGAGCAGGCTCAAGCATCTTTGGCTTCAATTCGATTTCCTGGCCTGCTCCCCATACCCAGAGACTCCCTGAGACACCAAAATCCTGTCTATCCCAGCCTTAAAGTGTTCAATATTGAAACAACTGCAACACCCTGGGGTACAGAATCCGAAAGAATCACAACCCTGAGCGCAGTAACTTCTCTTGCCAAGTTTGAAATGATAAGCCCCTTCTCCTGAGCCCTTGAGTTTTATATTCCTTGACCAGCTGGAATACTCACTAATCAGTTACCTTGTCAAACCCCTTCTGAATCCATGTTTCCAAGATATCATTTTTTAAAACTCTAGAGAGCAGCACATAACACTGATAATCACTCCATGTGATATCTACGTACTTGCTGGCAGGGATCATTGGAAAGGGAGAGAGTCAAGGCAATCTGTTTGAGTCTTTCCTCTTTTCAACCAAGGGATACAGAGGCCAGCTGCAGCTCCTCTGCTTGTATTAGCCACTAGCAGCCTGTGCCTGTGACAAACACCCCATTCAAGAACTGGGTCAATATCTCAGCCAGTGGGCAGGGTGCGGATTTGAATCCAGAAACCAGAGGTGAAAAGGCCAGTTCCAATAACCGCTTCACCCAGTGACATACTCCAGCCAAAATGCCCCATGGACTGCCCAGGACATGGTTAGCAAACTCTCTGATCATCTCTCAATCAAACAATAACAAGAACTTGGAGAGAACAGCATCTCTAGGAGGGTAGGCTTCCTTTGAAAATGGGAGAAAGTGAGGACTGCAGATGCTGGAGATCAGAGCTTAAAAATGTGTTGCTGGAAAAGCGCAGCAGTCAGGCAGCATCAAAGGAACAGGAGAATCAACGTTTCGGGCATAAGCCCTTCTTCAGGCCTGACCTGCTGCGCTTTTCCAGCAACGCATTTTTAAGCTTCCTTTGAAAATGAACAATCACTACCAGAGCTCAAGTTATGTGACTGAGATACAGCTGTAAGACCAATGAATCAAATCAGGATACCTGAGAGAAAAAAAAGTATATTTGAAACCCATTCTCGTCACTAATCCATACAAATTGAAAAAAAAACACTTAAAGCATCACTTTAGCTCTTACCATTGAATAACTAAAAAGAGATAGAGAACCATCATGATTCTAACAAAACAAAGAAACTCTGCTTGTCTGGCAGCATGTGTGGGAAGGAAAACAAAGAGCGAAGTCCAGTATGACTCTTCTTTGGAACTGAAGTGTTACAAAGACATCATACAGGACTTGAACCATTCAGTCTGTTCCTGTCCACAGATGCTGCCAGACATGTTGAGTTTCTTCAGCACTTTGTTTCCAGCCTCAGCATTACTTAGCTTTTATAACCATCGTGACTCCATTCTGCAACATCCCAGAAATAAAATGCTTTTTGTGATTAAAGTTGATATCATAGAAGCATTTAAGGTTTAATTACAAAGCAGTGGCAGTGCCAGAATACAGGTTCCACGTACATGATATATATATTTTCTTAAAACACATGGCATTTTATTCAAGCAAGCGGTTAAAGAAAAGCCCACAGCAAGGGATGGAGCATCGTGTGACCACTGTTGAGCTTTTTAAAAACGCTAAATACAAATATATGGCTTAATCAGCTTTGCAAGTTGCCAAGTTTATAGTTGCCATTGGTCACCAGACCCAGCAACTGGCCCAGACGCCCCTCCCCCAACATTTTCAGATACCAGTGACAACCCCAACACTATTAACACAGAGGCAGGAAGAGTTGGTGAAGGAAGAATCTTGCACCTGATACACAAGAACACTTTTCATCCCCTGTGAACTCACTGAGTAATCACACAAAGCCAGTATTTTACTGTTCTAGAATCGTTTTCAGAAAGATCTCCCTCTTTCTCTAGAGGGGACAACGTCCTTCAGCCTTCAAGGCAGCGGAGAGCATGGGCAGGACTGCTTTTGTGGTGTGATGGCGTCAACTCTATGCTGAAATTCTCGAGGACTCCCTGAGGGGCAGAATTGTCAACTCTAGTAAGCCAGAACCTTGTAGGCTTCACAAGATTTTCCATCTCAAACTTCACCAGTAACACTGTCCTCCATTGGCTTCCCATTCCAGTCAGTGAACAAGAAAGTTGCGACCCAGTTGAATTAACCTTGACCATAAATAAAACATCCTCACCACCACAATCAATCGATCAGCATGGAACACCTACAATGTGGAAGCAGGCCATTCAGTCCATAGAGTCCACACTGACCCTCCATACAGTATCCCACCCAGACCCTCACCCCTCTACTGTACCCCTGTAGCCCTACATTTCCCATGGCTAACCCAACTTACCTACAGGCGCCTGGACATTATGGGCAATTTAGTAAGGCCAATCCAACTAACTTGCAAATCTTTGTACTGTGGGAGGAAACCAAGACGACAAGGGGAAAATGTCTGTGTGGAGTCTGCACAAATCACCTGAGGATGGAATCAAACCCGGGTCCCTGGTGCTGAGAGGCAGCAGTGCTAACCACTTTGTCACTGTGCTATCCACTGTTTAAAGTAAAACAAAAACAATTTTGTCCGATTAAGCCTATGAAATTTCTCCGGGGTTTTGCTCTTGGCATTGTTTTGGTGGTAAATTATCAAGAAGACTGGAGGAGGGAAGAGATGGACACAGAGGGAGACGTACACGGAGGGAGGGACACAGCGAGAGACACATACACACAGAATATGATCCCACACAAGCACAAAGGTAATGGTTAAGTAATTATGATGGTTCAATTAGGATCACAGTTGCTAAAGTTTTCAAAAAAACAAAACACATTAAAAATATAATTCAAGATCTTCCCATTCTGATTTAAAGACTCAATTTCTGATTAGATTTCAGGCCATTCCAGTATGTGCCTCACAAGCCCCAAGTATTAAATCATCCATATTCACTCACGATTCTACTTTTCTATAATAAACATTATTGTAAGAATTTAATATGAAAAATGTGGATATAAATTGTTTCTTAAAAGCCTTTTCAGAGAAAAGAGCATGAAGTTATTCAGCTTCCTGGGTAAGTTATAAATTCAATTCCATAATCATTGGCAGAATCTTTCTTGCACCTTCTTCACTGCCTCTATATGATTACCAAATGGAGACCAGAAACGTGCAGTGTCCCAATTATGGTCTAACCAAGATTTTAAACATTAGTTCATTATAACTTCCTATTTGTCACATTTACATGTTTCTATTGTAACCTGAACAATAGAATTACAACAAAATATACAACTTTGAAAATGGCAAATGCATTACATCTTTGTGCCCTGATGCAACTATCCCTTGCCCTCTGCCCATGGTTCGTTTAGATTACGATTAGGCGGAGGGAGATCCATCTGTAACAGCAATAATAGAATAATTTGGCTTTTTAAAAACAAAGAGGGTCATTGGAAAGTTACTCCATCTCAATGCTGGGTAATGCGAACATTAAGATAAAAGGCAAAGTTTAAAACGGATATCTCAAACAGAATTAAAACTGTACAGCTCCCAAATAATACCTGCACACTGCAAAATGCAACAGCTTGCCCAAAGGAAAAGGTTACTTCCCATTGACGGTTAAGGGAGGAGATTTCATTTCGTGCAAGGCTAAGTTTTTTTGTTTCAGTATTGTACAGGATCACATTCATCTTTATCAGGCTTTAACCTTTATTTTTGGAAGGGGGTAGAAAGAAGCACATTGGATTCAAACCAGAAAGGAATGATTTTTAAAATAATGACACAACGAAAATGTGCTTTGAGTAGCAAATGTTGGCATACCCCAGTGAGTACCAGCAGGATTAAGAGAAGTGACCCACACTGAAAGAAGCTCCACAAACCTGTAAGGTGTGGAAATAGAATGCAGGTAAGAAACAGAGGGATAAAGATGTACAAGTGATACAACACATCCCTCACTTAGTAACACATTCAAGAAATTACAAGTTGAATTCCTAATTGCTTATATCATTTGCTTGAACGGGCTCTGTCTGTCCATTCCAGAGGTTTAGAAAAAAACTTAGTTGAATCATTCTAAGTTTCATGGATCACTTGAAATAAAAGGGACAAGGTAAGATCAGTGCCACAGCTAGATGCATTCGTTAATGAGCAGAATGTCTACTTCAAATCCCACACCTCTAAAATCGGCAAAATGGACACATTGTGAGAGAACTTGATGACAAAAAAAAAAGAAATCAATTAAAAAGATGCACAACTTTCAGTATGTCTGCAGCGGTGTCAATTGACTCAGCTCTCTGGTGAGAATATTTCAATATTCTTCCATGCTTGTATTGGAATTATCTTTCTGAAGAGGTTTCTCCATCACTCATTTAGCTGGTGGGGATTTGAGGCCCATTAATAGTGCAAGTACGTTAGAATAAAAGACAAAAGTGCCAAAGTCAGAAGGCAAGTGCCTGTGCTTCTCCATGTTACGGTGGAAAAGCTCCTGGCCCAGAGCTGCTTTTGCTAGCTTCAGAACTGCACGGGTTCTGGCTAGCTCCAAATACACCTTAAGCTGATTGTGGGGGGGTGGGGGGGGAATGACCCCAATCTCAGAAAGTAAACTGGCCCCACAGTCCAGGATAAAGTAAAAGGATCCCATTGAGCAAAAGTACACCAGTCACAAGGCAAACTTCGGGACACTAAAGGAGTGGGGGAAATCGGGCAAGTTTGAAGAGTTGATGTAGGTGATTAGCCGTGAATATTATTGAATGGCACAGCAGTAGCAGTGGGCAGACTCCTACTGGTCCTAGTTTCTCTTTTGCAAGAGCTCATTCTGATATTTAACAAGTATTTAAGAGGTTGTTGTCTGAGCTCCTGCACCATGAATGACTTGTCTATCAGAAGTAGCTCAGTACTCCAAAGGATCAGTTTTAATGGTGGGGCAGCTCTAGACCAATTAAACATCAGTCTTCCAAAAATCAAACCCTAATCTCCCCAACAAATGATTACTGATTCATTGAACAAGCAGACCCAGATATTCATCTATATTATAATGAAATGAAACCTACTATTTAAAGATGGGAAAAAGGAGGTTTAATGCTTCATTAATATATTCGGCTGTTCAAAATAAAAGCCATTAAAATTTGTTTTCCTTAGGATGAGGGAGTGACTAAAAAGTTAGCTGTGCTGTTTTGAAAGTTGCTGTCTGTTTAAGAGAATTTTGCTTTTAAAAAACAACACATTCCCCACTCTGAACCCCCAGAGTTGAAGGTCTCTTACTGAGGTCGGTATTTAGAGATGATACTTTTGTACCGTGCCACCTCATTACGCAGCTCAACCACCTCCAGCCTCAGGGCTGAGTTTTCCTTCTCTAGGAAGGCTGCTCGAACTGTGATTTGATTCTCTTTCAATCTCCGGGCATCACGTGAACGCTTCGCTGCCACGTTGTTCTTCTTGCGTCTTGCCCAGTAGCGATCATCCTTTAGAAAAGAAAATATAGGAATGATACAGAATGATACCATTTCTCCAAATAATTTTTTTTAAAAATAGTTTCCTTCCTTAAAGCGCCAACTCCTTTTGGTAATTCACCAGGATTTCAACTGCATGTCTTTTTTTTGAGTCAAATCCACAAGATAGAGCCAACAGGTTTAACATTATATCTGTGGTACTTCTTAGAGAAAGAATAATTGTTGTTGCTAACGTCTGGCTGGATCAAGATAGGTACAACTAGACAGAGGCTATGGTTGCTCAGTTTGGAGGTATATACTTTTAATAAGTAACTCTGTAAAGAAATAGATCATTGCATAGAGTTTTAATAAATACAAAAAGAATATCTTCAAAGCACGCAGGGGAAATTCTAGTTGGGACTGCAAAGGTCACTGGATGGCAAACTAGGAATAAAATAAAAACCCCTCCCTGGGGCACTAAGCAAATGGCAGCCTCCTAATTGCTACCCCTGGTTGATAAGAGGAGAAGTGCATTTGCATAATGCCAGATGTTACTGTGGCTCATTGGACAGACATAGCAACAGACAGCAGACTCCAGAGTCAGTTCCAGGTCAATTTCAAGTTGTGGTATCTGATTGCAGCTAAACTCTATCTCTGTGCTGGGAAGGAAGAAAGTGAGATTAAGCCCCACTGATTGTTATGCAACGTGGGCTGATGGAATGCCTTGTGGAAGATATCAGTGCTTTTATAAAGATATGAACAAAGAACAAGAGTAGGTCATTCAGTTCTTCCAGCCTGGCTGATCAGGTTTAAATCTCAACTCCCCACTTCCGCATATCCCTGATAATCAAGGAACTATCTAACTCTGCCTTTAAAAATACTTAAGTGTTCTGCATTCAATGCCTTTTGAGAAAGGGAATTCTAAAGACTCTCAACTCTCAAAAAAAAAAATGGTTCTTCATCTTTGGTTTTAACGTGTGCCCCCTTATTTTTAAATTATGGTCCCCAGTTCTAGATTCTTCCCAACAAGCAACATTCTTTCAAACTCCACCCGGTCAAGTTCCCTCAGGATCTTACATCTTTCAATTCAGTCACACTGACCCTTTTACACTCCAGAGGATATGAGCCTAGTCTGTCTCACCTTTCCTCACAAGACAATCTCTGATTCCAGGTATTAGTCTAGTAAATCTTTTCTAACCCGCTTCCAACACATCAACATCCATCCTGAGGTACACAATACTCCAGATGCGATCTCATCAATGCCTTGTATAACTGAAGCATAACTTCTACTTTCTTGCATTCTCTTGCAATTATATCTCTACCTATACCAGTGGCTCAATGGTTAGCACTGCTGCTTCACAGAGCCAGGGACCTGGGTTCAACTTCAGCCTTGGGTGACTGTCTGTGTGGAGTTTGCACATTCTCTCCGTGTCTGTGTGGGTTTCCTCCAAAAAAAAAGTCCAAAGACATGCAGGTCAGGTGAGTTGGCCATGCTAAATTGCCCATAGTGTTAGGTGCATTCGGCAGGGGTAAATGTTGGGGAATGGGTCCGGGTGGGTTACTCTTCAGAGGGTCGGTGTGGATTGGTTGGGCCGAATGGCCAGTTTCCATTTTGTAGGAAATCTAATCTATAAATTCTACTCAGTACTTCCCTCCATGTCATCTGACAAAGGAGCAGCGCTCCAAAACTTTGTGATTTCAAATGAAACTGTTGGACTATAACCTGGTGTCAAGTGACTTCGGATTTTTTTTTTAATACATTCAACTGCCCCATGCAATAAACCATAACATTTAATTAGATTTCCTGGATTATTTATGTACCTGCACATTGCCTTTGTGGGTCTTTCACTAAGAGATCCATATCTCTCTGCATTTCAGAGTTCTACAACTTCTCACCACTTACATAATGCTTTTGCTTAATTCTCTCTGCCATACTGAACAATTTTACACTTACCCACACCGTTCTCCATTTGCCAGATCTTTGCTCATTCTCCCTATAAGTCCTGGTCGGCCAGTTTGCAAAGTGCTGACACACCGAATGGTTATCTGGGCAAGGTGCTGGTCGACTGCTGGGATGAGCACTAAAGCTTCGTTAGTGTCAGCAGCAATGACAGATTAAGCTGGACCAGAGTCATACAGCATGGAGACAGACCTTTCAGACGTTGGTGCCAACCAAATTTCCTAAAATTAAACCTTTCCTATTAATGTACCTGTCCAAGTGTCTTTTATAATGTTGTAACTGTACCTGCATCTACCACTTCTGCTGGCAGTTCATTCCACATAGGAACCACCCTGTGTAAAAGTGGACCTTCAGGTCCCTTTTAAATCTTTTCTTCTTTCACTTCAAACAAATGGCTCCTAGTTTTGAACAACCCCATTCCTAGGGAAAAGACCTTGGCTATTCATCTTGTTCATGCCCATGATTTTATAAACCGTGACGGTTACTCCTCAACCTCTTGTGAAAGAAGTTCCAGCCTATCGAGCATCTCCTTATAACTCAAACCCTCCAGTTCCAGCAACTTCCTGGTAAACCTTTCCTGAACCCTCTCCAATTTAATAACATTCTTCCTATAGCAGGGCAACCAGACCTGTACACTGTACTCCACCTGTCTGTCTATCTGTGGTGCAAGGAGAAAGCGAGGACTGCAGATGCTGGAGATCAGAGTTGAGAGTGTGGTGCTGGAAAAGCACAACAGGTCAGGCAGCATCAGAGGAACAGGAGAGTCAATGTTTTGGGCATAAGCCCTTGATCTGTGGTGCAATTTTGAAAGAACTATGTATGAGAACCCCTAGGTCTCTGTTCGACAACACTATCCAGGGCCCTACTATTAAGTGTGTAAGTCCTGCCTGTATTCATTTTACCAAATTTATTCACATTTATTCAAATTAAACTCCATCTGCCACTCCTCTGCCCATTGGCCCAACTGATCAAGATCCCTTTGCAATCTTAGACAACATTCTTCAGTTTACAGTACCATCAATTTTGGTGTCATCTGCAAACTTACTAAACATGCCTCCTAAATTCTCATCCAAATTGTTTATATAAATGACAAACAACAGCAGACCCAGCACCGATCCCTGCAGAGTATCACTTTTCAAAGCCTCCAGTCCGAAAATCAGCCCTCAACCAGCAACTGGAACAAGATACATCAAAATCTGCAGTAGCAGTAAAATGTAAGACCAAACTTCAATTCTGAAATTTTTACAACTTGCTTGCTTCATGCATTTCCAAGCTTCACCACTCTTACAATTCAGGGGTGTACATTTATTCAGAGCAAGTTCCCACTAATCAATGAAGGTGGATTTAAGCGTATGTGCAGTTGCTAAGTACTTGCAAAATAAACTTCCCGTCTTTGCAGTCTCCAACAGTGGTCAGCTCAATACAGAATTGAAAACTGTTCTTTTAACCGGATATGCTGAAGCAGCAGGTTGGGAATTTCAGAATTTGAATCCAACAATGTGCGTGGTGGGGGAAGAGGAGGGAGGAGAGAAATAAGTCATCATGTCATTGAGGCACTAGTGAGAAAACGATTAAAACAGCAACCTACACGCATCAAGATCTGACAAATTATACAAATGACTGATAAATTAATTGGAGAGTTAACTGAGAGCCAGAATATAACCCTTTGAGTCATGCCCTAGTTAACAGGCAGTTGGCACATCATCTAAAAGTAAGCATCCCTAACAGTGCAGCACTGACTTAATTGTGTGCCAAAGTGGTGTCTATGCGGTCAGTGCAGAACTTTGGGGAAAGGACAGGACAGAAACACTAACTGAATGGCTCTTGCAAAGCATTGACATAGACACAGCAACTTCAGCGTTGTCTTTCTGAGCTGTATCAGTCCATGATTCGAGCAGCCAGGAACAGATTGTGCTGCTGATTTCACCGGAGTTTCTGTTCCCAGTTTTCCCCACCACCTTTCCTGAAGATACTGCTTCACTGATGCTTGCTACGCTCCAGGAGCTCACCAAAGGGGCCTACCAGATCTACACTGTTTCTCCAGCCCTTTCTGATTTATTTCAGATATCCAGCCTCCCAGTATTTTGTTTTTGTAGGATTTGTTAAAACTGCAATAGCCTTACACTGGGTCTTTACCCGAGTGCAACCAATATTCACTGACTGTCTAGTGGTTGGGGGGTTAGAATAGGAAAGTAACTGAATAAAGCAGCATCTCTTCTGCTCATTAATGCCTTTTGGGTGTAGAGTGACCAAGTTCAGAAATTCCTCACTATCAAGATCAAATAATTCAGCACAGAGCAGTGATCAAGCTTTTAAACTGCTTGTCTCAGCAACCACTTAAACTTGCCTTACCATCATGGAGAAGACTGTTCTACCAGGATCAGACAACTGAAAAACCGGTGGTTTCTGAAGTAACTCTATAAAGACCAGTATCTTGTCACCAAATCACCCTTTATTTCTCGACTCTAGTGCAACCATCACACAGCCAGCTCCTGGAGTGAGCAGAACCTCTGATGTGCTAGTTTATATCAGTCAGCCAGGACTTCCTGATTGAACCAGGTTAACAGCCCCGATCAGGGAGTTCATATTCTAAGAGGTCCACCTGGCTGACCTCATTATAATCACTACAGTTTCCAGGAAATCAACTTGTAAAAAAAAAATGGATGCTACATCTGGAGTAAGAATAGCAGAATGCAAGTCCTGCAGAATTTTATTTTATGAAGATGCAGAGAGCGTGTTGGACAGATACCTTTTGCTCTGGCGGTACATAGACCTTTTTCGCTTTTTTAATCATGGGCTGTGGTTTGAGTTCCTCATCACTGAACTTATGCTTCCGTGGATTAAAAAGTTCTCCTCCTGGAACACTGGACAGTGCCAGGTCAGTAGGGTCAGGTTCAAAATTCACCAGAATATCAACATCTTCCAGGTCTACGGAGTTTGGAGTCTTCCGTTCAGATTTCTTCCCACCTGTTTCTAGAATGAGAGAGTTAGATCCACTTTTAAAACATAAGCGATGAATTATGAGCTTATAAATTACTTGCTTCTCATCCATTTTATATTTGATTAACCTTAAACCAGCATCCGGAGAACAGTCTAGGTAGCTGAATGCTACGTATTTATGACAACCCCATGGCTATTCATGTACATCACAAGTTCGACAGAAAGAAACAAATTTATTCCTTAATTAGTGATAGTTAGTTCAGATTAATTTTGTATTAGCTGGTGGTTAGCACTCTGTTCAGTACACAGTTGATTCAAGCCAATGCTGTGGCTAATCGCATTGTGCACCAATTCACAATGGTGGGGTCAGTCAGGGCTTCACTCGAAGAAACATTACCCTTAAAATAGGGGAGGAAAAACAGAGAGAGACTTCCACGTTTTATTTAGTTGCATTTGACAGTAGAAATGGAGACAGCAACAGGTCTGCTTGGGGCTGCCTATGAGGATGGGGAGAAACCTATTTAAGAAATACATTACTTCACATCCAACTCTGTAATGAGGATTTATGGTTTGATCTCCAACAAGTCTTTTAGGGGATTAAAAAAGGTCAACAGCAAAGTTAGTGGTAGTTCAGGTCATGGCTGAGGGCGAGGATAGCCAGCATCATAATCCACAGAGAATACGGAGTGGCACTCCTTTCAGCTTTGAACCCAACTCACCTCTCTCCTTCCTGCTGCTCACGAGACCTCAGTCTGCAAGCTTGGGCAACTAGTGCAGACAAAACATTTTAGTGAAGCTTGATCACTCATCTGCATTCAGAAGAACATTCCTACAAATACTAGCAGGATTTAGTACCCCATTCCCGTGGCTTGCTGGGAGATTTCTAAGGTTTATACAAGATAATGAGAGGAATAAATAGAGTCAATAGCCAGAGACTTTTCCCCAGGGCAAGATTGACTGACTGGTATGAGGGGCCATAGTTTTAAGATATTAGGGGAAAGGTATGGAGGAAACATCAGAGGAAGGTTCTTTACGCAGAGAGTTGTGGATGCATGGAATGCGTTGCCAGTGGTGGTGGTGGAAGCAGAGTCATTAGGGACATTTAAGCGACTGCTGGACATGCACATGGATAGCAGTGAATTGAGGGGTGCGTAGGTTAAGTTATTTTATTTTACATTAGGATTAAACCTCAGCACAACATTGTGGACCAAAGGGCCTGTTCTGTGCTGTACTTTTCTATGTTCTATGTTACAATGGGGATATGCTCTCAACACCTAGGAATAGGGTCAGGATGAGACAAACACTTTGTACATTCAATCTTCACATTGAAAAGATACAGGAGAGATTTTTCTCCTGTTGGTCTAGTTTAATTTAAACTACGGCTAGAGGTAGATCACAGAGATCAAGCTATGAAAAACCATTTGATCAAAAGGATCCCTTCGGTTAGGACTCACCATCACTCTCCACTTTAGAACGCGTCATATTTCCAGATATCGACAATGTAGGAGATGGTACTTTCTCTTCCAGCTCCACTACTGGCAAGAGACCAACTTGCAGTTCTTCCTGCAGCTCAAACTGGTTTGAACCATCTGGAATGCCATTTTCCAAGAGGAATTCATCCAGATCCATGTACTCAAGATGGAAGGTCTCCCCATCATAGGGAATAGTCTTATCCCAGATGGTTGGCATGAGGGAGGCAGAGGCAGCTGTGGTGCTGCTGGCTGCTTCATCCACATTCTTCTCTTTACCCTCGTCCTTACCTGAAGTGGGAGATAAAGACAGGTTTTTTTAAAAAACCTTGTTAATTGCTGCACAAAGTTTCATTTGGGTGAAAAACATTAACCTTTATCAAGTCTGTTATTTTCCTATTGGCATAAAATATTTTAGATAAAAATATTTGATCAGAAGCTTCTTACTCAGTCTCTCTTCTTGCACAGGGTTGCCCACAAGCTTCAAACCCAACAAACTCAGCTCATCTTCCCAACTAACAGAAATCTTCATTAACTGCTTCCATCCTTAAAAGTTAGTCATAATATCGTAATGCTTCCAATGTTGCCCCAATTAAAATCAACTAAATACAACTCCAGGACACTGCTGATCTGCATGCGACTCCGTATCCAAAATTATTAAGATAGCCTGCAGCCAGTTTCATCACACACAATCTTCCCCACATTTTCTCATGAGAGAAGAGAGAGTGCAAACTGACACCAGCCAATAAACTGGAGGGAGGAAAGATGGAGCTATACCTGTGGTTCCAGCAGTTTTCAGACACGATCAACATAGGCTACACTCTTCTCCATTCTGGCCAAACCTCACACCACAACGTGCAACTTTCCTGAACTTAACTGTGAGGCCAGTTTCCACATCAGTCCGTCACAATGAGTGGGTTGGCCATTCAGGTCTGAGAAATCTCCTCAAAAGGGAGGGTTGTGAACCTTGGAAGTCTTCTACCCTGTGAAACTGCAGATGCAATATCAGCACCTCCGTTAAAGTCAATGACAGATTTTGGATTCTAAGGGAAGGGATAAGGTGGAATGCTTTCTGAATTATATAATCTGCAATGATGTTACTGAACCACACACGTTTCCCAAGTGGGTCATAACAAAAGGCAGAGGGTTAAGGGAGGAAATCCAGAACAAAAAGACCACAGCTGCCAAAATGGACTGATGAGAGTTGGGAATGTGCAAAGTCCTAGTCAAGTTAGAATAACCAAACAAAAAGAAATCTTTCTTGGTCCTTCTCAAATACTTATCGCACTTACTCTTCCCTATTACCCTTCAGTTTTCATCCACTCTTTCCTAAAGCCACTTACTCCTTCAATGGTGTAATTCAATGAAATCAATGGCTTTCCAGCTTCATTCTATTAGCCACATATCTATTTTAATGGTTGACAGCCAGTAGCTATCCAAAAACAAGACTTACCAGTTTGAGAGACTGGGGAGGAGCTGGAGACCATGGAGATATTGTACTAACTGACAAATTATTACTCTGCTCTCCTTTCCAATGTTCCTCCTAAAGCACAGTACCAATAGCCTAGATGCTGAAACAATTCTTCTGTGGCCAGACAACAGTGAGGCAACAGGAACATGCTGTTAATTGATGCTGAGTGCTTGCTCTGCCTTCAGGAACTGAACTGATTCCTGGATAGGGCAAAGATCATATTATACAGATACCTAGATTTTGTGGATAACACTTAGCCCCATGTGACCTCATTGACTGGCTCCTATCACCTTATATTTCTTTTCTGGAGTGGGAGGAGAGGCAAGAAATGTAGCAGCAAGGGACTCTGTTCTCTTAGTCATAGAGTCATAGAGATGTACAGCACGGAAACAGACCCTTCGTTCCAACTCGTCCATGCCGACCAGAAATCCCAACCCAATCTAGTCCCACCTGCCAGCACCCGGCCCATATCCCTACAAAGCCTTCCTACTCATATACCCATACAGATGCCTTTTAAAATGTTACAATTGTACTAGCCTCCACCTCTTCCTCTGGTAGTTCATTCCAGACATGTACCACCCACTGCGTGACAAAGTTGTCCCTTAGGTCTCTTTTATATCTTTCCCCTCTCACCCTAAACCTAAGCCCTCTAGTTCTGGACTCCCCAACCCCAGGGAAAAGACTTTGCCAATTTATCCTATCCGAGCCCCTCATGATTTTATAAACCTCTATAAGGTCACCCCTCAGCCTCCAATGCACCAGAGAAAACAGCCCCAGCCTATTCAGCCTCTCCCTGTAGCTCAAACCCTCCAACCCTGACAACATCCTTGTAAATCTTTCCTGAACCCTTTCAAATTTCACAACTTCCTTCGGATAGGAAGGAGACCAGAATTGTACACAATATTCCAACAGTGGCCTAACCAATGTCCTGTACAGCCGCAACATGACCTCCCAACTCCTGTACTCAATCCTCTGACCAGTAAAGGAAAGCATACCAAATGCCTTCTTCACTATCCTATCTACCTGCGACTCCACTTTCAAGGAGCTATGAACCTGCATTCCAAGGTTTCTTTGTTCAGCAACACTCCCTAGGACCTTACCATTAAGTATATAAATCCTGCTAAGATGTGCTTTCCCAAAATGCAGCACCTCGCATTTATCTAAATTAAACTCCATCTGCCACTTCTCAGCCCATTGGCCCATCTGATCAAGATCCCACTATAATATGAGGTAACCTTCTTCGCTGTCCATTACACCACCAATTTTGGTGTCATCTGCAAACTTAAGCTCACATCCAAATCATTTTATATAAAAGACAAAATGTAGGTCACAGGTCTCCAGTCTGAAAAACAACCCTCCACCACCACCCTCTGTTTTCTACGTTTGAGCCAGCTCTGTACTCAAATGGCTAGTTCTCCCTGTATTCCATGAGATCTAACCTCGTTAACTAGTTTCCCATGTCAAACCTTATCGAATGCCTTACTGAAGTCCTAGAGCTATACAGCATGGAATCAGATCCTTCAGTCTGACTCATCCATGCTGACCAAATATCCCATGCAAATCTAGTCCCATTTGTCAGCATTTGGCCAATATCCCTCTAAAGCCTTCCTATTCATATACCCAGCCTTTTAAATGTTGTACTTGTACCACCCTTCACCACTTCCTCTGGCAGCTCATTCCAAAAATGCACCATCATCTTCTTTAAAAAGTTGCCCCTTAGGTCCCTTTTAAATCTCTCCTCTCTCACCTTAAACCTATGCCCTCTAGTTCTGGACCCCCTCCCCCATCACAGCAAAAAGACCTTGTCTATTCATCCTATCCACACCCCTCATGATTTTATAAACTTCTATAAAAGGTCACTCCCTCAGCCTCCAACGCTCTGGGGAAAATAGACCCAGCCTATTCAGCCTCTCCCTATAGCTTAACTTAGAACTGAAGCTGCTAATTGTGGTCAGTCAGGATTACTATATTCTGTGGAACCTATAGGTAGGCTATACAGACTTCCAGACAACCCGTCTTGAGAAGTCAGTTCAGAGACTTCTGTAAATAAACAAGCGATTCTTACAGATACTATTTTCTCTTCCACTTCCTCTCTTGGCTTCTTTTTGAGTCTTCCTCCCACCATCCCCTCACCCTGCTGTCAGAGCTAAATTCATAAGCCATCATCCCATCCTACTCTGTTCATTGTCTTTAGCTTGGGAAGGAGTGGTTTAAGGGTGAACTAAACACTTACTGCCTGACAGTCATAGAGGAAACAGCCCCAGCCTGTTCAGCCTCTCCCCATTGCTCAAATCCTCCAACCCTGGCAACATCCTTGTAAATCTTTTCTGAACCCTTTCAAGTTTCACAACATCTTTCCGATAGGAAAATCTTTCTCATTTTTGAATTATGAAGGGTAAATTGATCCAATAACATCCTTTATCAGAAGTAAAACAAGCCAAACTGCACTACTAATGACTTCATGAACCTTAAAAGTACTCGACTTCAATAATTGTTAAACCACTGACTGCTCTTTCTCTTTCCCATGGTCTTCATAGCAACTGCCAGCATAATTACAATGAAAGGACGTAAAAAGATAGAGGCAAGAGTAGGCCTGTTGTAACTTGTTCTACGACTCAATCAGATAAACCTTGACTTTCTACTTCAAATCCACTTGCCCATATTATTCCCACATCCCTCTGTCCCCTTAGTATCCAAAATTCCATCAGTCTTTTCATTAAAAATCTACTTACCCAATCAAGATTTATCAGAAAGTAAGCACTTCTTAATGTGCATTTTTAGCACCATTGAGAGAGGACCTCCCATGACACTAACAATCAAGTCCGAACACCCTGTATGGCAAGACCACTATATAGACCGAATTCCTGTGCAAAGTCCAAGGGTAGTCTCCACGTGAGACAGGAGACAATGATATCTAGGACAGGAAGACTACATCGAGCTCCAGTGATGGGGAGCTTCAGTTACTTGGATGAATTAAAGAAGTTGGAACTGCTTTCGCTGATACAAAAAGGTCGACAGGAGATTTGTTAGAGATGTTCAAAGCGATCAGGTGTCTGGACAGGATGGACGAAGTGAAACTGTTCTCATTGGTGGATGGATCCAGAAGCAGACAATAGATATTTAAGGAATTTGCAAAGGAAGTAACAGCACCAGAAGGAAAGGCTTCTTTAAAGCATCAAGTGATTAGGATCTTGAACTGCCTGAAATGGTAGTAGTGGCGATTTAATTCAGGCATTCACAAAAAGAAACGGATTGTATCAGAAAAGAAAATGTAAAGGCTATAATGAAAAGGGAGGGGTAATAGGGCTAGATTAAGTAATCTTGCACAGGGCCATACACATAATGCCTCCCTTCTATGCTGATATCATTCTACGATTCACAATATTAGCCATAAATGGATTATTTGTATTTGTGATGCAGCTCATTACAATTTTGATGAATAAACCTTGTATAAGCTGATAGTCTTAATATTTGCACTGAATAAAAATGGTAACTTATCACGGAACAACTGTTGTGCAAAAGCCCTTCATGAAAAGATTTCCCCCCTTCTACTGAATGCTTTGGTTCCATAATTGGCTAGTTCCAATTGCAACAAGAGGCTTGGGTTTGTGAAGGATTAATGGATATTTTCAATGAATTGGTCTCAACAAAAAAAAAGGTGGACATGGTTTTGGACTTCTTCTTGGAAAGCT